>NC_047665.1:54737308-55051474 GCF_011762505.2 Arvicanthis niloticus | reverse complement strand
ATTATCTACATCATAAAAGAAACTTTAAATAGATTTTACATTAAAAGTCATGATTTTAGGAAATGTATATATAAAGCAAAATTTAAAATTATTGTTTTGTTTACCAAGTTTGGTTAAAAGATAAAAATTGTTAACCATACCTATTTTTTTTTGTTATTAAAAAAAATTAAAAGCTAATTAAAAGCTAATTAAAATTAGCTTTTACTTCATACCTTAATTTTGAGGATAAGAAGAATAAAATAACTGTAAACATTCTTTTATGAAATAGTGTTAAAGATTTTACCAGACAAATAATATTCATAATGGTTTATAAACAGGAACTAGTTAAACAGATGTTGCCTGCCTCCCTAACTGTAAAGTGAAACACAGTGCCATTCAGTTTTCAGTGTATAACAATTTTAGAATGCCATATATATTTTTTGAAAACATTGTTTTGATTAATGTACTGATTTTACATCACTGATGCTGATTGTTGTATTTCAGCACTATGGATACAGTATCTCAAAAAATATAGACCAGAATAGTTAGTGATTACATGATCAAACCCTAGCAGAGCACACACAGTCTGCCTCTCTTCTACATAGCACAGCTCTAACCTGGTGAAGCAGAGGAACAGGAGCCCACCAAATTCCCACAGGAATTGGTAAGTTTCATTCTTATAGGTGTTTATTCACCAGCCCTTAACCCCCAGGCGATTTTTGTTACCTCTTCAGTTGCATAAGTGCCAAAGCCCAGAACAGGAATGGAGTGACCGTCATTGAATTCTATCTTCTGAACTTTAGAATTCATTCTCAGTCACTGCTCTGATCTAGCCGATTCTCTTTCTTCCTCTGCTTTCACAAGCCAGTGGACAAGTGCAAATTATAGCGCCAAGTGAATGAGTAATCAGTAGTCAATGGCATGGGGGTGGAGCGAGCTGTGACAGTATTCTATTTGTGGGGAAAGAATTGGCATCAGTCCATTTATTTTTATACAGAAAAGAATTTGCTAGACCATCCTACATTGTGACACACACATGATTTCATGTAATAAACGTTGTCATTAGAATATTCCACACATTATTTTAAGTTGCTTTATAAGAGACCGAGTGATTTCTGACAATTTCTGGAGTGGAAAGCTTGGGATGCCTATTGTGTTAGTTCACCATTGTTATGAAGACACACACTATGTACACATAGAAAAGTATCTCAAAAAACCTACAATAGTGATCTCTGTTTCTCTTTCATTTTAATTTGGCTTATATTTTTCTAGAGATAATGTCTACAAACCCTTTCTAGTACTTTTCTACTACTTTCTACTGTTACTTTTCCACCCAGAATGATCCCCAGTTCCATGTGAAGGTAAACGGGGTGCTCTGCTCCCTTGTTCACTTTCCTTTTCTGTTATCCCTTTCTGCATTTTTCAGTTTAATATAGTTTTTTTTTCTTTCTATGGTTTATACTTCTGGGAGAAATGAAGAATTGGAGACACATCATTACACCTTCTCACATAGAGCATTTTGGAGATTGAAGTGAAATTTAAGGTTGATGGATGTAACAGAAGGTGACATAAAACAGATTATACCAGTGATTAAATGCTGTAGAATTGAACAGGCACATTTGTTAATCCACATGGAAAGCTACAACTCTGCCAAAAGATTCACAAGAATCTTTTATACGTATTGAAAACACTGGTGTTGAGGCAATCCATACTTTCACTGAGAGCAGTTTGCCATATCTGTGAACAAATAGGTAGGTTGATGTTTTGAGAGACAAATGTGTCATCCTTAAATTGT
The DNA here is from genome assembly GCF_011762505.2 of Arvicanthis niloticus. Lineage (NCBI taxonomy): Eukaryota > Metazoa > Chordata > Mammalia > Rodentia > Muridae > Arvicanthis > Arvicanthis niloticus. Next base: position 55,049,700 of record NC_047665.1, on the reverse strand, counting down.
GTAAAGGGATTCTACTCACAAAATCATATGGGGGAAATATAAAGATAGATCTTTTATTTTCTTGCACTCAACACTATGGAAAATATCTTCACTCTTCACAAATATTTAGGAGAGGAGTCTGCCATTTCTCAGTTTAGAAATAAAACTTTGAATTGTAGTCTGTTCATTGCAGTTTCTGAGGAGACACTGCACCATCCTAACTGGTTTGGTCACTTTAGAGCTATCTGCCCTACATTCATAAACTCAGACTTGTGGAGAAAATTGCTTATCTTCAAACAAGCCTTCCATTAATCTTCAAATAATAGGCATTTTTCCCCTGAGACACTGTCCTAAAAATATAACATAATCACAAACATATTGCCATCTATACTCCAGAGTGATAAATGGTTGTCTATGGTGCTGATGTCTGAGTGCCTATGTGATCACACACCTGTTCCATCAAAACTTGCAAACAGAAATATAGCAATAAAAGTAATCAAGTCCACATTGAAAAATTTCCCAACTAAGAAAATATCTAGATCAGGGAGATTTTATTGTGAATTATAACGAGCATTTAAGAGGCTAGAGTGCTGATGGCTCCAATGCTTAAGAACACAAGCTACTCTTCAGTAAGATCTGTGTTTATTTTCCAGTACTCACATGGCAGCTCATGACTGTCTGTATACCTCGTTCCAGGGGATTCAACACCCCCACACAGATATCAGTACAGGCAAAACACCAATGCACTTAAAATTAAAAAAAAATAAGATAGTGATAATATTTATATGGTATTAACTGAATATGTTTAAGTGATTTAAAAAATATGACCTTTGAGGGAAAGGAGAATTTTTCTCTAAGACCTAATATCAAATACTATGAGATATTCTACTTGTAGGTCTATATCCAAACTATTCAAAGCAAGTCATCAGAGAGATATTTGCATGCTAGTGCTCAAGGAGTCTCATTCACTACACTCATAACAGGGGGAGACAGTCAACATTAGGACAAAGAGATGAACAGGCAAACAAAGCTGCTGCCTATGGATGCAACATTATTTAGCCTTGAAAAAGTGATTCAGGTATCATTCAATAACATGGATGAAACATAAAAACATTTTCTCTGAAGCTGAACATTTTATGAGTGAATAAGTATAATATAGAAAAATGAGTGTATTTTCATGATCTCATATGCATATGCAACAGTATGCTTTGATGAGATAAATCTACATACTACACTAATTTACTTCACCCTTCTTTACCTTATTCAAATCCCTTTCCTCTTGTCTAATCTCTCTCTTGAATGTTCATGACACCTTTGCCCCAGATATTCCATGTATGGAATATCTGACTCCTTTTGAGTCTGTGCTACTTTGCTTATTTCTATAGACTAACCTCAATTTTCACCACATCACTAATGCTTTTACTTCTCAAAAAGGGAAAACTCATCCTATTATTCATATGGAGGGGGCACAAAACCTCAGGAGCCTCAGCAAACTTGAAAAGTAATTGCACATCTGCTCTCCCACTTCCTTATGTCGAAATTGACCACAAACTGGCAGTGATCAGAAGAGTACGACAATGTAATAGAGATATGCCATTCTGGGGAAATGAAAATATGTGGAAATGAACCCTTATTTATGTGGTATTATGCACAGCAGTGGTACCAACTCCACCCAGTAAGGAAGCAATCATTTTTCAGAAAATACTGCTAGGGAAATTTGACATCAACATATAAAACAGGGGAACTTCAAACTGACTCACAGTTTATAAACAAAAATTATCTTTAAATAGACCAAAGACCTAAGTATAGGAACAAAACTTTCAATACCTATGAAAGAAAACATAAGATAAAAACCTTAGTAAAACTGGATTTGACAGTGATTTTTCTTGGTAGGACATGGAGAACAGGCAGGAAAAGCAGAAATTAGATTTTTTAATTTATTTTATGTGTATGAATGTTTTGTCTGCAAGCAGACCCGTGAACCATGTGCAAGCCTGGCTCCCATGAAATTCAGAAGATGTTGTCATATATCACAGAAATGGAAGAGCAGGTAGTTGTGAGCTACCCTGTGGGTGCCAGGAATATAACTGAGTGTTTCTGCAGGAGCAACAAATGCTGTCAGACATCAACTTATGCCTTCTGCCTTCCACACAGATGCATTTAACTTCATCAATACCTAAAACTTATTACAACAAAGGATATTCCTGGGTGTGTTGTCAACGAGGTTCCAGGAAATCTCAGAACAATACGGATGATTGTCATTGCTCTTGGCTGCCCACCATTTCGATTTTATTACTCAAAGTCTTACACAATTAGGTCACAGAGCATAAAGGAATCAGAGTGGAGCTGAGCTAGAAGCTTTCTTCTGGCTGGCTGGCTACCCTTCATATTTCAAGAAGGTGCTGTGCAGGTTACAAGGGGAGAAAAGCCATTGAAATTTTACCTAGTTTTGCACGATGTGATTATGTGATTTCCTGTTAAATAGTGGCCTGACTGTTATGCCATGATCAAGTGTTCTTTAATTGTGGAGCCTGCTCCACAGGAAAAACACAGGTTGGTTTTATACATCTGGTCAAGAAGACCCTGTGGTTGGCAAGGAACTTAGTGTTTTGGTAAATGATCTTATTATTAACTTACTTATAAATTCTAATGGTTATTATGTTGTGCCCAGCTTTCTCAGGACACTTCCTTGCTGTATCAGGTGGTGATAAATGCAGATAACTGGCTTCAAGTTGGGCCAAGAATCCCTGCTGGTAGAATTCACTGTGTCACATCTCTGAGTCTCAGAGAACATGGTAGAGGAGGCTGGGAAAATGTAAGAAACAGAGACTAGAAAAGATGTTCATCAAAATGTCATCTTTTGAACATGACGTGGCCATTGCAATCATGAATACCTTGCAGCTAGAGCTATCTGCACAAGACCTACACACAAGTAGGCCTGTCAACAGGTTTTCTCATGTCAAGAACCAGGCTCGACTTGGAGAAGGGTTTCTGAGAAAAGTGTCTAGGGGCAGTGAAACAAATCGTGGGTCAATCAAAGTCAAAAGTCAAATTGTGGGTTATAAGCAGATGGCTTATGTTCTGCTAGAGATAGTTTACCAGATTGTTCTTTCTGTGTGTGTTCTGCTCAGGACAGCTTCTCTCTCTCTCTCTCTCTCTCTCTCTCTCTCTCTCTCTCTCTCTCTTTTCTTTTTTTTTATTGAATATTTTACTTATTTATTTTATTGGCTATTCTTTATTTACATTTCAAATGTTATCTTCTTTCCTGATTCCCCCTTGCTCCCCCACCCAAAATCCCCTATCCCATCCCCCCAGCCCTGCTAAAGGCTAGGCCCCTAACCCAAAATATTTTATTTATTTACATTTCAAATGTTATCCCCTTTCCTGGTTTAAACTGTTCTCTCTCTCTCTCTCTCTCTCTCTCTCTCTCTCTCTCTCTCTCTCTCTCCCTCCCCTTCTCCTTTCCCTCCCCTCCCCCTCCCCCTCCTCTTTTCCTCCCCCTCCCTCACCATCCCTACCCCCTCCCTCCCCTTCTCCTTTTCCCTCTCCCGCTCCCTTCTCCCTCTGTGTGTGTGTGTGTTTGTATGTGTGTGTGTTTCGCTGTTGGTTATTTTTGTTGTTTTGTTTTTTTCCTTTAAGTTCCTTCTTTAGAGAATGTCCTCAATGCCAAGGTTAATGATTGCATCATAATTAGAAACAGCAAGAGTCCAGAATTGAGGGTGTGTTTATGTCTCAGCAAAAATGGTAAATGCTGAGACCTTCAGTGTTTTCTTGTTAGCAAGATAGCTTTTTTTTTTTTTTTTTTTCTATTCTAAAAACTCTCTGGATGGCTCATCTCTTGAAGATCAAAAGCCAGTCTTTTATTTTCATATCATTTTAGGCATTACTCCAGGTTCCCTTTTGATCATTTCAAGATCCCAGCCCCTTGCTTCTTAGAAAGGGGCTACAAGCACATTTTTTTTTCTTAATATTGCAAAAGAATTCAGAGATCTGCCTACCTTTGTTAAGCATAGACAATAAGCTAGCTGGCTGAGACCCCACCCTAAAATTACATTCTTACCTTGTCTTGTCCTGAACTCAGGAACCTGCCTGTATTTCTTTGTAAACATATATAAAAAAATTAGTTGGGTAGTATCTTGCCCTGTAATCACCATTCCCTAAATTTCTTTATCTCCTTCCTGAGTGTCTTTCTGACAAGCTGGCTCATAGTGCAGCTGCGTCTGCTCCTTTAGATCTGTGAAGCTCCTTAAACAATTCACATTGCATCCTTATATTTTGCATAGTTGAAAAATTATGTAGTTTTGAACTCATGTTTTCAGTGTTTTCTCCCACAAACTTAAGGGCTGTCCTGAAGGTCTCAGCTTTACCATTTTTGCTGAGACATAGGCACACTCTCAATTTTTGGACTCCTGCTGTTTTTAATTTTCATGGAGTCATTGATACCCTTGGCAGAGAAGACATTCCCTAAAAGAATGTTATATATATATATATATATATATATATGTGTGTGTGTGTGTGTGTGTGTGTGTCTGTGTGTGTCTGTGTGTGTGTGTCTGTGTGTGTCTGTGTGTCTGTGTATTTACACAAACAAGTCTTATCTCATAGCAACCATCGACACTTCTGGAGGCTCTGTTCCAGGGGCAGGAATCATGTCACACTGCCCCTGTCATGGCTGACCAAGACTCAGCCATGGAAGAAGAGGGACCTATGAGACTCCAGTTATCCCTGAAACACTACTGGCAATTAATGGCTCTTGAAGGAAGGTCACTTTCTTGGTGCTATAGTTATTGGAAACTTGTCCTCACTCAAATAAACTTCCACCCATGCTGAGGAAAGAGATCATAAAAGTAGAAGGGGGTGTCTGTTGGGAAGAAAGATTTTACAGGATGAAGGAAGAAGAGGAGAGATGAGAATAGGGATAAGACATTAGAATTAGTTATATAAATATCTGAAACTATTAAATAATGAAAATATGTTTGGAAATATAGAAACAAAAAATCAAGTCACTGTTGTCACACCAAAGAAGATTATCCAGGGAGTCAAATGACAATTCATAGCATGGATAAATATCCCCAAATTATGTACTTAATGAGGGATCAATACAAAGAATATTAAAGATCTTTATTAATATAATTCCAAAAATATCAACATTCCAAGTTGTTTATTTGCAAAGACCTAACATGTTTCTTTTTAAAAGAAAATGTTCAGGTCTGGAGAGATGGCTCAGAGGTTAAGAGCATTGACTGCTCTTCCAGAGGTCCTGAGTTCAATTCCCAGCAAACACATGGTGGCTCACAACCATCTATAATGGAGATCTGATGCCCTCTTCTGGTTTGTCTGAAGACAGTCACAGTGTTCTCACATACATGAAATAAATAAATTTAAAAAAAATGTTCAAATTATCAATGTTATATTAAAAAACTATGAAAAAGAAAGAATTACAATGATGTATAATTTTGTAATTGTTATATGGTTACTCAAAAATAATAGCTACTTAAGGGATGTTTCAAATACATACAGTTTATGTGGACAGATATTGGGAATGAAAAGGAGATCTGTTCTGTAATGAGAAGGATCCATGATACCCATTGGGTTTTGAATGAACTTATTCTTATATATCAAAAAGGAGAACAAGAATAAAACCTTAACTAATAGATGAATAGAGAATGTCAGATCAGATCCATCAGGAACGACTGGGGAAGTAGCTTCTTTTTCTTCTTCCACTATTGCTGGGTGGCATACACAACTCATTCCTAAACAAGCCGTCTTGGAGAACTTTTTGAGACAAATGCTTGGGTCACCGATCCACAGGGCCAATGCTGTCTCCAGAGCCAGCTTCTCATTAAGCTGAACTACCCCATGACAATTTACCAATGTAATGAATATTACAGATGTCACAGTGTTAGGTGCCAGATCTAACATATCCAGTATCAGTATCCTTTCCTGGCATCCTCAGTTTTGGCTGCCAAGAATAAACTGTTGTTTAATTATATTAAGGAAATTACTGAAATAAATAATCCTTGAGCTTTAAATTGAGAAGTGTCCTCATTAGTCTGATGAAATCTGATGCCAACCTGCTCTGTTCTGGTGAACTGAGGATCAGCTGCTTCTTCCATATGAACAACTTGTATCTAAGTCACTTACTGTCATCCTGCTTTAAGATGACGTCTCTGGCATTTCAATAGCTGCCTTGCAGTGAAATTGGTTTATTAGCTTAAAACACTTCACCATTAAAATACTACCTTACTCACTTCACTGTGTTTTCATTCAGGCATTGGCATCTTCTCATGTCACAAAAACCAGTGCAGGGTAATAAATTATTTTTAAAAAAAACCAAACTTACTTCATAATATGATTATCCATTATTCTAGTGAGCTATTGTTGCTAATTTATTTTTTTGCTTAATTTTTAAATTAAACTTCATTATGCATGGAGGGCAGAACAAAATAGCATATACAGAATGTGAAGTTATCTATGGTTGTGGTATCTACTCTACAGGTCTTAGAAACAATTCCATGAGAATATTTGGCAAATATTATAACTAGATATACCATCATTTTGCATAAAACTATTCCATATTCATTTCATGACTAAATTGTTTAAGTGTTTAAAAGATGATGCTTTTGTGGAGGAAAATTGACTTTGCTCAGAAGGCTAAGTAGTAAGTACTGCATGAAACCATTGTTCATCTGGGTATATTTTAAAAAAGATTTCAAAGTAGGGACTAAAAGAGATATTTGTATGACAAAGTTCAAAGTAGCCTTACTTACAAAACCCCAAATATGTGGAAAATATGAGAATAAAGAGAATTAGCAAGAATATGGCAAATATAGATGATTCAATATTATTCAGTCTTAGAAAGTGAAGAAATTCAGATACCATTTGACATCAAGAATTATAGATATTTTTCTAAATTGAATACTTTTTATTAGTGTGTAACAGTTTTACAGAATGTAGATTATAGTTTCATGAGTGATGTTTTTGTTGAATAAATATGGTGCAGACTCCTGCTATCCTAAATTAACTTTTTCTTCCTTCCACTTGTTTGAATTTCTTTTATCTAATCACTTTTTAATGCTTATGACATCTTCTCCTCAGACCTGTTGATCCCATAAATCTACAGTAACATTTGTTTCTTTCTGAGTCTGACTAGCCTCACTTATCTGTACAGATCAGCTTTGAGTCTGACTAGCCTCTCTTATCTGTATGGATCAGCTTTGGTCCCATTGCTAACCACATGCCACTGGGAAGGGAGAGATGCATTGGATCACTGGCATGGAATAGACATAAAATCTAAAAGAACAAGAGAACTTGAAGAGATTATCTGGTGGTGTGCCATTTTTTCCATTTCACAACTGATTTCAGACTAGCAGCATGAGTGTGTAATAGAGATGCAAATATCTGTAGAGTTGACTAGAAAATGGAGAAATAGACCATCACACATGCGGTATTCTGTTCCTTGACAATGGTGCCGACACCAGTCAATAGAGGAAGGAATGATTGCTCTGAAAACATTGCAGGAGAAACTCTTATATCTACAAACAAAGTAGTAAAATTGAAAACAGCAAAAACAAGTTATCTCTCAATGAATTAAAGACTCTAACCCCACGGAAGGAAATATGAAAGGAAAACAATGTTTTTTTTTTTTTATCTATCTTCTTGAAAATGACACAACTGTAGTCTTCTTTATGGTTGAGTAATTCTATGGTATATGTATTGCACAGGTTTTTTGCCCATTTATTTTTGATGAACATTTTTTTCCCAAAACTGGTTCTTCTGCATAGGATCGAAATAAATATCAGTATCTCTATCACAGGTAGATTTTGATTCATCGGAATATATATTAAGAACTTTCAGAACTGGATCATTTTGTTTATATATTTTAGATGTTATAGATATATTTCTAGTTAAGAAGTTTGCACACATGACAGAACTCCAACATAAGAAACAGCCCTTAATGTAAAAAAAACATCTGAGTCAGGTCTCAAGACAAGTAGAACACAGAACCCATTATAGTGGTTGAGGATCCGAATCCCACATGGGCTTAAGAAGGCTGAAGAGGAGAGTGTTCTGAAGGGGACATGTAATTATGGAAAAGGAAGTCTATACACATTTTATTTTAACATTGAAAAGAAACCTACATATTTATTGCAACAGCTTTACCTGGCCTGGTGACTCAATAAGCTATACACACACTCAGGCAATGAAAGGTCAAAACACAAGTCATAACTGGTGAGGCAGGGAAGAGTGGTAATTTTCCCACAATAAGACCCCAGCAATGACACCTTGGGGGCATAGGCCTTGGGGACATTTGCAGTGAAAACTTCCTTCCAGATTACTAAACCAGGAAAAGCAGCATGATTCTTGGGGGTTGGGTAATGTCTCATGTGCTCGGCTGTGGCTTCCTGGATGTAAGGCCAAAGACTGTCTCAGAGCTTAGTCTCACACTAGCTCTAATTTTGGTTTTATGGTAGATTTCTATGCTGATTTCCTTAGTGGCTGAACTAATTTAGATCCTTATGAATGGAATCAAGGGTTCTGTCTCCTTGCATCCTGTGAATTATTTCTTGAATATTAATGAAAATATCAAATATTAAGAACATAAACAAAACTATATTGAAAAGTTCTATGTGACCATCATTGAAATTCTAAAATCATCTATATTCTTTTAAAAATTAAATTAAAAATTCCCTGTGTACTTCTTTTACACATAGTGGCAAAATGTACATATCAAATAACATCGAAATAAGAGTTATTCAGTGTAGTTTGAAATGGAATTAGAAAAAAAATTATGTTTTCAATGAATCAATATGTCAAATGTGTTCAGGAATGAATCATGTCGCCGGGCGATGGTGGCACACGCCTTTAATCCCAGCACTTGGGAGGCAGAGACAGGAGGATTTCTGAGTTAGAGGCCAGCCTGGTCTACAGAGTGAGTTCCAGGACAGCCAGGATTACACAGAGAAAACCTGTCTCGAAAAAAACCAAAAAAAAAAAAAAAAAAAAAAAAAAAAAAAAAAAAAAGGAATGAATCATGTCTAATTCTTACTATACCAATGGTCAAGAGGATCAAAAAACAAAAAAAAATCCTGAGACTAGTAAAGTACCTGCTTCACATGTTAGATTCTTCTGGAATATAAAAATGGTTCTTGCTACTTTGATACTCAGATGTGCGGAATTTTCATATCTGTCATGATAGAGTTTAAACTAAAAAATGTTAAAATTCCCATTCCTGAATCATGTGTCCTGCCCACATTCTGTCCTCTCTCATCACATAACACCACATTACCCTGGTTTCCTCTCTAAATTTTGAGACTTCACCCACACATCTGCTTGCATATGTACATGAATATATTATAGGCTAATGTCCCTCTGAGTTTGCATCACTTTGCTTTGTGGTACACTTTCCAGGCCCATCTATATTCTGGTACATTTTGTCTTTTGTTTTCAGCCTATTGTTTGTATGTACACAATCTCATTATCTATTTATTGGTGGATGTCTAGGCTGGTTCATTTCCTTGCTATCATAAAGCATAGATGTGTAAACATTCTGTTTGTTTTTCTAAACTTTTATCCTTGTTGTCTATCCTTCTCAATTATTTTCAACTCAGTTTTTGTAAACTTCTAGAATACATATATCTCTGATGTACTCTTTGCTCAATTAGTATTCCATACTACCCATAATGTGACACAATCAAGACACATGGTATTCCTACCTCCCCCAAAAGTTCTGTATTCTTACTGTGGCAATGACTACTCATCAGTGGCTGATGATCCTTTGAATCACTACTTATCTTAGGTTAATTATTTACAGGAAGGCATAGGAAGCTTCGTTATATTTGGCTTAACAATTGTACCAAATTTACATTCCGCAGAACAGTGGATACTCTATTTTTATTTAGTTTACAGTTTGCCAGGCAAAGGAACATGATGATGACATGATTCACTTCTGATTAGAACCACATGTTTGATGGTTCAGCATGGAAAAATTCTTATGCAGAGATTCCATCACCAGATAAGAAGCTCAACAACCCCACCAGTGATGTAATTTTATCTTAGAGTTCACTACCAAAGATCCTACCTTATCACTAGATCCCACTTGAACAACTGCCACCTTTCCTGTTATCTGTCTGTCTGTCTCTGTTTTTGTCTCTCTCTGTCTCCTTCCCGCCCTCTCTCCCTCTCTCCCTCTCTCCCTCCTTTCTCTCTCTCTCCCTCTCTCTCTCTCTGTGTGTGTGTGTGTGTGTGTGTGTGTGTGTCAAATTCCTAAGTGGGCCCAGAAATTAGAGTTTTTGTTTTTCTCTTGAAGAAAATAATGGGAAAATAAAATACTGACTGTGTTAATTAGTTTGACTGAATACTTCTACAATGAATACACGGGGGGGGGGGGAATAGCACACTGTTTAGTATGGAGTTATTTGTTGACTAAACTATGTATTTCAAAATGGTTTAATAGTTGGGTAGGATAAAGCTTCTTTATGGTTTGATATTTAGAAAATACCTTTGAGGACTTTGACTAATTAGTGGATTTTACTTTAAAACATCTAATAATATCTAACAGACACCATTTAAATGGCACAAACATTAGTGTAAAGAATTGAAATTACCCAGTATAAATTATGTTTCTCTATCCTGACCTTGACCTAGCTGCCCTCACTATATTCTGAATTAGTTCTCAAACAGCCTGAAAGAAAGATACTGGAGTGAGATCCAAATGCAATTAATTTATGATCTCATAGTACCACACTGTTAGCCATAGAGCATGTGGGTATATTTGTTTAATGGTGCCTGGCTTGTCTCTCTGGTTTTGTCACAGACAAGGCAACATTTAATCTTCAAAATCTGGGCAAATAATTTTTGAAAATTTATATTAATTAAAGTTAAAATTAGAAGTTCTACCACAACCCAGTACTTACATATCCATTCTTAAATGTTCTCCATGTTAGGAAACCATTCATAACTAGGAGGCCCTAAGTTTGAACATTCTAGCTGCACATTCATCACTGGGATAAGATGACAAAGGAGTTGAGTGATCAGAAAGCAGAACAGATAAGCAAAGCCTGCAGATGACATGCAAACATTTCTATTCCCAGGTAGGGCAGAAGGAAGGGGAGCTATGGAATACTGCAAAGTACTGTTTAGTATATTCTGACACTAAGTCCAATCAAGTTCTGACCTGTATAATTGAAGATACAGGGTAAATCCAGAATATTTGAGTGTTGCAACCAAGAGAAAAATAAGAAGACCAGTTGGTAGCACCAGAGACGGTGGTTGGAATCACCATCTAGTCCCTTCTAGTCCCACTACAAAATGAAAACTTCTCTGATTAAATTTTAAAAATGGGAAACAGGTTGCTTTGTGGATACTTGGTCAGACAAATTTTATTTGTCACCTTACTTGTTTAGAACTGGCTTCCATTTTTATTTTTCTGTTAATTTTAAATTGCAGGTAATTTCTTATGTGTCCCGAAAGCATACTTATTTATTTCTTTGCATGCAGAGTGACCTCGAGAAAATATCGTTACAGAATGTAAGAGTTCTTATCGAATTGACACTGGAAACTGGAGAGACGGCCCAGCAGTTAAAAGCTCTTTCTTTTTTGGCTGAGTATCAGAGTTTGATGTCTAGTATCAATACAATGTGCCACACTGGGAGCCTTGCCTGGCTACAAAAGATGGCCAGTTCAGACTACTATCCCCCACTCCTAGGAGTCCTCACTAGAATCACCATCATGGACTCCAAGAAGTTTCTAGTGTACTAGGTTTCCAGACTCCCTTCCCGAATGCCCCAATTCTATGTGTTTCTCACTGAACCCACTCAGTCCATCCCAGCTCCACACTGGATCCCTACCACCCCATTTCCCATCAGCCTTCAGTTCACCCACAATATCTATTCCATGTCCCCTTCCCGAGGAGAGCCATGCATCCCCCTTAGATCCTCTTTGCCTAACTTCTCTAAGGATTGTAGCTTGGTTAATCATTTACTTAACAGCTAATAACCATTAATAAGTGAATAATAATATCATATTTGACATTCTGGGTCTGGGTTACCTCACTCAGGATGATTTATTTTCTAGTTTCATCCATTTGCCAGGAAATTTCATGATGTCGTTTTTTTTTTGTTTGTTTGTTTGTTTTTGTTTTTTTGTTTTTTTTTTTTTTTGTTGAAAGGATGAGGAAAACTCCATTGTGTAAATGTAACAAATTTTTCTTATTTATTATTCAGTTAAGGGGCATCTAGATTACTTTCCATTCCTATTATGCAGTAAGCCACAATGAATATAGTTGAGTAAGTGTCCTTGTGGTAGGATGGAGTGTCCTTCCAGTGTATGCACCAAGAAAGGCATATACTGAAAGACCTCAATGTCTTCAGGTAGATATACTCATATTTTTCTGAGGAACAGCCATATTGATTTTCATAGTGCCTGTACGAGTTTGCACTCCCACCAGCAATGGAATAGTTACTCTACATCCTTTGATTTTATCTCTGAATTTTCAGGGACTGTGAGGGTTGTGTGTTTCCTCTTTTGTCTCTCTGCTTAACTGGTATCACAGGGAACACCTGCTGGTGTTTGAGGGTGAGGTGCAGCTATAAAGGAGGAGATAATGAGATGGATGATCTATGGGATTAGACAGCACAGAGTAGCTGACAGGCCACCTGATCTTCTGGAAGGTGTAGCCTGTGGTTGAGGCTGGGATGTCCACACAAGCTGGTAGCCTCAACCACCTTAAAACCTAACATCCATATCATCAACACAGTGATGAGTGTTCGGTGGGGGCAGGAAGGGATCATCTGTAGGATCCATCGGAGGTGTAGACGTAGGAAGGGAGGATGCAGCAGTGTTCTATTACAGTGCTAGAGAACAGCCTGAGGGATTGGGTCTACTGGAGAAACAGAGAGTGTCTAATAACCATTTATAACTCCAGTTCCAAGGCATCTTACATTCAAGGTCTCCTCACAAATCTGCATGCACACACACACACACACACACACACACACACACACACACACACATTCATAGATCTCTTTGTGGGTTTGTCAACTTAGATTTGGTACAGTCTTAGTACTCTACTTATTTTTTTTTATTATTTAACTTTTTATTGATTCCCTGTGAATTCCACATTTTGCACCCCAATCTCATTCATGTCCCCATCCCTCAATACTTGCCCTCTGCCCTTGCAACCTTCTCCCTGAAAGAAAAAAACATTTCTTGTTGTGGAGGTGTATTGTGTCACAGTGTGTCCCATAGTATACGTTTTCTTCGTCCTTGGACGTTGGATTCAGGTGCCATAAGAGTTTGAAGGGCAGTAGAGGTATATGACTCCAATAAAATAATAAAGCAAATAGTCCAACAATACTCCCCTCTCCACACTTCTTTACTTGCAAATGTACATGGGGCTGTGTGTTAGTTGTCCGTCTCCATATTTCACCCTTTACCTTAGCGTCCCATCCATCTCTTATGTAATCTTTCTATTCTACTTTTCCTCTTATTTTTTTATAACACTATATTCTATTTTCACCTCCTTTGGAGATCCTGTTCTCCCCCAAGTCCCTTACTAGCTAGCTAATTTCTGTGGTTGCTTGGATTGAGACACATTTTTTAAGCTTAAAAGCTAACATCCATATATAAAGGAAAAATATCATCTGTCTTTTTGGGTCTGTGTTACTTCACACAGGATAAGTGTTTCTATTTCCATCCATTTATCTGGAAATTTCATTTTTTTTTTTTACAGTTGAGTAATACTCTATTGTGAAAATGTACCACATTCTTGCTATCCATCTGTTAGTTGATTGACAGCTAGACTGCTTTTATCTTCCAGCTCCTATGAGTAGAGAAACAACAAACATGAATGAGCAAGTATCTATGTAGTAACATCTAGAGTCCTTTACGTATGTATCCAGGACTGGTATAGCTGTATCATGAGGCATATCAATTATCAGCCTTTTGGGAAACTGTCAAACTGATTTCCATAGAGGCTATACATGTTTGAAGTCCTACCCACAATGAACATGAGAACTCTCTGTTGAGTTGTATATTCCACTTTAAATTGGGTTATTTGTTTTCTTGATGTTTAGTGTTTTTGTTGTTGCTGTTCTATATATATTTTACATAATAACCCTCTTTTAGATGTATAATTGTTAAAGATACTTTTCATTCTGTAGGTTCCCACTTTGCTTGGTGATAGTATCCTTTGCTGTATAGAATATTTTAGCTTCATGAGGTCCCATATATTAATTGTTCCTTTGAAATTAATCAACCAATTAATTAATTTTTACTTGCTCAACTTACATTTTGCTCACTGCCCCTCCAAGTCACCCCTCCCACAATCCTTCCCACATATATCCTCCCTTTTCCTTCTGAGCAGGTAGGGACCCTCCTAGGTATCCTTTCATCCAGGCACTTCAAGTCTCTGTGAGGCTAAGTTGCACACTCTCCCACTGGGGCCAGGCAAGACAGCCTAGCTAGAAGAACATATTCTACATACAGGCAACAACTTTTGGGATAGCTCTGGCTCCAGTTGTTCAGAACCCACCTGAAGACCAAGCTGCACATTTGGTACATATGAACAGGGAGGCCTAGGTCCAGTCTGTGTATGTTCTTTTTGTAGTGATTCAGTTTCTGAGAGCCCTAAGGGTCCAGGTTAGTTGATTCTTTTGGTCTTCCTGTGGAGTTTCTATCCTTTTAGGGGATGAAATCCTTCCTCCTATTCTTCCATAAGAGTTCCCAAGCTCCACCTACTGTTTGGCTGAGGGTGTCTGTATCTGTCTGAGTTGGTTTATGAATTGTTATTAATGCCTGTGCCAATAGTGTCATCTAGAAAGTCCTTTCCTGTGCCAGAGAGTTCAAGCTTACTTCTTAATTTATCCAATATCTGGTAAAGGAAATCTGGTCTTACGTTAAGGTCATTGGTTCACAATGTACAGAGAATGAGAGACTTTGGAGCATTCAGCCTCGGATAGGTTGTCTTTATCAACACCCTTCCTCAAGGCTCAAGGATCTATGTGAAAGAGAAAGAAGAAAGATTGTAAGAGCCAGAGACGGAGCATGACTTAAGGAATCTATCTTCCAGACAAAACACTGGTACATATATGAACTCACAGAGACTGTGAACACCTATACAAGACTTGCATAGGTTTAAACAAGACAAAATTCCAGCACTGAGGAGAGGACATGGACACAAAGTCCTACCCAGAAACAAAAAGCTGTCTGCAATTGATACTTGCTGGGAAAGGGGAAATCAATTTTCTCCAGTTGAGTGTTACTTAGTTTATTGACCACACTCCAAAACAGCCCCCATGCCTAGGTGGTGTTGGCCAAAGCAAAATGGACTCCACAGTGGATGCCAGGTTTTGTTGATTTTTGATTTTGCATATTTGGTGTGTGTGTATATGTGTGTCTGTGTCTGTGTTTTGTGTGTGTATACATGCACAAATGTATACATTTTATTTTGACATTTTTTATATTGTTAATTTTTTTTAAAAGTTTGTTTGTCTGTTTTGTTTAACCACCCTCTGGATTTTTAAAATTTTGGTTAGAGAGAGATAGAAAATGAAAGAATGTTAAATTGGGTAGGTTGGTGATGGCGATGATCACTCAGGAATTGAAGGACAGGAAAGAATATGATCAAAACATACTGCATGAAAACATTTTAAAATAATTTTTTAAAAAATACAAAAGACCAGACTTTTGCACAATATACTTGCATTCCCCATGGAGTCTGGGATGTTGGTAGAAGTTAGGCACATAGTGCTCACATGTGTAGTTTTGAACAAAAGACTGAGCCCTGAGATTCTACTGACTTTTCTCTGTGGGTGTTTAACATTCTCAAATGCTGACTGTGCAGAATAAAGCAGATTGTTTTTGATGTCCTCAGAGAAGAATTGAGTGTGTTTTACCTGTTATGTGACTTGACACTCTCTTCTTTCAGATTTTAATATTTTACTTTGGTTTGTGTTATTGGCAAATTACTGTTAAGTTGTAGAAAGTCTTTTAGGTCACATATTATCAGAGTTATAAATATCTCTTGTTTATATTTAGGTCTTTCTCGGGAGTTGAGAAATTTTCTGCTATTTCTTCATAGAATATATTTTCTATGACCACAGCTTGTTCTTTGTATCCCTTGGATATAGTGATGGACTAGACATATGACTGTGGTTTGTGTGTGTGTGTATGTGTGTATGAGAGAGAGGGAGGAGGGAAGGAGAAAGAGAGAGAGAGAGAGAGAGAGAGAGAGAGAGAGAGAGAGAGAGACCTGAAGAAGTAAGAGGTCAAAGTGTTTGTCATTCTTTAAGCTCTATCCACTTTTCTTTGATCATCTCTCATTGGCCTGGAGCCTCCAAATTAGTCAAGCTGACTGGCCAACCAACTCCAGGTGTCCTCCTATCTTTGCCTCTGGTGTACTGAGACTGCATGCAGGTGCCTACACTTTTCTTTTCTTTTTTTCTTTTCCTCACTTCTCTTTTCTTTCTTTCCTTCTTTCTTTTTTTTTCTTTTCTTTTGGCACAGTCATTACTCACAACCGAATAGCACTGTGCTTAAGTGCCTTAACTCTGAGGTGAAGAATGCCAATGAAGATATACAAACATATGTCTTCTTGTTATTCAGTAAGGAGCCACAGATACATGCCTCACTGTGGCCAGGGCACAGGGCACAGGCACAGCAAAGGCTGTACTGTGATCTAGAAGTTTTCTTCTGAACTCCAGTTGTTCTCACTCTTCCCAAAGCCTTTTCAAGTTAGCTTGCTGTTGTAGATTGCCCAGGTGCTGTTTGTATTTTGATGCTAATTCTGCAGAGTGGATCACATGCTCAGGTGATTTCATGTGAACCTTCTTCCCATTTTAACTGGTCAAATAAAGGCTAGAGCCTGTGATTGGGCAGTGGAAGGGAAAGGTGAGGCTGGAGGTTTTACAGAGGGGAAAGAGGAAAGAGGAGGAGGCAGAAGAGGAGAAGGAGGAGACAGAGGAATATGGAGGAAGACAAGGTGGAAGGAAAATGGAGAAGAACCATGTTGACTCAAGAAGCTGCAAGTAGTAAGGG
Source organism: Arvicanthis niloticus (assembly GCF_011762505.2). Classification (NCBI taxonomy): domain Eukaryota; kingdom Metazoa; phylum Chordata; class Mammalia; order Rodentia; family Muridae; genus Arvicanthis; species Arvicanthis niloticus. Next base: position 55,032,684 of record NC_047665.1, on the reverse strand, counting down.
ATCTCATAGCTGGGGAATAGAGTAGTGTAGTGATAAATCTGCCCAATCTAGGCATGCAACTTATAAATATTATTACTGAGTTGTGTGTTCTTTTCACAGGTTTATTGGGGTTGGAGATTTAGCACAACAACCTGCAAAAGTTGGGCTATTAGGCAGATATTTGAAACATCTGCATTTCAAAAATAGTGTTCATACCACAAATGGTAGGACTCCATTCCATAAATATTCTTATTCCCTTTGCTCATACCTGTCTTCCATTTCCTGCTTTTTATTTTCTCTAGGGTACTTGGGATAGAGTTGTCCAAAATACAAGCCACATGGCTTCTACAAACCTCAGAGTTGTAAGAAGGGAATTCAGCACATGATCAATTCAGGTTACACCTGTGATTAGAGGGTTTTGTCTAAGGTAACTTGGAAGAACAAGTCCAAAGAGGATAGAAATTTCAAGTACTAATAGGTTCCAAGAAGAATTCAAGTCAATGAACTGCAGGTTAGAGAGGCCATCTTTGATCATCCCAAAGAGCATGCAGAAGAGGGCTCTGAGCATGGTCTGGTAGGGGCCATGAAGAGGGCAATGAACTTGCCAACCATGGCCCAACCCAGCATAAGTGTTTCACTATACTGTGTCTCTCAGTTGCCAACCTTAGCAGTTTCCAAGATTCCAAAACTGGGACTGGAGGAGGTAGAGTTATTCCTAGCACCCAAAATACTGTAGAGAGTACAGGAAAGATCCTTTAACAAATACCACTGTTTATTACATGAACAGGAGGTGGTGGGTATTGGGAACAAGCAAACAAGAAAAGCAACCTGTGCTAAGTACTGCCATTTTGTTTCAGACTCCATTTATTCATAGGGGTAAACTAAGTTCAAGGTTCTAGGTTCTAGGGAAGTTGGGAACTTCCCAATAGCTGAATAGCTTCTGTTTTAAAAAGACAGTGGTCTGAGTCCAGCCTTCTCAGGGTCATCTTGTAAGAAAACAATTGTCTGAGTCCAGACATTTCAAGGACAACTTCCCTATCTTGCTGGCAGGGTTAAACTAAGTTCATGTTCCTAGGCCCAGGATTGGTGGAGAAATGTAACAATAACTTGGAACAGATGTTTATGGTTTGCAAGCTTAAATATTCTGCGACATTCTGGCTCCTTGTTGCAGGTCATCTCCTGAGTCTGTTCTGCAGCCCTGATTGATCAGTGATATCTTAATTACAATACGTTTTGTCATCTGCATTGACCTTGTGTTTGAGTTATGTTGGTTTCAAGTGGATTCCATAACAGTGGGGGGCAGGCAAGCCTGGCACAGGCATAGGAGTCACCAACAGACTCAAGGGTACTGGCTCTACCAGCACTGAGAATATCTGTGACAGCTCAGAAAGCTGGGAAACCTGAAGCATATTGCACACTGCACACTCCGCAGAAAACTCAACAGTCTGGAAAGTACCCTTTCCAAACAACTCTGCTCTAAACCTCTTCCAGGCAGCTCAGCTGGTTTCTTCTTGGCTGATCTGGTCTCAAGGTCTTTTATGCAGCTTTTTCCCTTTGACAGTCTTCTTGGCAGCTTGGTTTCTCTAGTTTCTGAGAGAGACTATCAGCTCTTGTTGCTTTATTATGGCAGGGAGGGGCCTGGCAAATCCAGTCAGTTTGGGGGAACTTCCTGATGCTATTTTTAGTTGCTTGCCTTCCTGCTTAAAGAGTGTTCCTGCAGGATGGAATATTTCAGTCTTGGGAGACCCAGTTACACAAACGATACTGTATCTCAAACTGTCACACAACAACTGTACCTCAACAGAGACCCAGGCAGGCCAAAGAGGCAGATGATAACTTCTATTAATGAAGACCTGATCCTCCTGGATCTGTCAGGTGTAAAGATACCACATATCCATGTTCAATAGCTCTGTGGTTTCATTGCCAACTGAAGAGGCATTAGATTTCCACTCATCTAAAGACAGGGTAGTTCAAGCATGGTCCCAAAATACAAAAGCGCTGGAAAGAAACAGGAGTAACCTGCATCCAAATGTTCCCAGTCTTGGATACATTCCCATACAGAAGAAAATGATCCTGAGGGGCTGGCTGGTAGCCCACTGCTCATATTCCAGACACATAACATCATCCAACAGAAAGGGTACCACAGTCATGCTGCTGAACCCTATCAGGTAGTACTGCAACCTCAGAAGTATGCACAAGTACCTGGGAGAACCATCTATAGTGAAATCATATCTGATTTCTAGGCCTCCAGACTTCCAGTGTTTTCCAGGTTCTCTACAAGAGAGTGCTTCTGTAAAACACTTTTCTCCATCGTTCTGATTGCCTTGAATTCACTATCTAGTTGTCCTGATCACCACTGGATGAGGTCACAGAATTGATCACCACTGGGTGAGTAAAGAAATCAGAATCTTTTGGCTTCCTCTTCATATGTGCCTTCTGTGCAATCTGCAGAGTCCACAAAACTGGATGTGGTGTTCTTGCTTATACCCAAGAAATCTACATAGCCAGGCATCTGGAGTGGCTGTGGTAAAGGCTTGGACAAGTCAAGAGCTCAGGCAGCTCTTTTAGTAACTGGAACACTGGATTCTTGGAGATTACTTTTGAAAGTGTCATCTCTTATTACTCAATTATGGCATCAGAATATCTGATGATGATCTGCAAGCTGCTGAATTAGGAAAGCTGGTGGTATAACTCATCCTGAGTCTGAGGTCCTGGGAAAATGCTCCTCTGTTGTCTGAAGACAGTAGAAGAGGGCTGCCCTAGCTTTAGAAGGCAGAGATTGCATCCCGCTTTTTAATCTGGGTTTTAGAAATTAAATTTAGGTTCTCTTGCTTTCAAGACAAGCACTTTACCAAACAAGCTACTTCACCACTCTGTGCACAGTCTTTTATTAATGTCCTAAAGATCTATTATGTTCTCTTTATTCATTCTGAGATATCTATCAAATCACAACACACACACACACACACACACACACACACACACACACACACACACACATACTCTGGAAAGTTTTGTTTCGAAAGTAATGCTTTGAAGAATTACCTCCAGTATCTAATATTCACTGTTCCTTTGTTGATGATTTAAACTGGAATTTTTATTGCACTAATGAATTTCATTATTTCTAAATTTTTTGTTTGTTTTTCCGTATCTCTCGTTCATAAATTTATAATTTATACATTGATTGATGTTGGCTGTAGGTGCTTTAGTGGAGAGAGAAGCTCACCAAGATGCTAAGCCTTCATTTTCTGAAGGAGCAGAGTGGTGTAGCCTCTCAGGGACGATTGACACCAAGCTATCTCACTCCAGTTACTTTATGCAAACATCATACAACATTAATTGGCTGGGAAAGGTTCCGGCTATGAAAGTTATCTTGCTCTTTGATGCTTATGAGAGCTGACAACCCACATAAATCTCAGTTTCTTTTAACCACACCTAGACATGGTCATACATAAGGTTTTCCAGGAGTGTCTTAGGACCAAGATTAGTGCAGCTGCAAGCTCTCATGTAGCACCAAATGTAGACATTCCAGAGAGACAACATTTCTTCAAGGTTTAAACAGTCTCTTAACAATTTCTCAGCCTCTAATGATTGACCCAAACATAGAAAAGGGTTTGCTGAAACATTTCATTCAAGACCAGACACAAGGGCTTTACTCTTCATTGCATTTAAAGCCAGACAGAAAGGCTTTACTATACAGATCACTGTATCTTCTTTTTGCTTCAAACAGATTTGTTAGGGGTAACAGTTATTGTTGGAGAGGTATAGAGTTGTATAGTAAATATAGCCTTTTGTTCATCTAATTGTGTAAGAGTATTATGCAGATATATCAGCATACATTTTAAAACCAGTAAAATTATCACCACAAACAGAACTATAAAAATCACAAGGGCAAGAAACTTATTAAAATGATTCATGGGATGAAATGAAGTTACAACATCTGGAAGACATTTTGTGACATTCATCCCTGTTAATTTAGGCAGTTCTTTGAAAATGGTTTTATATTTTTTGAAGCAAATCATAAATAATTTGAGAAAAGTTAGGATGACCCAACAAATACATTTTAACTTTTCCCAGCCATGTTTGTTGTCATTGAATCTTAAAGGCATCGTTCAATGAGAAGTAACATTGCAATCACATTTTACTTTCATTGGTTCCCGTAATAGTTCTAATTGATCTTCAATGAGTATTACAGCTTGCCACAATTTAGCTATTTTATCAATTATTTTTTTTGTCTATCTTATTTTGTTGAGTCCGAAGTTCATGAGAATACATAAAGCAGTCTTTAACAAATTCAGCAGTTTTGAACTTTTTTATGAAAAGCAACTCCAGCTTTAGTAGCCAATTTGATGATTCCTGGGACCACAGCAATTATCATTCCCACCATCCAAAGAGGTCTTCTTAATATTCTTTCAGCAAGCTTTTGTACTAGCATCATCACAGGTGAGTCTTGCCATGATCTCAACAACCTCATTGATATCCAGACTGCTGGTCTTGCTCTGAGAATATGTTCCCAAAAGAAACATTTTTTGTTTTTGTGTTTTTTTGAAACAGGGTTTCTCTGTGTAGTCCTGGCTGTCTTGTAACTCACTATGTAGACTAGGCTGGACTCAAACTCAGAAATCCACCTGCCTCTGCCTCCCAAGTGCTGGGACTAAAGGTGTGCGCCACCACTGCCTGGTTCCAAAGAAACATTTAACATTCTAACATTGACAAGATATGAAGAGTACAGCATGTACAAGTAATTATCAGGGTGGCATTGAGCAGTTCTTTTTAGTAACAGATAAAGTAATGACACAAAAGCCATAAAGGTGTGACTTTAATCTAAATTAAAGGGCAAATGAAATCTGTTATTATTATTAAAGTTTAACTTTTCTTTTTCTGCTGCAAGGAGGTGAAAAGCACTTTCCAACTTTCACAAATTAGTCTGTATAGATTTGTCAAATCGAAGTAGAGGACTTGACATTCCAACTCCATGCCATTCAATAGAGTTCCTGGTAGCAGAGACAACTTCCATGGTTTTATATGAATTGGACCATTGCCATTTCAATTTTGAACTAGAATATAGTCCTTGAAGATTGGAGGACACTCAAGCCTAAGGGCTCCAATCAATGACTCTTCTTTGGGAGATATTAACAAGCACTCAAGGATTTTTACCTATACATTGTTGCCAATGTGTCCAATCATAATTTTATTATTTACAGGATGGTAAATTTATGGAACTAGTAGCATTGATTATTTTTGTCCTTCAAATCCAAATGCATTAAGCATAAGAAGCCCTTTATAAGAATTTTTGGTAGTACTATAGTCAATTTTAGATAACCAATGTTGAGAAGTCATACTTAGACAATGAATTCTATTACCCATACAAATAAGAAAACTGTTTTTTATTCCCACAGTATAATTTATAATTTCTGTATCATCCTCTGCAGGTTGAATAGGTCTATGATTGTCATAAGAACCAGGTAGCCAAAATGATTCATTGACCATCTCAGGAATATCCATGTCTCCCTAACTTACTGCTATGTAAATTGGAGGATTAGGAATAAAAGCCTAATAAGTAAGATTTGTTCCTGTTCCTTGTACAGTTACCACAGACAATATGACAAGTAACCAGGTTGTAGTGCTTAAAGGCTTTCCAGACAGCAGGAGAATCAACCATCTGCTTTAAAATCTTTTTCATAAAGATCTTCCTTCTTCATAAGGACGTGCTATCAATGTCAGCAGCCAAGGCTTCTGAGACCTGTCTTGCTCATGTCAAATTTTAATTAGTTTTGATGGACTCCATTGTGTTTCTTTTCCTGTAGAAATAGACATAGCCTTGACCCCACTGTAAAAGCTTCCTTGCTTTTCTTTCTAATGTCAAGACAACTTTATAATACATTGGCTAATTTTCCTCAGCAGTGTTTTTTTTTTTTTTTTTTAAATTCAATGCCTTTCAACATCTGTTGTTCCTCTTTTATTAGCATTTAAAAATGTAATAGTTAAATAGTTAAAGTTAATAAGGCATTGTTCAGTTTATCTTAATATACCCTTGAATTTAATTTGAATTTAAAAATATTTCTTATGGCATTTTTGTCTATCATTTTTATTAACTCCTTTCACTTTAGAATCTGTTTCTGTAGACACATGAATCTTTTTTTTTTAATTGGATATTTTACTTATTTACATTTCAGATGTCATTCCCTTTTCCCATTTCCACTCCCTAGAAAACCCCTATCCTATCCCCACTCTTCCTTTTTGCTTTCATACCATTTTAATACATACAAGTATTAAGGTTGATTCTAGGTTGAGAAACTAGCAATACAATAGATGCAAATAGTCAAGGAACAAGTAAGACAATAAACACAAATTAGATTCATGAATCTTAGAAAGTTTCATATAACCTTATTTTGCATATTTATATGTGGCAATTTGCTTATTTGTTGGGATGAGTATCTCTTCCAAGCAATATTATGGCCTTCTTAGTAATCACCTCTCCTGACACTCTGTCTTAGGTTTATCTGTAATAAGTTTATTTCCAATTGTACTCCATAATATTAACTTCCACTGGCTCCCCTGTGATTGCTGAATTTGGACCTAATCCATGCCATTTGCAAGTCCAAGGTATCCATTGGCTTTTAAGCCTTACAAGTGGAAGGGCCTTTTGGTAATACAAGTAAGCTTGTTATAAAAACAGAGCATGCTGGCATGTCTTCTGTGCTTCTATACTGTGGAAGTAGAAGCTCTGTGAGGTAATGAGGCTTTATGAAGGTACTTTACTTTAAAACCATTTAACAGGTGAAGACTGTGGCCTACACCTTTAATCCCAGCATTAGGTAGGCAGAGGCATGAGAAGCTTTGTGAGTTTGAGGTCTATATAGAAAACTTCAGAACAATCAGAGATACCCAAAGAGACCCCGTCTCAAAACAAGTGAATGCACAAACAACAACAACTAAACAACAACTGGCAAACCACCAACCAACCAACCAACCAACCAACCAATAAAACAACAGAAAACATATTACATGCATTGTTCCAATTTGTAAAGGTTTTGTTTATTTATTTTTTAAAGGTTTTGTTTATGCACTGGTACAGTCCCTCATGTTCCATAGAAAAAGGTAGGAGTATGGAGCACAGCTCCCTTCAGTGGGCCTCACATCAACCACATGTAATCTGACCAACTGTGAATTTGACTGGTGCAGTGTATACCCACAGATGCAACCTTCATCATAATTATTTTTGTCCTTATCTGCTCTCCGTCTGATGGCATCTGCCTAGGGTTGAATCTCAGATAAATTTTAGCTGCTATCGTTTTAGAATGGATCATTGACTGGTTCCCAACCTTTTCTGAAGATAAATTATTCACCAGTGTTTGGGAATTGGTTCATGGCTGGAGCAGCTGTACACTCGTCTCTGCTAGCCTACAGTATTGTTAAGTGGAAGAGCAGCAACTCAAGTGCTACAAAGTTGTGGAATTGATGCTGGGAGCTACAAAACAAATAAACAAACAAATAAAAAAACCCCAACAGTCAAAAAAATAACAATAACAGAAAAGGCACATATAGATTCTAGGCCTAGTATTTGTTTTAGAAGCTAGATCTACACTGCGGAGCTCCCTGGCTCCCTGTTCTTGCACCTCTCTAAGTGGGTATATGCTCTTACTCTTATCTCTGGTAGTGTTTTTATGCTACAAGTGTTGGGGTACTTTATGTGTCTTGAGGTTTCCCTGTTCTGCTTTTTCATTCCATTTCTCATTCACAGCTTCCCACTTCTGCACACAGCTGTCTGTCTGTTGTTTGGGTCTAGGTCAGGGAGAAATGCTTTTATTCTACCATTTGGGTCACTACTCACTAAATTTAAAGGGTATTGTTGTACATTTTAATGGAATGTAGACTTCCAGGATATGAGAAATATTGTTTAAATTTCTAGACCAGTTGGTGGGAATCAAAGAGAAACAGTGGAGGAGGTGACCTTGGCTGCTGTGGTAGTTTTAAGCCTTGTGGCTTTGTTTCCTGTATTGGCTTATGTGGGTAGAAAGAGGACTCATCATCACATGATGAGGAGCTTGCTCAGCACCCATCATTAGTCTGAGGATATGTCGCATAAGCCAGGATCTGGGACAGAAGCTGTAACCTGTACTTTGCCCCTAATTTGTAAAATACCATAGTTTTTATATGAAGCTTATGATTGTTACCACCCTCTTAGTTTTCTGTGTCCAGCCTAAACCTCAAAATAAAGAACAACCATAAACAACAAGGACTTTGTCAGGGTATGTGGGTTTTGCTAAGAAAAGACACATTGCTGCTCATTCTCAAACACAGGGGGAATGCAGAACAGACACCCTCCTACATTGCTCATATCACAGTACCTGTACTTCTCAGTTTCTACTCCGGTCTGTGCTTCTTTTAAGTTTTCTTTCATGAACTCGCTCATAGACTGTCTCATGTCTTTTTTCATCAATGTCCATAGTAACCTGCTCATGTTTTCACAGTCTTCAGTTTCCGGATGTCTAAACTGGAAATTACACTCCAAAGGAATCTAAATATGTGTCATTGGCCTAGCCCTAGGCTCAACCGACACACTGTCTTTTTATGCACTCAGGTGCATAAAAATTGGAACGCCAAAGTAACGTGTGTGTGAAATCCAACTCATCCTCATCCTGGGAAAATGTGTTCTGTTCTCATCTTCTCATCCTCCATTTGTTGGCCTCACTAAATTTCGGGAGACAACCTGGAGGCCACTGCTTTCCTCCTTGGTATGTGTGTGATATGTTATAGCCAGCCCTGTTGACTCTATTCTTGAAGAAAAGCAAAGTTCACCATTTTATACTAAGCAAAGCAGTTTCACATTTGGACAGTTGAAAGTGTTATGTTTCTACCTGGAAACCCTAAACAAATTGTTAACTCAATGATTCCATTGCCTTTTTATATATAAACATATTTCTCAGTTTCAGAGGTAATATAATTTATTACCTCTATTTTCTATTCTAGAAAAGTGAAAAATATGTCATTTTATGAATCATTCAAAACCTGCATTTTCAAGAAAAGTGACAATGATTTGCAAGTATCCCTTTTCAGTTATGCATAAACTATGACCACAAATGTTTAACTTTGTAACGTTAAATATAAGACAACACAAACAACACCAAAATCAACACAAGTAACACACACCATCAATAATTACTTTAAATATCAATGACCTCAATTCTCTAATCAAAAGATACAGGTTTACTAAATGGATCAAGAAACAAAGCCGACTCACCTTTTGTCTATAAGAAACACATTTTATTTTTAAAGATATGTGCTGACTTAGAAAAAAATGTTGGACAATTAAACAGGAAGAGTAAGCAAGAGGGTGCTACTATTCTAATAGCTGAAAAAAATAGACTAAAAAACCGGAGAGATGAAAAGTACTTGTCATTCAAATCTGAGAAACAGTTAACCAAAAGGGTATTACTATACCAAATGTAGATATAGATATAGATATAGAAAAATATAGGTATAGATAGATATCAAACTTTTGGGTGTCTAATATCATAAAAGAAAAACACTACAACTGGATCCAGAGACATAGATTACATCAGTTCATTAGTGGATGATTTGAATGTTCCACTTTCTCCAATAGCCAGTTAATCAGACAAAAAAAATAGAAGACCAAGATTTTCATACATCAAATAGACTTAAAACTTTTATAAAAATTGGACCCAAACATCAGAGAATAAATATTCTACTCAGTAATACATGGAATTTCTTCTAAAATAAACCATAATCTGGGACACAAAATAAATCTTTACAAATTCAGAAAGATTGAAATGACTCACTTTCTTAACAAAAAATGCAATGACATTTACAATTGGCAACAGACAGATTTCTAGTAAATAGACAGTTTACTGGAAATTTACAAGGGAAATTTATATTTCTAAGTGCCTGCAAGAAAAAAATCTGAAGGATCACAAATAAATGGCTTAGTGATACAACTCAAAATTTGGAACACAAGAAAAACCAATAGAAAATATAAAATAATAAAAATCAGAGTAGACATCAGTAAACTGAAAAAGGAAAATGATATGAGTAAAAAAATAAACAACAAATCTGAGGGCTAGGGTCATGATACTTTCTGACTACTTTATTTGGTTCTTTAAACTTTACTTCCATTCTTCAACTCAATCCCTTCCATCTCCTCAAATCTAGGTAGGCAAGAAAGAAGGTTGGGAGGGAAGGGCATTGATCTCATTAGACTACATCCTGCTGATTAGGGGCATCAAATTCCTAGAGGCAAGTCCAATCTTCATCACCAGGATATCATCATCCAACAATCTAACAAACCAGCAAACAGCAAAGAGAACAGCAGGGACCAGCAGCAGAGAGCACACCTGCAGGATGACCAGCAGCCTCCATGGGGCTCTAGCATTTGTACCCTCAAGAAAACCAAGAAATCCAAATCTGCATCTGGCAAAAATCATGCCCCTGCTAGAGGACAAGACAATTATACTTAGTGGTTGTGGGCAATTTGAACCATCTCTATATTGCACACCTGGAATTAAAACAAAAATAATTACATAACTGGGATCTTAGGAAATAAAAAATTCTCACTACAGGCTAGTTCTGTGAAAAAAGAAATGTGATCAACAGACCATTGCTGGCCCAAATAACCAAGAGAGGACCCAAACTAGCACATTCAGAAATGAACAGAAAAACATTACAATAGACAGAAAATGTTCAGAGTATTGTTTTATATTTTAAGTATTTTAAATATTTAAATTTCTCATTTGGTTTTAAAAACAATATTTTAAAATTTTATTTTGTTTTAAGAGCAGCATTTCAAAAACCTGTAGTCTATTAAGCTGAGAAACATAACAGAAATGGATGAATTTCAAGATCCAGTCAATTTACCAAATTAAAAAAAGAAGTCAACAGCCTAAATAGACCTATAACAAATGAAAGAATTGAAATAGTAATAAAAATCTTTACAGATTAAAAAAATCAGGGCCAGAAGGATATTATAGCAAAATTGTACCAGCGCTTCAATAAATACCTACAGTCAATCATCTTAGAGCTTGAAGAAGGAGGAGGAGGGGATAAGAGAGGGTGGAGAATGGAAAAGAGGGTGAGGAGGAAGAGAAAGAGGAGGAAGAGAAAAACAGAAACTGAAAATATTTTGTTTTTTAGGACACAGTTAAAAAGTTAGTAGTCTTTGGTTTTGTTCTTTACTTAATTCTAGACTCTAGAGAGTCATAATGTGTGAAATTCTCAGGATATTTTCTTAATAACCTGTATATGATATAAAATGTTTTGTTTTATGAAATATATAACAAAACTCATTATGATGCAAAAATTTTATACCAAGAACAAAAAATTCTGGTGCTGGCTATATGGCATATAGTTAAGAGAGCTTGTTCTGTGTCAGAGGACCAGAGTTCAGGCCAGTCATTCCCAGCAAGCTATTTCCAAATACTTAGAACTCCAGCTCCAGGGAATACAACGTCTACTTCCCACTGCCATGTGCACTTGTATACACAGAGAGAGATGGAAGAAAAGAGGAGGAGAAATAAAATAAATATTAAAAACAATTCTGACAGTTTCTAGCTGTTGGTAATTATTCAATGTTATAATTACTAAAGTAATATGGAAACCATGAAGGGAAAAGTTATTTAAAACTGATCATTTTAGTGTCAGTAACTCTTGCTTATGGAAGAAACCACAATCATATAAATCATTTAACTGGTTCTCATTGCTCTCCATAGTTGCTTTGAGTCAACCTCATTCCCCCCACATGCTATTGGTTAAACATTGAACAGATACTAGGAATTAGACTCTGTCCTTCCTTTTTAACTCTGTATAAATGAAAGAAAAAGTATGTAGTCTCTGCATGATCAGAAGAGTGAAGAGCAATGAGTTTCAAACAGCAGTGTGTGCAACTCAATGATGGCCACCTCATGCCACTACTGGGCTATGGCACTTGTCAAAACCCAGAGGTATCAAAAGGTGAAGGGCTGGGGTGGAGGGTCTCAAAAGGAAACTCACATATAATATGTGGGAACTGAGCTTGCCCTTTTCATCTCTGATTCACAGTTTCTTCCAACTGGGGCTACTGCATGTTAAGAACAAAAATAAGTAGAAATTACCCTAACAGGTTCTAATTAGGCCATTAGTGAAAGGTTGTTCTTGGATATTGGTGATTGATTGATCTGAGCTCTGTTTTCCCTGTTTCAGCTCATTTCCCAGCTTCCTTCTAAATATGAAAGTCATTACTCCACAGAGCTGCCTCAAAGCTTCCTTGTTGATACTAATAGAATTGGGAGCTGTTTATCTCTACAATACAGGATATCTTCCTTTCTTGCTTTCAGTAAGGATAAATACTAGAAAACATGTGTGTCAGGAGTTACTGCAAATGAGAAGCATAGAATAGGCAGAAGAGTATGTCTGTTCTCCTGCAGGGACACCTCCAGCAATTCCCAGTAAATGTTGAAATTGAGATAAGTAGACTTTGCCACATAATACTGAACACTGATAGATTTACATGCATGTAAAATATAAAACCTGGTCTCCTCTCTCTGACCTTATAAAAGATTCTATGAACTATTGGATCCTGTATTGATAGATGAGACTATAACATGAAGTAGATAACTAAGTAGCTTAGAAGCAAGTCCTTAGAAGCAAGTCAATAGTCTACAATCTTGCTTAGACTATTCTACTGTGTGATATTGGAAAAGTTAACTGAATTTTGCATCCATACATGTACCTCTTGGATAATTGTGAAGATTGTGACAGAACGTAGTTGTTTTGAAGTAATCAAAGTAGTGGAAAGGACCAGAGAGAGCAATGTGTTCATCTAAAGTTTCACCTTGACAAATCCCCTTCCCTTCTAAGAAAGTCAGGCTGGTGTTGGAAGAGGAATATGAAAACCACCATCCTTTCATTGTAATTTTTTAAGAAAACAAAGTTTTTAAAATTATTAAACTGTATGGGCAAGCATGTATTTAATTTTCTGCTCTACCCTTAAGAAATAAATTCTAGAGCCATAACCCAAATGTAAAGAAAAGACAATAATTTAAAGTATTACATTAGACAGATAGATGTCTGCTAAGAATAAACTTAGGCTTTAAGTGCTGACAGATACAGCAAAAACCTCTTACATAATGATGACAAGTCACATTTCTAAATGCAAATTTAAAGACTATAAATTTTCCAAATCACAGTTTGTTTTGTGACACAGAGTAAAGATCTGCATTCCAAAGATTTAAAGAATCACAACGGAATCAGTTCAAGTTCTCTTTCTAATCTCACTCTTATTGACACCTAGACTTTGTCATATATATATGATTGCTTTTGGAAAAGCAGAATATGTGGTGTGCTTGCATAGGGCTGAAGGTCATGATTGTGAGACATTTTAGGATGTGATTTAGGAGATTTACTTGTACACATTTCTCATGCATTGTTACATTTCAAAGTTGGTGGAATGAAAATTCTGTGTCTTCCTTCAGAAAATTCTCATAAAAACACCCAGGAAGAATCCTCATAGAAACCTGTACCACATTACTCCCACATTCACTACAGGGACATTTCCACCCTGGTCATTTTATTCTGTCACACTACTATGTCGATAATGCATGAGTGGACAAGATGGCTCAGCAATAAAAGTAAAGCTTGCAGGATTAAAGACAGCTACCAAAAAGATTTCTATGTTACCCAGCTGGCCCCTGCTATTAGAAAAAAAAGTTACATAGGTTATTTTAAAGTAGTAGTAGGTACCACAACTCTAAGATAAGCTAGCCATCTTGTGTTATAAGGCCCAACCATTTGAACAGGTATATCACAGGGGCTTTCTATGGCCGCAAAGGGTGGGTAAGAACCTATTTTGTAACATAGGTCCCAGTTGTTGGAAATACCTCAAAGAGTGTTTAACAACAAAGAATTGATTGGGACAAGACCTTTTGCATGAACTGAAAGCTACCATAACCTTCTCTAAAGATGAAATGCAATTAAACTTACAGATGCACAGCATTATTTTGGTGTCTGACCTTGTCAGAAACAATCAATCCCCTAGGACTGGCCCAACACCAAACTCCTATCATTGTTCAACCAACAAGTAGATCAACTACTTTTGCCCAGGTTAAACTATACCAAGTGACTTTGGAAACAGAAGGGGGAAATTATGGTCCATTTTTTCTTGGCTTAAAGAGATAGACAGACATCTTAGTGTCCTGCCAGACACCCTGTTGTATGCCTCTCCAACCTATGAAGAAATCTAGGACTTCTGATTCTCATGAATCTGGTTTTTCTAGAGAAATACGTCTACACTGTTGTGGACCTGAAAGATGAACCACTGTTCAGCATCCCATTGACAGGGGTTAGTCACCCCATCATTGCATTTAAATGGACAGACCAAATGGGAGTTTATAGCAGGCAACATACCTGGACCAGATTTCCTCAGGATTTAAACACACTAAATATAGACTTCTTGCCCTTCTATCAAAGGTTGCCCAGGAAAAGAGATCATAAAATGTTACTGAGGTACTGCTGTATGAGTTACAAACCTTAGGTTACAAACTGTTGACTAAGAAAGCCAAACTTGGCTACCAGACAAAAGGAGGCAAAATAAGCATGTCTCAGAGTAGGATTGCTACCATTCTTCAGATTTCAACTTAAAGACCAAGAGATAGATTTGAGTGTTCCTATTGGCAGCTGAGTATTGTAGCCTCTGAATACCAGAATTTGTAGAAACAGCAAGGCCTCTGTACACCAGTACAAAGAGAGCTCTAAGTTTCTAACCTGGACTGAGACTAAATAAAAGACAAAGGGGATTTTAACCCAAACATTTGGGCTATAGAAATGCCCTGTGACATACCTGTCCAAATGAGAATCCTATAGCCACAGGATGGTCCAGTAATCTAAGAGTTGTGATAGCTACTGCTAATTTAATAAAGGAAATAAAACACGTTAACTCTCCTCAAGATCATGTACTCAGAGCACCCCATGACACATTTGAGGCCTTTCTCTATGGAAAACCAAAACACTGGCTGTTTAGTGACTGTGACCCAGTACTAAGTTCTACTCCTGGCCCACCCTCAAGACTGGTTTGAGAAACACACCACCATCAATTCAGCTATACTTTTGCCTCAAGCACTCATCCAAGACTATAAGAAAATGAAAAATGAAAGTAGGTACATGGGAGCTTCAGTAGTTACTTTAACCAAACCGGGAACTTCAGCCCAGAGAACACAACTGATTTATCTGAACCCAGGCTATTAGATAGGGAAAAGAAAAGAGTTCACCACAGTATAAATAGACCATCAATCAGTATATTTTTTTTGCCACCATCCATGTCCATAGTATGATGTATAGAGACTTGAGTAAGGGTCTCCCGAGTCTGGGGGTCTTCAGTCTCTCATGTGGACCCCTTCCTGGGTAAGAGCTCTTGTTTTATATTCACTTCAGAACAAAGCTGGTGTCTGGCTGAGACATCCCAAGTTAAGCTGGCCAGTCTAGGTATAACATACCTTGGTCTGAGCAACTCTGAAAGTTCTGTGGACCTGAGATGAGTAGCCTGGTGAAGGTTAGTTACCCAACAGTCCTGCCAATTGTTTCTAGAAGAATGATCTTTCCCTGTGACATCTCTATCATTTCTTTACCACAGAGTTTCAGGTAGTGCCATGTTATGGTATGTCACCAGAGTAGAAACAGGCCACACTGATATTAAGGTTGTCTTTTGGGGAGCTGGGTCAGAACCCCAGAAGTAGAGGTTAGTAATTTGTAATGGAAGTTGCGACCACCCACAAACTCCAAGACACCATACCTGGATGCAATCAGCAGAGGTTTATTAGGGAAGAGAGCTGGCAGCCAGCAGCCAAACAGCACAAACTGCGCAGGAGTAGTTTGACCCCGCCAGCCAGTCTGAGGAGGGTTTTTAAAGGAGTAAACCACAAACCAGGGGAATGGGAAGGGGGGTGAGGGGTTGTCAAGGATACATAACAAAAGTAGTGGAACATTTCAGAGGAACTCACCCTAAATGATTTAGAGTCATGTGAAAATCACTCTGCACACTCATTCTTCTCAAAAATGTAGTTTTACCATGTCACTGTGCCCTACCCTGTCATTACCAACTATTTCAGGTTAAATATTTCTCATTTTCTCCAGTCACAGCCCCACCTCGATGACTTGTATCTTTTTTGTGGTCAGGAATGTGTCTTCCTGCTTTTGGGCTTTTCCCACCCACAGGTGGGTCTACTCCCTGAGGCTTGAGGAATGTAATCCAGCAAGTGTCCTTTGATTCAGGGATAATGTCCTCCACCCAAAATGTGTCCGGGGCAGTGAAGACCTGAAATCTTATTTTCAGTTCCGAGTTCTGGAACTTGCACTTTTTCTGCTCAGGTCTAAGGGCAAAGAAAAAGTCTACATATATTTCATAAAATGGCCTTATAATTTTTCACTCTACAAGACCAACATTCCTACAAACTGTTGAAAACTGACTTCAACAAGATCCAGTCTGTTGGGGGAGGATACAATTACTTGCTAGTTTTTTAAAGATACCTTTTCAGGATGGTTATCAGCATTCTCCACCTGAACTCAAACTACTCAAATAGTAGCTAAGAAACTCCTCCAGAAACTGGTGCCCCTCTTTGGCATCCTCCTAGCAATCGGGTCAGACCATGACCTGGCTTTTGTAGCTACAGTCTCTCAATTAACAGCTAAAGCTTTACAACTTCATCTTACATGTAGACATCAGAGATGACAAAATAAACAAAATATTAAAATAAACTCTAACAAAACTCTCAATATAGTCCAGCAATGATGGGTGGAGAGGCCTATTGCCTTGCTTTGGTTCAGCCTGATGCATCCCATATAAGGAAGGATTTACCCCCATCCCCCAATAAGATTATCTCTGGAGGACTTCCCTCATTGCTTCCCAGACTCAGAGACCAACGGTTGGCAGAACTCTCTAACTATTCATTTCTCAAGTCACTATAAGCATTTCAGTCCTGCATAAAGGGTATTTGTTGGAATATCCAAGAGATGCAGCCAACCTCTGAGTCAACCACCAGTTTCTCTTGTTCCAGTCTGATGATAGTGTCTGGGTCAAGCATATAACTCAGGAGAAACTAAAATCAACTCAGAAAGAAACCCATATAGTGATTCTATCCACTCCTATGGCTGTGTAGGTAGCTGGCATTAAACGGTGGATTCACCACACCCAGGACAAGAAAGTGAAAGCTATGGATACTGTTTAATGAAGTGTCTCTGATGACAGACCCATGGAAATCAAAATTCAATTGGGTCCCAGGCCCTTTCATTCCCTGGCTTTCTACCTCCTCCTGACACTTGTGTTTTACACTATGGGTTTGAACACAGGGTCCAACCACCCTCAGGCCTAGACTGAGAACAGAGGAAAACAGATATAGGGATGATATTAGCCAGTGTGACTGTAGACTAGCAATCTAATATTCCAACTTTACACACACACACACACACACACACACACACACACACACACACACATGATATAAAATTTTAACTTTGAGATTAAAAAAATAGAGTTTATAATTCTATGCTGTCCTGCAGCTGGACCCCCCAGTTACCAGAAACAAGAGAATTTCCATTTGTAAAAAACTGGGTTCATAAAGCTGAGGCTTTCATAAAATATTCCTCAAAAGAATTCTGGCCTTTGGAGGAAGAAACAAAAACAAACAAACAAACAAACAAACAATCAAACAAAAAACCCTCTGCAGAGTTAGATTCTGTGCCACAGCAATGGTCCCTGGGGAAAGAGTTAATCATTCCTCGCCAAAAATCAGCCAGGGTTTCTGGTTATGCTCAGATATCTAGCCACTGTACAATATAGAAAGATAAAAACTAACCAGACTGTCTGCCCATTGACTGACAAAACTCACTATGGCTGGGGTGCAGCCCAAATTAATGTTACAAGACTTATAAGGGGCTAAAACTTCTATAATATGTGAAACCTTTAACCTAAGCACTTCTCCTTATTCTGATGCCTGCTATTCTGCCTTATATGTGAATTCATATGGATAGCAATATTACTGGACCTCTGAGACAACTTGGTGGGCATGTAGTAATGATTTGAGTAAACATGGCTCTTCTCATGTTTTCCCCACTAAGTACTATTGGGAGCTGACTTTTAGCAGAAAGTGGCTATCAGCTTTGCAGCCATTTTGAGCCATATACCCTGACATGAGACTTGTTTTACAACAGCCTACAACAGGTGAGCACACTCTGATAACATCTTGGTTTAGATACCTTGGGTGTGTGAGATTAAAGGTGTGTGAGATTAAAAGTGTGTGACTTAAAGGTGTGACTTAGAGATCATATTTAGAGACAAGACCTAAGAGCATGACTTAAAGGTGTGACCAAAAAGCATGGCTTAGAAGTGAGACATATAAAAGGCGAGAGGCAGACAGGAGAGTTCAGAACAATTTGGAGATCAGAGAATCAGACACTTTAGAGAGTACAACTTGGAGAACAATTTGGAGTAACAGAGATTCAGACACTAGGAGTAGAAGTAGACATTAGACACTTGGAAGAGAACAACAAGGAGTACAACTAGGAACTAGGAACTAGGAGCTAGAAGGAGTACAACTAGGAACTAGGAATTAGGAACTCAAGACTTGAGACTTGGACTAGGAAGAGAGACTGAAGAATAAACAGGATTCAATCACACCCTGTCTCATCTCCATTCTTCGAGTCCATCCTCACTCTCTCTCTTGCTGAACCCTGACCCGCAGACCGAAGCAGCAGCTTGGGCCGGGAAACAGTAGCCTCCAAGCGTGGAGTGGAGAGGGCTGCAACATTTTTGGCTGCCCAAAGTGGGGCAGCTCGGGCCTCAACATTTTGCTTGGGCCTCAACAAAGTACACTGATTGAGCAGAACCTGAGGCCTTACAACAACAGTTACATTTCCTTACAGAAATGATCCTACAAATTTAGAGAGACTTAGACATACTTCTTATGAGATGAAGAAAACTATCTCTAGGATTGAAAGAAAACCTCCTGTTTTATCAATAGTATCTGCAGCATCAAAGCTCAGCAGAGCAGCATTCTTTAAATTTGTAATCTCATCATACAAAGTTAAAACATCCAGAGAGGTGTTATAATTACGCTAAATACCATGCAAGTGTCTTTAAACTTTTTCCTAATTATAATGGCTATCATTGTAAGTTTTTAAAGTAACACAAATCCATTGGTATTTGGCATGACACTCAAGGTGGCTCCTTACTCTTAAACTCTGAACCTCCTTCCAAAAATTTGAATAGGATAAAGAGCCTCAAACCATTGTTTCAAATGCCTTCTAAATCCTCCTGAATGGCTCCTTACTCTTAAACTCTGAACCTCCTTCCAAAAATTTGAATAGGATAAAGAGCCTCAAACCATTGTTTCAAATGCCTTCTAAATCCTCCTGAATACGCAACACATTAGTAACAGTTTTTTGTTAAATGATTAACAAAAGTAGCTGTCTTAACTTCTTGTGTCAAAGCAATTGCAGAAGCAGTGGTGTAACTAAAGCTTTTAGGCCAGCAATAATCAAGCCCAGTACCCTCTTTGCAGGAATCTGACATTGGCCAAGGACAAAGAAATGAGCTGCTTGTCAGGAATCTGACATTAGGCTAGAACAAAGAGGTAGGCTTCAGACATGAAAATGACTTTGGGCTTGGACAGAGAAGTAGTGCAGATATTTTGGTCATCCTGATAAGCCCTTAGAAACAGTGAACAAGGGAGTGATCACAGGACTTTGTTTACTGGCTTGATTGTTTTTTTTTGACTGTTTGTGTTTATTGTCTTGCTTGTTCCTTGACTATTTGCATCTATTGTATTATTGATAGTTCCCCAACCTAGAACTGACCTTAATACTTGCATGTAATTAAAATGGTTTAAAAGCAGATTGGGAAAAAAACACCCTACTATTTCTATCCTAATTAATCAAGAGTATTTTTTTTTTTTCTAAAAAAATCATGCTATGGTTGGGAAATAATTAGTACCATTCTCTGCTCTCTTGGACCCACTAGATAATTACTCTACTGTTGGCACTTGCTGAACTTTTAGTTCTCATTCTGATTGGATTAACAGCATCTTAAACTAAAACAGGATAAGTCCATGATTTTACTTATTCAGCAAGACCATTAGGGAATGTAGCAGGTCCCTAGACCTTAATAAACTCCTCAGACCTTAGCACAGGATGGAGGTTTTATTCAGGCTGTAAAACTAAATATGTAAACAGCACCACCCGCCAAAACTTAAACAAAGTCCTAGTCTATCAAAGTCCACAGTTATTGGAAACTTGCTAACATTCTGTCTAAACTCCACCCCACAGTTACCTGGCAACAGCCAAGTATGTTCCTCCCCATAGTTACCTGGCAATAGCCAGACAGACCTGGCCCACTATAACAGGGGCTGCTTTCCTCCTCCTCTCTTTCTTACCACTCTTGCTCTCTTGATCCCTCTGTCCCCTCACCTCTACCCCCTTCCCTTCCCCCTCTTGCCACATGGTCATGGCTCTCTCTTTTCCTCTCTCTGCCTCTACTACCCTCTCAACTACCCTCCCCAGGTGCTGAATAAACTCTATTCTATACTATACCAGTGTGTGGTTGGTACCACAAGGGGAAGAGATGCCATAGCATGGGCCTGCTGAGACATCCCCGTCCCCCAAACCAAACCTCACAACATATCTCCACAGAACATATTTTTTATCTTTTTATAAACTTATCACCACTAACCTTGCTTTTTGGCTTCTGTGGTTCTGCTTCTGGCTAACTGTTCTTTTTACTGAAGTATGTCAACCCAAGATATGATTTTGGTACTTAAAAGCACACATTGAAGAAAACTCAATGCTACGCTAGGATCCTAAATACCCAGTGTAGTCATAGACCAGCTAATAAATACTTTCTATTGGCTTGAACCTATGTCCAATCAGTCTTCTCTGCTGAATACCCCAAAACAGGTAAAAGTCAACTTTTGAGAAAGTGATTGCTTCTGTCTGTGTTATTCATTCTACTTATTGGAAGCTCTGTAAGGCCTTATGGAAAAGAAAAGCAAGAAATCTGATTCTAGGAACTGATGCCTTGTCATTTAATTAAGAGGCTTGATGGTGATTTTTAAATTCACATCTCTTGGCACATCTTCATCCAAATCATACCCTTTCTTCCTCCTCTAGGTTCTTGCAAGTAAGATTTTTGAGTCTACTAAAATAGGAATAGATACTGGATTCCACCATATTGATTCTGCTTATGTGTACAAAATGAAAAGGAAACAGGACCGGCTATTCGAAGCAAGATTGCAGATGGTGTTGTGAAGAGAGAAGACATATTTGTCATTACAAAGGTATTGTGTATATACTAGGCTTATGTATGAATTAATGAAGGGTGTTATAAAAAATCTAAAATTATAGTACTGCCTTGGTAAAATGTGCTTTCTGTGTAGAGTGAAAAATTATAAAGATCATTTTATGAAATATATATATATATATATACATATACATACATACATACATACATACATAGGCTTTTTCTTTACCCTAGACCTGAGCAAAAGAATGTAAGTCTTAGAAGGCAGAACTGAATGTAAGATTTCAGGCCTTTACTGTCACTTCCCCGGGACACATTCTGGGTGGAGGGCATTATCCCTGAATCAGAGGACACTTGCTGGATTAACATTCCTCAAGCCTCAGGGTGGGGAAAGCCTAAAGCAAGAAGACACATTCCTGACCACAGAGAAAGATGCAAGTCATCTAGGTGGGGCTATAGCCGGAACAAGTGAAAAATATTTAACCTGAAATAGTTGGTAATGACAGGGTAGGGCACAGTAACATGGTAAAAGTACATTCTCACAGCCTAAGCAAGAATTCAGATCGCCAGACAGAGAGGGTTCTAGGTGGCCCCTCTCTGCTTGGTCTAGGGGCAGAAGTCCCCTCTTTTAGGTTGGGTGGAGATGGGACTTGGGAACACCCTGGATAGAGTAACATCCTCATCTAGAGTCTTGTGGTCTTCCATAGCTAACTTATGATAATGTATCTTAATAGATTTTGCTATTAGATTATCTATTTGTTGTTTCACAAAGTTATTCAGCCTATTTAAGGCCCTGGGACCAAAGGAAATAAGCAAAAATAACCTAATTAATGGTCCCAAGATGGAAGGAAGAGGGTTAACAATCATGGAGAGGTTGAAGACCAATTCTTGTGCAAGCTCTCATTTTTCTCTTTCTCTCTCTGTCTTTTCTCAAGACCTTCTCTGGCCTTTTTCATGCTCTTTTTAATCATCCCTGTTTTGTCTATGTAAAAGCAGCATTCTTTTTAAAGGGCTGTACACAGTCTAGAGCTGTACACAGTCTTTTCTATTGTAAAAGAGAAAATCAAGTCCAATAAAGTCCTTTGCAATTTTGGGGGATTGCATCAGACAGCGAAACGAGGGATTTCTTCAGATTAGTGATGTCAGTCTATAGCTGTTTGATGTCCTTGTCAAAGGCCCATTGGAGGTCTGAGTAGTATAAATTGGAAGGCCACCATCAGGATTAGAACTCCTAACAGCAGACATCACGGGTGATTGATTTTTACCTGGAAAAAAAAAAAGGAAGGGAATTCTCAGGGAGATTTCTCTTCCCTGGATGTCAATTGTTATTCATCTTATTTGTAATTGGGCCTGGTTTTGTGGGGGTATCTATTTAATTCATTAATCTTTTTGGTGGCCATTTAGCTGTGCCTTCTGTGGTATCAAACAGGCATATCAATCCTTGGCCCCATATAGGAACTAAGTCTTGGCCCATTTAAGGGTAAAAGGGTCTTTCCACATAGTTGTGGCACAGTTTTTATTGGTCTCAGCAATGCCAGAGGCAATCATTGGCAGATTTGACATGAGCTTTCAGTTTTAGAAAGTTAAGAGTAAACTAGTAACTAGAGTAAACTAGAGTAAACTAGAGTAAACTAGCATGTTCCTTCCACCCTCAGAAAGTCATAAAGACACTATTTAAAGAAATAGAATTCTTTATTAATAATTTCTTTTATCAAAGGACTATTATAAAACAGCCAACAATTAATCAATCTATATATCAATTAATGAGAGCTTCTACTTTTTGTAAAATTACTCCTCTTTTGTCAATTAATTGTTGAGGGAAATTAGGATTTGCATCTCTCTTAAGAATATTAATTTTTTTGCCAGACCCATTATCTGTTTGTTTTTATTGGATATTTTACATATTTACCTTTCACTGTTACCTCCTCTTCCTTTTCCCCCCCAAACCCCTTATCCCATACCCCCTTTTCCAATTTTTATGAGAGTGTGTTCCCACCATTCTCCCAATCCTGCCTCCCTGCTCTTGCATTCCCCAACACTGTGGATCCAATCTTTTGGGGACCATGGCCCTCCACTTCCACTGTTGCCTAAGGAGGCCACCCTCAGTTACCTATACAAGTGGAGCCATGAGTCCCTCCCTTTCTGTTCTCAGGCTGGAGGTTTAGACCCTGGGAGCTCTGGTTGAGTATTTTGCTACTCCTTCTAAAAAAAAAAAAAAATCAAAGCTCCCACACTGGTCTTCCTTCCTCCTCTTAAGTTTCATGTGGTTTATGCATTGTGTCTTAGGTATTGTGAGCTTTTGGGCTAATATCCACTTATCAGTGAGTGCATGCCATGTATATTCTTTTGTGTTTGGGTTACCTCACTCAGGATGATATTCTCAAGCTTCATCCATTTGCCTAAGAATTTCATGAACTCATTGTTTTTAATAGCTTGTGTAAATATACCACATTTTCTGTATCCATTCCTCTGTTGAAGGACATCTGGGTTCTTTCCAACTTCTGGCTATTATAAATAAGGCTGCTATAAACATAGCGGAGCACGTGTCCCTGTTGTATGTTGAAACATCTTTTGGGTATATGCCCAGGAGTGGTATAGCTGGGTCCTCAGGTAATACTATGTTCAATTTTCTGAGGTACCACCAGACTGATTTCCATAGTGGTTGTACCAGCTTACAATCCCACCAACAATGGAGGAGTGTTCCTCTTTCTTCACATCCTCGCCAGTATCTGCTGTCACCTATGTTTTCAATCTTAGCCATTCTGACTGGTGTGAGGTAGAATCTCAGTGTTATTTTCATTTGCATTTCCCTGATGACTAGGGATGTTGAACACTTCTTTTGGTGCTTCTCAACCATTCGAGATTCCTCAGCTGAGAATTTGTTTATATAGTGAATTACATTGATGGACTTCCGTATATTGAACCAACCCTGCATTCCTGGGATAAAGCCTACTTGATCATAATAGATGATTGTTTTGATGTGTTCTTGGATTCTGTTCGCAAGACTTTTATTGAGTATTTTTACATCAAAATTCATTAGGGAGATTGGTCTGAAGTTCTCTTTCTTTGTTGGGTCTTTGTGTGGTTTAGGTATGAGCATGATTGTGGCTTCATAGAATGAATTGGGTAGTGTTCCTTCTATTTCTACTTTGTGGAATAGTTTGAAAAAAATTGGTATTAGGTCTTCCTTGAAGGTCTGATAGAATTCTGCACTGAAACCATCTGGTCCTGGCCTTTTTTTTTTGGTGGGTAGACTTTTAATGGCTGCTTCTATTTCTTCCAGGGTTATGGGACTGTTTAGATGGTTTATCTGCTCCTGATTTAACATTGGTAACTGGTATTTGTCTAGACAGTTGTCCTTTTAATCCAGATTTTCCAATTTTGTTGAGTATAGGCTTTTGTAGTAGGATCTGATGATTTTTTGGATTTCCTCAGTTTCTGTTGTTATATCCCCCTTTTCAGTTCTGATTTTATTAATTTGAATACTGTCTCTCTGCCCTCTGATTAGTCTGGCTAAGGGTTTATCTATCTTGTTGATTTTCTCAAAGAACCAGCGCCTAGTTTTATTGATTCTTTGTATATTTCTTTTTGTTTCTATTTGGTTGATTTCAGCCCTGAGTTTAATTATTTCCTCCCATCTACTCCTCTGGGGTATATTTGCTTCTTTTTGTTCTAGAGCTTTCAGGTGTGTTGTCAAACTGCTAGTGTATGCCCTCTCCAGTTTCTTTTTGTAAACACTTAGAGCTATGAGTTTTCCTCTTAGCACCGCTTTCATTGTGTCCCATAGGTTTTGGTATGATGTGTCTTCATTTTCATTAAATTCTAAAAAGTCTTTAATTTCTTTCCTTATTTCTTCCCTGACTACATTATCATTGAGTAGAGTATTGTTCAATTTCCATGTGAGTGTGGGCTTTTCCTTGTCTTCCTGTTTGCATATCCAGCCCGTTAGACTATGCCTTTTTATCGGGGAAATTGAGACCATTGATGTTAAGAGATATTAAGGAGAGGAGATTGTTGCTTCCTGTTATTTTTGTTAACAGTGGAGGCTTTGTTTGTGTGATTATCTTCTTTTGGGTTTGTTGGAAGAGGCTTACTTTCTTGCTCTTGCTGGGGTATAATTGCCCTCCTTGTATTGGTGCTTTTCTCCTATTATTCTTTGTAGTGCTGGGTTTGTGGAAAGATATTGTGTAAATTTCATTTTGTCATAGAATATTTTGGTTTCTCCATCTATGGTAATTGAGAGTTTTGCTGGGTATAGTATCCTGGGCTGGCATTTATGTTCTTTTAGGGTCTGTATGTCATCTGTCCAGGATCTTCTAGCTATTATAGTCTCTGGTGAGAAATCTGGTGCAATTCTGATAGGTCTGCCTTTATATGTTACTTGTCCTTTTTTCCTTACTGCTTTTAAAATTCTTTCTTTGTTTTGTGCATTTTGTGTTTTGATTATTATGTGATGGGAGGTATTTCTTTTCTGGTCTAGTCTAGTTGGCTTAGAAAGATCACTGAAAAACTTTCAGCTAGATTTTGCTGACCTCTATCTTATTCATTTGCCGATATCAATTAAGGTATGCCATTTGCATCATGTAGCCTAATTAACTTTGTCTATGCTATTGATAGATGATGCTGTTCTCCAATTACTACATGGATGTTTACTTTTCTGTTTCCCATAGAATCTTAAGGCCATTGCAATAGGGGGGATGCATGTCTTTGTTGAGATTTCTATAACTGCTTTTATTACAGCCATCAGAGGAGCTATATACAAAAGATGAAAATGGAAAACTGTCATTTGAGACAGTAGGTCTCTGTGCTATATGGGAGGTGAGTCCATAAAGGTGAGACCTCAGAGAACCTGAAAAGAGAATAACAGTCCATCATTTCACTTATGAAATTGGAGTGTGCACCCTTGAGTCTAGGAAGCATCCTGTGTTCACAGGTGTTTCCCTAAAGTAGTGGGACAGAAAACCTGACTAAGTAGAAAGGAAAAAAAGAAATGAAGACTGGAATATAATTGAGAGGGGTCTCTCTGAAATATCATATATGGTTGTTTTTAAATAAACAACTCCTCCTTACCCACACTGTCATTTTAATTCATGCGCTCTTTTTTAAATTTACTGAGCCCACTTAGTACTGTTTGATGTGCATGGCTGATGTGCTCCAAGATTGGCATGCTATCTAAGGTACACATGATGAAAACAGATTTTCTCTCCTGTAGCAGCCATCAATTATCAATAGTCCTTCAGCTAGGAGTGGGAATCTGTAAGACCCATCTGATCCGTGATGGAATTATGAATGGTTCTAAACTCGTGAGGACTGTTCATGCAGGTACAGCTGCTGTGAGTTCATGTGTACAAAACTTTGACATATTAAAAAAATCAAACCTGTTTCACCACAGCCCTCCACTAATTCGGGCCTCGTCATACTTCTACTCCCACCCCCATAATGATCCCTGAGCCTTAAAGAAAAACCTTTGATATAGATTTCTAACTTAGGACTGAGCAATCCACAGTCTTTTATGTTCTGCCCCTTGACCAATTGTGAGCTTGTATAAATTGCCATCTACTGCAAAAAAGGAGCTTTCTGGTATGGATTGGGAGCTACACTAGGCTGTAGAAATAAACATAAATAGGTAGCAGGCAGTTTATTGGTATATTCATTTAGCAGAAGTATAATAGTTTCTCCTTGAAGATCTATGACCTAGACAACTACAGATTTGTGGGTTGGTTAACAGTCCAGATATAAATTATATCTTTTGGAGTCATCCTTAAATCTGATCAGAAAGTGGTCAGCAATTCTAAAAGCAGATGTAGCAATATTGCACCACTGGACACATCTTGCCATGCTGGTTATTATTGTAGTTCAAGTTTTATGGCTAAATAAACTTGCTGATTATTTTTATCCCTCATTCATGTACACAGCACCTCCCAGCACTATAAAAAGCCAGATCACTACCAGATTTACTTCTTCATGTCCTGCAAGTCAACTATGTGCTATTTGCAGCAATAATATCTTACTATCAAGTTATGGAGGGTACCAAAAAACAACTCACATTGTTGGGGGTGTCTATGATACTCTAAGAACCAACAACACCTGGTTTTTATTTGATATTCTATGGTAACTAGGAAGGGCATTCTCCCCTCCTTGGAGGGTAACCTCATTCAAGTTTCCCTTATCTACATATATATGTATGTGGAAGCCTTTACATTAGTAGGCTTCCATCTGGCTTTATCATAAGACTTTAGAGGAGGTTACTTCTCCCGTACAATCCCCCCTACTCCAACATCCCTTCCCTAAACTACTCAACACTTCTTCCTCCATCACTTCCATTCTGTTTTCATCCTTCCTATGTTCTCCTATCCCTTGAAGGTGACTGCTCCATGCCATTTTCATATCACCTGACCTCTACAGTGTTCTAATGTAAGTTCAAAATGTAAAATTTATAGCTAGGATTCACATATTTAAAAAAAACATGATATTCATCTTCCTTGTTTTGGGATGCTTCCTTCTGAATAATTATTTATTTCCAGCTCTATCTATTTACCAACTGCAATAGAATTTTAATAGGAATTGGTAATTTCAGAATTTTATTTGTGTTTATAGCTGAATGAAATTGCATTGTGCATATGGTCCAAATTTACATTACTCTTTCATTCTTGATGGAGACTAGGTGTTTTCATTTCCTGGATACTGTGAGTAGAGCAGAAATGGGTGAGCAAGTGTCTTGAGAGGAGGGTGTACTCCTAGTGGTATGGCTGTGTCATATGGTAGACATATCTCTAGATTCACGAGAAACATCTAAATCGACTTCATTAGTGTCTACACCAATGTTCACCTCTAACAACAGTGAATAAGTGTTTTATTTTCCCCATATTTATACTGGTATGCTCTCATTTCTCCCCATGATCTTTCATGCTTTGAATTAAGATTAAGTCTCAAAATTGTTTCTATTTGCATTTCCTTATAGACACGGAGGTTGAATATTCTAAAATTATTTCTTAGCCACTTATATTTTTTTTCATTTGTTACTCCATTATTGGTTCCATAATACAGTTTTTAAATTAGATTATTTGGTTTTTAATTTATTTTTTAATCCTTTGTCATACTTATGTTTAGCTTTTTTTGTATATATATAAACATATATAAACAGTTCAATTTTTTATTTATATTAACATTAGTTCTTTGTTAGGGTTTCTATTGCTATGATAAAACAAGCCAAAAGCAACTTGAAGGAGGAAAGGTTAATTTTACCTTACATTTCCATATCACAGTCAAGCCCTGAATGAAGTCAGGAAAACTCAAACAAGGGCGAATCTAGCAGCAGGATTGGAAGCAGAGACCATGGAAGAGTACTGTTTTACTGCCTGGCTTGCTTTCTTACACCATCCAGAAACACTTGCCAGGGACTATCACCACCCACAATGGCCTGAATTCTCTCAAATCAATCATTAATTAAGAAAATGCCCTACATACTCACCTATCTGCAAATCTTAGGGAGGAATTTTCTCAATTGAGAGCTCTCCTCAAATGACTCCAGTTTGTTTCAATGTGATATAAAACTTGCTGCCATGCTTTTATGAATAGATATACATGATCCTATGCAATTTCTCCTTTCCCAGTTCATGGAGAAGTGTAAAGATACAGGATTGGCCAAGTCCATCCGGGTGTCTAACTTTAACCGCAGACAGCTGGTGATGATCCTGAATAAGCCTGGGCTCAAGTACAAGCTTGTGTGCAACCAGGTGAGACCACTCAAGCCTCTTTTTCTATTCTTCGTGTTCTTTCTGTCACATAGCATTTCCTTGCCACTTCTCATTTATTTTAGATTTGTAGAACACAAAATTCTAATAGCAGTTGTCTTTAGCTGAGAGAACATCACTGATTTTTAATTATATCTCTTCTTGATGGTGCCTTAGTAAAGAAGACAGGATAATATTAGTGTCCAATGCATGTAAGAATCTGTGGATATGAATGAAACCCCAAAGTCAAAAGCATAGTTCCTGACTGGAGGCTATAAAAAGTATCCAGAGTAGACTGACAAGCTACCTACTTACAAGAGTTTCAATGGTAGATGAAGTCCACTCACAGAACATTAGCTGACCTTGTTTCTGACGGCATCATAGTCATCATCTTCTTTGGAGCTTATGCAATCAAATCAACCATTTAAGCACATTTGTCTTTTGTTCTAACTTATTTCTCATAACTTTCAGTCACTGGTATGAAATCACTTTATATGAGACACTAATTGTGTTGTAATGTTGCATATATTTTCTTTTTTTAAAAATGTTTTTGCATATATTTTCTTATGTTGTATTTATATTTTTATAATGTTTTCATGTTAATATTGACACTTTTGGGGGTAGTGAGATGGCACATCAGTTAAGAGTGCTTGCTGCTTTTCTAAAGCTTTGATGAATCTAATAACTTATTTGACCCTTAAAGAACACCAACACACACACACACACACACACACACACACACACACACACACACACTAGATGATAGATAGATAGATTTAAAACTATTTTATTAAATGGAATTTTTTATAGTACAATATATGTTTATATTATCCATCCATAGGTAGAATGTCACCCTTATCTGAACCAGAGCAAGTTTCTGGATTTCTGCAAGTCAAGAGACATTATTCTGGTTGCCTATGCAGCCCGGGGGGGTCTCAGTGTCCTATATCTTGGTAATAAGCACAACTTTTTTATTTGAAATTATAATTTAATTATAGCACTTTCTCTTTCCTTCCACCAAACCCTCCAATATGCTCCTCCTTCTTTTCCTTCAACTTCATGGCCTCATTTTCAGTAATTATTATTTCATGCATATATATATATATATATATATATATATATATATATATACCTATGTAGTCCATACAATAATACCTAAATGTTTTCAGAGCTGACCATTTGATATTAGACAACAAAATAATGTGTTTCTTGTTCCTATTTTTCTTCAGTTACCTATAGGTCTTTATGTAGGGTTGAGGACTCATGGATTGTTCTTTGTCCAATTTGATATATTCATTGGTGTTACCTTTGTTTTTTTTCTTATTTTTTATTAGATATTTTATTTACACTTCAGATGCCATCCCCTTTCCCCATTCCCCCACTTAGTTACCTTTGTTTAGCCAATGTTTGTAAGTCATATTGATGAGACTTTATGGATGTTGCTTTTAGTGTCACTAGGTTAAACAATTTTACAACATGTTTCCTGATCCCCTGGCTTGGACAATTCTCTGCCCCCTCTTTGGCAATGTTCCCCGTGCCTTATGCTCAGGAGTACTTTGTAGATGAATCCATAGGGACTGGGTGCCACAATTCTTGATTTTGGTTTAGTTTTCTGTAGTGGTCTCCATTTGTTGCAAGAAAAATTTTCTTTGGGGAGGAGGGACAACTACACTTATTAGTGGGTATAAAGACAGGTGGGTAGATTCTTGTTAGAGATTATGCTACTTTAATAAAGTAATAATTGTAAGTTGTCTAATATCCATGACTTTATTAGAACTGAGTAATGTACTAGGTTTCATGTACAGGGCATGGTTTCCCTCTTGTTTAATGGGTCTTAAGTATAATTATGAAATTATTGGTTATGGCCCAGGTATGTGTATTAGTTCAGGTTTTACTGCTGTGAACAGACACCATAACCAATGCAACTCTCTTACGAACAACATTAAATTGGGCTAGCTTACAGGTTCAGAGAGTCAGTCCATTATCATCAAGGTAAGAACATGGCAGCATTCAGGCAGGCATGTTGCAGGAGAAGCTGGTGATTCTAAATCTTCATCTTAAGTGTGCTAGCACAACACTGGCTTCCAGAAAGCTAGGATGAGGGTCTTAAAGCCCACATCCAGTGACACACCTATTCCAACAAGGCCACATCTTCTAAAAGTGCCAGTCCCTGGGCTGAGCATATATAAACCATCACAGTATGTGTGCCACAATTTCTCCCTTAGGGTTATTATGGCATACTGGACATTGATATGGTTAATAGGTGTCATATAAGCACAACAACGTTCATTTATATAATCCTCCCTTTTCAGGACTTCATTCTGAACTGATTCAAAGAAACAATAGAAAGTCTTGTCAGAATATTGATTCTTTTAATCCAGGGAACAGACTACACAGTAAACATTTTTCAGATCAAAGAGGCATGTCTAGGAAGAGTAGCCTACAGTGTCTGAGTTCCTCCGATCAGTTCAGGATCTGAGTCCCAAAAATGAGGAGTGGAGCATTTAGGTTTGAAAAGTACTTGTAACACTTATGTGGTCATGACTGGGTAGAATCTTGTGTAATCAATGTAAATTGAGGTTACACAATGATGTTAACAATATTGACTTATGAAATTAAAAATGCAATCTCAGGATCTTTTAAGCAGCTTTGTCCACAACAATGAAAGAAACAGGTAGGAAAATAAATAGAATTTTGCAACAACCCAGAAATTCACCCCTGAGTCTGTGTGAACTCAAAGCAGTTCTGAGTGAGGTCAAAGACCTGTATTTCCAACCCCAGCACATTCTCAGTCTTAACTCAACCTAGATTTTTTTCTTGCCACAAACTTGGGCTTTTATCTAAAGCCTAAGACCTACAACTACAGCTCTTTCATGAAGGGCACCAAATCAGACAGGTCAATTTGAGGTCAGAGAACTGTAACTCCTGCACACAGTCCCTTCCCTGTCTCTAGTATTTCATCTCCATGAATTCTATAAGGAAATCCACTTGTCAAGCTGAGATCACCTCACCTACTGTACCAGTAAAATCTCCATGTATCTTCTTAGGACACCCAACATTACAGAGTCAAGCTAAGCTGAGGATGCACTCTAGGTCAAGCCAAGCACTCACCCAGCTCAGTGTCAGATACTTACTCCAAAATGTAGAATCCACTGGTATAGCTATTTCCGGACTTCAAGCTCTAGAGCCCAAACCCCAGCCTGGTCTGGAGCCAGAGCCAAAGCATTGCTTCCATCGAAAGCCAGGGCCACACACAGGTTTGAAACAGTCTTCAGAAACTGAGGTGAAACAAAGTGACTGCCCATCACAGAGGAAAAGCTCAGCAGTAAGACAGCCCTGGAGTTGGGATAAGAAAGTCACAATCAACAAAATTAACCCAGCAATCAGGAGTATATAGCTGGATAGTGTCTAATGTTACAGTTGACATTTTACTCTCAGGTGAGGTATGGGGACAGAACTTGAGACTCATAACACCAACCTAAAAAACAAAAATGACATGATAACCATAATACAGTCTAGTCCTGCCACAATATTTTAAACATTCTCACTGAAAGAAGACATTTTTTCCTCATTGTTTGGCAAGACTTGTTCTCATTCCATAAATCCTAACCATAATTTTTTGTCTCTTCACTCCTCTCATCCCCCACCACTTCCCTCTTCTCCAGATCCACTCCCTTTCATTTCCTCATCACAAAAGAAAAGGCCTCTGCAGACAACAGTCAGCAGAACAAAACAAGATACAATGAGAAAAGGCAAATGTCCTCATGCTGAGGATGGACAAAGAGAACCCAATAGGAAGAAAAGGATCCCAAGAGCAGGCAAAGGAGTCAGATATAACACCCACTTTTACTGCTATGAGTCCAACAAAATACAAAACAAAATAAACAAGAACAACAACAAAAACCCACACCAAGCTAACATCCATAGCATATATGCAGAGGACCTGGTCCAGATCCTGGAGGCCCTGTGTTTGCTGTGTCAGTCTCTATAAGTCCATGTGAGACCTGCTTGGTCAACTGGGGACCGTATTCCCCAACCCCTCTGATTCCTACAATCTTTCTTTCCCTTCTTCCACAGGATTTCCCACACCTCTAACTGAGGGTCCAGATGGGGATCTCCAATTTAGACTCTCTCTATATATGTCTAGCTATTGGTCTCTTTAGCCACTCCCAACTGTGGCTGGAGGAAGCCGCTCTGATGATGACTGCACAAAGTAGTGATTTATGATTGCAGTAGAATATCATTAAGAATCATTTCATTGATTTGTTTTAGGAGGAACAGTAGTGTTTGGTTGTATCCTAGGTCTCTAGGCATCCAGTCTCCTCTTTCTGGTCATCCGAGTGGGGTAGGGCATTAGCTTCCTCTTGTGGCATGAGCCTCCACTTAAACCAGACATTGGTTTGCCATTTCCACAACTTCTGTGCCACCATTACCCTAGCCTGTCTTTCAGGCAGGGAGATTCTAGGTCATGGATTTTGTGGCTGAATTGATGTGCAAGTTTCTCTTTCAGTAGCCTACAGAGTACCTTCTTCCTCCAAAGAGACTGGAACTTTTGGGTGAAGGTTACATGCAGGGAACAGTTGGACCTCTCTATTCAATGAGGTGTGTGAATATTGTCTTCTAGAATGGGGCCCCATTACAAAAAGACTTTCTTAAAATAGTGAAAATGAGAAGCCAAAGATTGAATTCATAATGTTATAAGTCTCAGTACAAAACACAGGTAACATGAAAATACAAAATGACCTTCCATCCAAAATTAGCAATCTCAAAATAATGATTCCCAAGTAAGAAATTTGTTTATAAAATTCTAGTCAAAGAATTAAACACCAATTAATCAAATACAAAGCTCAGTGGAGAGCTTCACAGGTAGAATGTAACATAGGAAGGACAAACTATCAGAGGGTGACAACAAGGTACATGAACTGCTCATTTAATTAAAGAAGAGGACAGATTTTAAAAAATAAACAAATTATTTAAAATCTCTTATATATAATTTTAAAGGGATTATTTTATTTATATTTGGTCTTTAAAAATTTCAGCAATAGATGGGGTTCATTACTGAACTGGAAAGTTCTTCCTAATTTGCCTTTGGTACAATGGTACTATACAGTTATTGTCAAGGGAAGCTTGCCAAAGCCACTTGCTGCAACCAGAGAGATACTATCAGTATGAAGCATCCATATTTACAGTACATTTTCTCTTCATTTTTTTTTTTACATTTTTTAAACATTCCAGTTGTTAGCTACTTCCAGGTTCATAATCCCACAGCTCCTTATCCCATTCCTCCTCTCTGTCTCAGAAAATGCCCCCCACCACATGCCAGGCTTCTCCACTCCCTGGGAACTCAAGTCTCTCCAGGGTTATCTGCTTCATCTCCTACTGAGGCAAGACCAGGCAGTCCTCTGCTATATATGCGTCAGGGGCCTACAACATGCTGCCTGGTTGGTGGCTCAGTGTCTAAGAGATTGCAGAGGTCAGAGTTAGTTGAGAATGCTAGTTGACCTATGAGTTTGTCCTCCTCCTCAGCTTCTTTCAGCCTTTCCCTAAATCAATCAAAGAGGTCTCCATCTTCAGTCCAATGACTGGGTGTAAGTATTTGCTTCTGTCTCAGGCTGCTGTTTGTTGAGCCTCCCAGAGGACAACCATGCTATGCTTCTGTCTATAAGCACACTATAGTATCAGTAATAGTGTCAGGCCTTAGACCCTCCCATTTAGATGGATCCCAAGTTGAGATAAGAACTAAACAGCCTTTCCTTCAGTCTCTTTTCCATTTTTGTCCCTGCAGGTCTTTTAGACAGAAACAATTCTGGGTCAGAGTTTTTGCCCATTCCTCCACTTGATGCCCTGTCTTTTTACTGAAGGCAGACTCTACAAGTTCCCTCTCCCAACTGTTGGGCATCTCATCTAAGTCTCTCCTTTTGAGTCCTGAGAGTCTCTCACCTCCACATCTCTGGTACTTTCTATAGGGTCCCCTACCTCCCACACCTCCCCAAGGTTACATATTTCCATTCATCCTGCTGGCCCTCAGGGCTTCTCTTCTGTCTCCCCCAACCCCATATCTGATCATGTTCCCTTTTCACCTTTTCACCCATCTTCCACCCAGGTCTCTCCCTCCTTGTGACTCCTGTGATTGCTTTCTTCATCCTCCCGAGTACAATTGAAGCATCTTTACTTGGACTTTTCTGCTTGTTACCTTCCTGAGTTCTGTGTTTTATATCCTAGGTATTCTGTACTTTTTTGACTAATATCCACTTATTAGTGAGTACATACCATGCATGTTCTAGGGTCTGAGTTATTTCACTCAGGATAATATTTTTTAGTTCCATCCATTTGCCTATAAAACTCATGATGTCCTCATTCTTAATAGCTGAATAGTATTCCATTGTGTAAATAAACCACATTTTTTATATTTATTCTTCCATTGTGGGATATCTGGGCTCTTCCCAGCTTCTGGCTATCACAGATAACACGTAAACATATAAACATAGTGGAGCTATAAACATAGTGGAGCACAGGCCCCTATGGTTGAGATGGGGCATCTTTGGGTATGTGCCCAACAGTGGTATAGCTGGGTCGTCAGGTAGATCTATTTCTAATTTTCTGAGGAACCTCCAGATTGATTTCCAGAGTGGTTATACCACTTTGAAATCCCACTAGCAATGGAGGAGTGTTCCTAATTCAGGTGCATAGTAGGAGAAAAGTTCATACCAAAGACAAAGAATACATTTTTAATATAATCATAAGAGACTATTTCCAAGTCCATGAAAAGAGGAAAAACTAGGTTCAAAAGCTAACAGAACAGCTAATAAACAAGACCAAGAAAAATCCCTCATTGTAAATCAAAACTGAAACATTAAATATACAGAAAAAGACATTGTCTTAAAGGGTGTTAGAGTGAGCCACCCAGTAGCAAAAAAAAAAAAAAAAAAAAAAAAAAAAAAAAAAAATCCCAGGACAATAAAGACAACAAGAAATTATTTAACACAAATATTAAGGGCAATCAGGTCTTGGATATATACTTCAAATTCTGAAAGACCACAGCTTAAAACCTAGACTAATATTCTCAGCAAATCTACTCATCTGGAATGAGGAAGAAAAGAATATATTTCTTGACCATAAAAAGTAAAGGAATCCATCATGTAATTCACTCATATGGGGGTTATTAGAAGTTATTCTTGCATTGAGATATTAAGAGCCAAGCTGATCAAGGGTCTTCCTGAGTACCTGTTGCATTGGAGAAGGAACATAACTCCTTGTCTAAAGCAAGAAGCAGGTTTGACAAAGCCTGTAATAATCTGGAGCCAGGGTCTTAGTGGAGCTGCAAGTTCATTCTGAGAAACTCAGCTCTTCCCACCCAAAGGGGATATAATTATCAATTCCAATGCCTCTATGTGCTTTGTGTGCAGTGTACTTGAGATAACCTGCTTGATTAGCTTCCTGATAACTTTGATCTATTTCATGACAATCTTCTGCTTATTCTACCATATTTTTTTTCTGCTGGAAACTGTATACTAATACAGAAAACTGTTTATACTGAAAACTGTACTTCTTAATAAGCTTACTTAGCATACTATACAACTAATGAAAGATGTCATAAAATGCAACTTTTTTATTATGTTTATTTTCTGATCTTCTGCTCCACCCCCTTAGGATCTTGCCACTGAAGAATAGAATAGGAGAATGTATCAGAAAACAGGATTGATTCTGTGAACTGTGAAACAATCTTCACCATCAAGGATAAATATCACCTTAAACTGAAGGAATGGGCAAAGGTATTCTAAGAAAATGAGAAACAGAAACAGTAAGGTATCACCATTCTGACATCTGACAAGAGTCTAGGAATCCATCATCCATTAAATGAGCAATAAGTAAAGAAAACCTTAAACACACACACACACACACACACACACACGCACACGCGCGCGCACACACACACACACACACACACACTCCTAAAAGCTATTAATAGAAAATGGCTTTGTTTATCATTTGTTACCACACAAATGAACCTGGGAAAATTATAGCACTAGAACTTTAAAACTTTTATGCAGCAAAAGATACAATCAAGAGAATAATTGACAAATCATAGGACAGAACTTTTCTAAGAGGTGTGTTTAGAAATGTGGCTTTTCTTTGCTTGCTACATAATTTCCTGTTTTACTACATTCTGTTTTGTCAGCCACAACATGATCTCAGCATACTAAAGGAGGAAGAGCCAGGAAACAAGAAGAAGATTTAGATTTTAAGTGGGCAAAACATGGAACTCACTCGGTTTTTGCTTCTTGTTATAGATATTTCTGAAAGAGTTAAAGTGATATTATACAGGTTTATAGCCTATTTGAAGCTAGTGAAAAAAATAAGTTTCTGCCACCCACTCCTCTCTTCACTAGAATATTCATATTTCTCAAAGCATTCAAAATAGTTGAAGATTCTTAACTCCTCTTCAAGAACATAAACCTCTGTGAATCTACATGCACATACTTAAACATAATGAAGCAAACACAGAAAAGAAAATCTACTCGTCACATAATATCAAAACACTTAATGCACAGAATAAAGAAAGAATATTAAAAGTAGTAAGGGGAAATCCTAAGGAACATATAAAGGTAGACCTATCAGAATTACACCAGACTTCTTAACAGACACCCCCAAATTTAGAGGAGCCTGGACAGCGGTCATGCAGACCCTCTATAGAACCCAAAATGCCATCCCAGGCTACTATACCCTGCAAAACTCTCAATCATCATAGATGAAAAACCCAAAATAGAGCACTGAGCGTATCTTGGGTGGCAGCTCTGCCCCCAACATCCAAGAACCCAGAGGAAGCAGGGATCCCAGGCGCTCTAACTTGGACAGTGTCTTAGAAACTAGTTCTCAGATCTGAGGCCTGGATCAGACCTCTGCCAGGTCTGCTGTTGTGTGGACCCCGGATTCCACCTGAGACATACTGGAAGGTCCACTCAATCCAGAGCCACAGAGAAACAAATGAACTCAGAGCTTCAGACAACATATCCTGAGATATTCTAGAGGAGACACTGCACCCAGAACAGCAGACACCTAGCTGGACTACTACCTTGGAGGCACCATATCCTGAGGCATCCTAGAGGTACCACTGTAATCAGTGCAGCTGGAAAAGATCACAGAGACATCTGGACTCCTAGGAGATCAGACACAAGCTAGATAACTAGAAAGACAGGCTTCAGTCAGAGACAGCAAGTACAGGCAGCACTAGAGTTAACC
Organism: Arvicanthis niloticus; assembly: GCF_011762505.2. Lineage (NCBI taxonomy): Eukaryota > Metazoa > Chordata > Mammalia > Rodentia > Muridae > Arvicanthis > Arvicanthis niloticus. Next base: position 54,994,458 of record NC_047665.1, on the reverse strand, counting down.
AGATGGCAAAAGGCAAGAGCAAGAACATAAGCAACAGAAACCAAAGTTGCATGGCATCATCAGAACCTAGCTCCCTCATCAGAGCAAGCCCTGAACACCCCATCACACCAGAAAAGCAGGAATCAGAATTAAAATCACTTCTCATGATGATGATAGAGGGCTTTAAGAAAGACATAAATAACACTCTCAAAGAACTTAAGGAGAGCACTGGTAGACAGAAACCCTTAAAGAGGAAACACAAAAATCCCTTAAGGAATTGCAAGAAAATGCAACCAAACAGGAAAAGGAATTAAACAGAACCATGCAGGATCTAAAAATGGAAGTAGAAACAATAAAGAAATCACAAAGGGACAATACCATGGAGATAGAAAACCTAAAAAAAAAGATCAGGAGTCATAGACACAAGTATCACCAACAGAATACAAGAGATGGAAGAGAGAATCTCATGTGCAGAAGATACCATGGAAAACATTGACACAACTGTCAAAGAAAATGCAAAATACAAAAAGCTACTAACCCAAAATATACAAAAAATCCAAGACACAATGAGAAGGCCAAACCTAAGGATAATAGGTATAGATGAGGGGGAAGACTCCCAACTAAAAGGACCAGTAAATATCCTCAACAAAATTATAGAGGAAAACTTCCCCAACCTAAAGAAAGAAATGTCCATAAATATACAAGAAGCTTACAGAACTCCCAATAGTTTAGACCAGAAAAGAAATACTTCCCGCCATATAATAGTCAAAACATCAAATGTACAAAACAAAGAAAAAATACTAAAAGCAGTAAGGGAAAAAGGCAAAGTAACATATAAAGGCAGACCTATAAGAATTACACCAGACTTCTCACCAGAGACCATAAAAGCCAGAAGATCCTGGACTGATGTCATACAGACCCTAAGAGAACACAAATGCCAGCCCAGACTACTATACCCAGCAAAACTCTCAATCATTATTGATGGAGAAACCAAAATATTCCATGACAAATCCAAATTTACACAGTATCTCAACACAAATCCAGCACTTCAATGAATAATCGGTGGAAAACTCCAACACAAGGAGGGGAACTACAACCTAGAAAAAGCAAGAAAGTAATCTCCAAAACCCCCAAAAGAAGATAGTTACACAAACATATCTCCACGGATGTTAGCCCAAAAACTTGGATTAGCGAAGACTCAACCCACAGACCACATGAAGCTCATGAAGAAGGAAGACCAAGAGGGGATGCCTCAGTTCTACTTAGAACGAGAAACAAAAATGCCCCATGGAGCAAATAGGGAAACAAAACATGGAACAGAAACTGAAGGAGGAGCCATCAGGAGACCATTCCACCTGGGTATTCACCCCATGTACAGCCACCTAATCTAAACACTGTTGTAGATGGCTGGAAGTGCATAATGTGAGGAACATGATATAGCTGTCTCCTTAGAGGTCAGCCAAAGACTAACACACTCAGAGGACAATGTTCACAATTAACCACTAATATGATCAGGGGTTTCCCAATGGAGAACTTAGTGAGAGGACTGAAGGAGCAGAAAGGGTTATTGACCCCAGGTGGAAAGCAGCAATACCAAACAACCAGAGCCCACCAGGGTCTAAACCACCAGCCTGGGAACACATAGGGAGGGACCTAAGACTCAGAGGTATATGTAGGGGAGGATGGCCTTGTCGGACATAGGTGGGAGAGGAGTTTCTTGGTCCCATAAAAAAAAAATGAATAAAAAATGAATGAATGAACACACAGTGGGGGGGGGATGTGAGGGCGGGGAGGGGATAGTGAGGGGGGGTAGGTGTGGTCACTGCCTCATAGAAGCATGAGGGAGGGGGATGAGATAGGTTTCTGGATGGTGGGAGGAAGTAGGCTAAGGGGATAAAATCTGAAACGTAAATACTACAATCAATTTTAACAAGCAGAGGAAAAAAAAAGTCTTCAGAACCAACATCTTTAAAAAAAAATGTCAGCCCCCTGGGGGTGGGAAATTTTTTTTTTCTTGATACTAAAACTTGTTCTGAGAATTGTATATTGCAGAATACACAGCCTTGGTGTATCTACTCATCAAGCATACTGAGCAGACCTGCCCAAACCTCTGATGTCCTGGAATTCCATCTGGATTCAGTGAAGACACAGCATCAGAGGCTTATCAACTTACTCTTCCCCCCCACCCCTCTTCTAAAATCTCAACGCCCTTAATCAGCTTGAAGAAGTTAAAGAAGAGTCAGCACCCCTATTCCCTGAGCTTGGGGACTAATGTGGTTAATAATGGTCTGTCTTTCTAGGGACAAGTAGTGGTTTTGTTGGAACAGGGGGGATTAGCTAGGACTTATTGCATAGCCATAACCTATTGGTAGAAATCTGTATAATTATTATCAAGATGAAGTTATAATTTCTTAAATGGTACAAAATTTACTTGGATCTCAAATTTAAGGTTTTCATTGGTACGAGCCTCTTATTAATATAAAAATGAGATGAATATTGATAAGCTCATGGGCATTGTGCCTGTATAAAACATTTAGGAATACAATGCCTAGACCCAGCCCCTTTTTTTAACTTTTTTAACTGATTTGGGACGGTTAACCTATGAGTTAAGGGACTATAGCAAATTCATATTTTTGAGTTTATTGTTAGGGTGTTTTCCATATTTTATTTAGAAATAGCTTAGAGGAGTGAACAGACAACAGTACAGGTTACCTTACATGGATAGTTGGTTTTCAAAACATCAGAAGTCCATAGAACTGACGCTACAAATATTTATATATTAATGTTCATATTGATTAGAGACCTGTCTGCTCCTGACAGCTTCCTGTCGTGGATTCTAAGAAGAAATTGAGCATCCTTGGAGTTACTCCAGTTGTGTGGTAACAGCCACTAGGCAAGAATTGCCTCTCTCCATCTACAGACAAATTACTGTCCAGAAAAGGACACACATGCAGAATAGTCGACTGATTATATCTGCCTAGACAGAGTAATCAGTCCTTAATAATCCTGCATCACCAAGGTCTGTCAGATGATTCTGGGCCAGAAGGCTGAAGATTTGATGCTCCAACGTTCGGTAGTATAGGGGCTTTTCAGGTGTTCAGAGGTCTCTATAAATTGGCTAAGTTTTAGAAGCTATGCTTTGTGCTTCCCACAATTATAGTTAACTCAGTCATTCTGGATTTCTGACGGGGTTGAAAACTTATAGCTATTTACCGTAAGAGAAAAGATTTGAGTGGATGGTCGTCAGCTGACATTCATCCTAAGCCAGGTTCAGAACTAAATGTTTTAGTTAGGATAGATGACAGAGGTTCTGGTTAGTCAACAAAAGGATGGAAGGGGTATTAGGACTATCTTGTACCTCACTGGTACAAATTGGCATAATTATGCTCTAATTGTATTTTGAGAGAAAAGTTTCATTTTCACAGGAAGGGTGATGTGTAGGAGGAGCTAAGGTAGGAGGAGTACTGAGAGGAAGAAAAGGAGTAAGAAGAGGAGAAGAAGAAGGGGAGGAGAAGCTAGGTGATGAAAGAGAGAATGAGGGGGGAGACAGGGAGGCAGATATTCATGTATCTCCACCAGTCAAAGATAGTTGTTATAGCTAGGTTGGTCAGTGGGTTACACCTCTGATTGAACAATTCCAAACTTATAAAGCTTATGATTAACATTATTTAAAAAAATGTATAAATGCAAAAAGGAAAAGGGGGCATGGGATAGGGGTTTTCTAAGGGTGGGGGGAAATGGGGAAAGGGGATGGCATCTGAAGTGTAAATAAAATATCTAATTAAAAAATTAAAAAAAACCCAAAATATTCTAGAACAAATCCAAATATAAACAATATCTGTCTGCCAATCCTGCCTTACAGAGGATTCTAGAAGGAAAATTCTAACACAAGGAGGGTACTTGCACTAAATAAAAAACAAGAAATTAATCATTTCACAACAAAACCAAAAGGAGAGAACCACATACACATAATGCCACCTATGACAACAAACATAACAAGAACCAACAATCATCTGTCTTTAATACCTCTCAATATCAACATACTCAACTTCCCAATAAAAAGACAGAACATAACAGACTAGATACATAAGCAGGACCCAGCATTTTGCCACTCATAAGAAACACACTTCAATAACAAAGACACAGACAGACAGACTACTTCAGAGTGAAAGGATGGAACAAATTGTTCCAAGTAAATGGTCCCAAGAAATGAGCAGGAGTTGCCATTCTAATATTCAATAAAATAGACTTTCAACTGAAAGTTATCTACGAGGTGGGGAAGGACATTTCATGTTTATCAAAGGAAAAATCCACCAAGAGAAAGTCTCAATTCTGAACATCTATGCCCCAAATGAAAGGACACCCACATTTATAAAAGAAGCTTTACTAAAGCTCAAAGCACATATTGAGCCCCACAGAATAATAGTGAGAGACTTTAACACCCCAATAAACAGGTTATTGAAACAGAAATTAAACAGAGACACAAGGAAACTAATAGAAGTTATGAACATATATACATACATATTTGTATTGACTATAAAATTGGTCACAAAATAAGCTTCAAAATTGACTATAAAATTGGTCACAAAATAAGCTTCAACAGATATAAGAAGATTGAAATAACCCCATGCATTTTATCAGACTACCACAGACTAGTCTAGACTTCAATAACAACAAAAATAACAGAAACCCCACATAACCATGGTACTGAACAACTCTTTATTCACTGATAACTTGGTCAGGGAAGAAATAAAGAAATTAAAGACTTCCTGGAATTCAGTGAGAATGATGGCACCATATACTCAAACTTATGGACACAATGAAAGAAGAACTGTGCTAAGAGAAAAATTCACAGCACTAAGTGCCCTCCTAAGAAATTGGAGAGATCCTACACTAAGAATTTAACAGCACAGCTGGAAACCCTAGAACAAAATGAAGCAAACACACCCAAGGGGATTAAATGGCAGGAAATAGTCAAATTTAGGGCCTAAATCAACCAAACAGAAACAAAGAGAACAATACAAAGAGCCAACAAAACTGAAAGCTGGTTCTTTGAGAAAATCAACAAGATAGATAAACTTCTAGCCAAATTAGCTAAAAAGTACAGACGTAGTATCTAAATTAATAAAATCAGAATAAAAAAGGAGATGTAACAAAAGAAACTGAGGAAATTAAAAAAAAAATCATCAGATCATACTGCAAAAGTCCATACTCAACAAAACTGGAAAATCTAAATGAAGTGGGTGATTTTCTGGACAGATACCACTTACCAAAGTTAAATCAAGAGCAGGTAAATTGTCCTGTCTCATATCCCCTAAGGAAATAGAAAAAATCATTAAAAACCTTTCAACCCCAAAAAGCCCAGGGCCAGATGGCTTCAGTTAGTAGTCTACCAGACCTCAAAGAAGAGCTAATATTAATACTCTTCAAATAATTTCATAAAATAAAAACAGAAGGAACACTACCCAATTCATTCTATGAAGCCACAATTACTCTGATACCTAAACCACACAAAGAAAGAGAAGTTCCAACCAATTTCACTGATGAATGTCAATACAAAAATACTTAATAAAATTCTAGCAAACTGGATTCAAGAACACATCAAAACCATCATTCACCATAATCAAGTAGGCTTCATCCCAGTTCAAGTTTGGTTCAATATACAAAAATCTACCAACATAATTCATTATATAAACAAATTCAAAAGAAAATAAGTCATATCATCACCTCATTAGATGCTGAAAAAGCTTTGACAAAATACAGTACCCTTTCAAGTTAAAAGCATTGGAGAGATCAGGAATTCAGGTCCATACCTAAATGTAATAAAAGCATCATACACCAAACCAACAGCCAATATCACATTAAATTGAGAGATATTTGAAACAATTCTACTAAAATCAGGGAGAAGACAATGCTGCTCACTCTCTTCATATTTAGTCAATATAGTACACGAGGTTCTAGCTAGAGCAACAAGACAACAAAAAGAGATCAAGGGGATACAAATTGGAGAGAGAGAGAGAGAGAGAGAGAGAGAGAGAGAGAGAGAGAGAACGTAACACTACTTGCAGATGATATGGTAGTATTCATAAACAACCCCAAAAACTCTACCAAAGAACTTCTACAGCTGATAAACAACTTCAGCAACATGATTGGATATAAAATTAACTCAAACTAACCAGTAGCCTTCCTTTATACAAATGATAAACAGGCTGAGAAAGAAAATAGGGAAACACCTTTTACAACAGTCACAAATAATATTAAATATCTTCATGTAACTCTAACCAAAGAATTGAAAGGTGTATATAACAAGAACTTTACGTCTCTCAAGGAAGAAATCAAAGACCTCAGAAAATAAAGAAATATGCCATGCTCATAGATTGGTAGAATTAACATAGTAAAAATGAACATCCTACCAAAAGTAAGTTACAGACTCAATGCAATCCCCATCAAAATTCCAACACAATTCTTTACACATGTGGAAAGAGCAATTCTTAATTTCATATGGAGAAACAAATGTTCTTGGATATCAAAACAATTTTTAATCATAAAAGAAATTTAGGAGGAAGCAACGTTTCTGACCTCAAGCTGTACTACAGAGCAATACTGATTAAAAACTGCATGGTATTGGTACAGAGACAGACAGGTTAATCAGTGTAATAGGACAGAAAACCCAGGAACAAACACACACATTATGGACAGTTGATCTTTGAAAAAGAAGCCAAAATATTTCAGCAACCTGGTTATTTTTTTTTGTAAACCATAACATCCTTTTATTCATTACTGAATTGTTAGAGACTGAGATGGCTGTGTGTTGTCACTTTTGTCACTCTGCTTAGCTGTCATGTTCACAGGGAACACCTGTTGGTGTTGAGGATGGGGTGCAGCTATAACAGGAGAAGGAGATCATGAGATGGACGGTCTATGGGATCAGATAGCACAGAGTAGCTGACAGGCCACCTGATCTTCTGGAAGGTGTAGCTGTGGTTGAGCCTGGGAGGTCCACATGAACTGGTAGGTGTAACACAGTGATGAGTGTTGGGTGGGGTTAGGAAGGAATCATCTGTAGGATCCATAGGAGATGTAGATAGGGGAAAGGTGTTCTGTTCCAGTGCTAGAGACAAGCCTGAGGAATTGGGATTACTTGGGGAACAAAGTATCTAACAACCATTTATAACTCCAGTTCGAAGGGATTTTACATCCAAAGTGTTCTCTGGAACTGGCACACATCACACACACACACACACACACACACACACACACACACACACACACACATAGAGCCTTTTATTGTCCTGTTATTTTAGATTTGAAACAGTCTTAGCATTCTACATTATTATTTAACTTTTTTTATTGATTCCCTATGAACTTCATATTATGCACCCTGATCCAACTCATGCCCCCATCCCTTAATACCTGCCCCTGTGTCCTTGCAACCTTCTCACTGAAGTTAAAATATGTGTTTCTTGATGCCATTTCTGTGTCATTTGTGGGACTGGTTGTGTATGGTGTGGTTCTTGGACTTGGCCATGTCTGCACAGTAACCCACAGCTCCTGCAGTGCCTGGGACCAGAAGAGAAAAAAGCATATTCATCCATTTTTAACTTAGAGTTTATATAGAGAGTTGATGTCTTCCTAATTTTTATGTGTTCAAATACAACTCGTTTAAGTTCTCTCTCATTTTAAAAGTTTATTTTCTAGAAGACACCTTTATCTGAAGCCCTTCCACTTTAAAATATGTTAGCAAATGTTAGCAGTGAGTCTTCTGTCTTGTAGACAGAGAGCCAGTCCCCAAACTTATCCTAATAGACATTCTTTGTTTCTAGTTAGATATTTATGGTCAAAATGTTTTATGTACATTCATAACCAGCAAATAAGTGAATAGGGCCCAACATTATTTTCTACAAGTATATTAGAGATGAATCCAAGTATAACTGTTGGAAGAGAAATGTCTACCATGTGAGAACTTTCTCATTCTTCATGGCATGGACAGTTTTCTCATAAGTAGGATTGAAAACTTCACATTGTGAATCAAAACTTTGGCCTTCACAGAAGCAAATCAAGGATTATTGCTCACATGTAGTGAAAGTTAGCACAAGTCATCCTGTTCATGACATGTTAAAATATGCCTCACAGTAACAATGTTTATAATATCTGGCATAAATAATTTTTCTGCTAAAGAAACAACCAAAAGGAAACCAAACCAAAACTGTTGATGAATTACTTGACTTGAGATTTTAGTATTTTACTTTGCTCTGTGTTATTGGCAACCACATTACTGTTATGTTTTATAGAGTCTCTTTGGTCACATATCATCAGAGTTATAAATATCTCTTGATTATGTTTAGGCATTTCTCGGGATTTGAGAGACTTTTTGCTATTTCTTCACAGAATATATTTTCTATGACCACAGCTTGTTATTTGTATTCCTCAGATATAGTGATAGACTAGACTTATGACCATGATTCATATTTGTGTGTGTATGTGTGAGAGATAGAGACAGAGACAGAGACAGAGATAGAAAGAGGCATGCTTATAGAAGCAAGATGTGAAAGTGTTAGTCATTCTTTGAGCTCTATCTACCTTTCTTGATCATCTCTCATTGGCCTAACTGGCCAACTGGCTCCACGTGTCCTCTCTCTGCCTCTAGAGTACTGATATTACCTGTGGGTACCCACATCTGACAGTTTTTTTTGGGGGGGGGGAGAAACAGTCATTACTCACAACAGAATAGCACTGTGCTTAAGTGCCTTAACTCTGAGGTGAAGAATGCCAATGAAGATATACAAACATATGTCTTCTTGTTATTCAGTAAGGAGCCACAGACACATGCCTCACTGTGGCCAGATCACTTGCACAGCAAACAAAGGCTATACTGTGATCTGGAAGTTTTCCTCTGAACTCCAGTTTTTCTCACTCTTCCCAAAGCCTTTCCATGTTAGCCTGCAAAAGTTGCACTATTAGGCAAATACTCGAAACATCTGCATTTAAAAAATAATGTTCATGCCACAAACTATAGGATTCCATTCCATCAATAGACTTGTTCCGTTTGCTCATTAAGAAAGTCTAGGGTAGAATCTGAATCCTTAAGGTTCTAGTTACTCTAATTACTTAAGATTCATAATTCCTTAACCAAAAAGGGTTGGGATCAGCTGGGAGTTACCAAGCAGTGTAAGTGGAAAAGCCAGACCCTGCGGGAGCTTCACCTCAGATCCTCACTGTAGTTCTCTTCTTTCTTATCCTGGCAGCACACACAGGAGAGAAGTGTGACTGTGAATGAGACATGACGCATGCTTCCACGGAACAGAGATTGCTGCTGAAGGTCTGTCCCGCCTGGACAGATCCACTCTGGTTTCTACTATTTGTTTTTTTTACTCACTGGAGTGCTTCATGTTCACCACATTGTAATTGGCAGCACAGAACCATGTGGAGTTTGTGGCTTTTGGTAATGACATTTAAGATTGGCTTCTCTAGGAGATATGGACTATCCACATCAACTTCCACAGTAAACCATAGTCTACCTGTCTATCTATCTATCTATCTATCTATCTATCTATCTATCTATCTATCTATCTATCTCTATCCATCTGTCCAAAGACAGTCAAAAGTTATATTATGATACCATTCAATGGATTTTCACGTATGTGGCAAGTGGGATAACTTAAATTTCCATCAGCAAGGAAAGGTCTAAATGATATGTGACATACATGTAAATGAATGCAACATTACTAAGCAGTCAGCAGAATGCACTGCAGGCTCCTTTAGCCACATTAATGGATCTCACAGTTATGCTGAACAACAGAAGCTCGGCACAGATGAAATATAACTGATACTGTTTTATATTTATTTTTAAAATACGATTATTTTCTTATTTTCATTAGTATAATTATTTGCCTTACACCCTGATTGCAACCCATTCACTTTTCCTCCCAGTCCCTCCTCATAGAACCCCTCCTCATATCCTTCCTCCCTTTTTTCCCTGAGAAAGAGGAGACCCCCCCCCTTGGCTATCAACCCACTTGTCACATAAAGTCACTGCAAGAGTAAACATATCCTCTCCCAATGAAACCAGACAAGGAAGCCCCATTAGGGGAATGGGATCCAAAGGCAGGCAACAGAGTTAGGGTTAGCCTCATTCCAGTTGTGGAGAACCCACATGAAGACCAAGCTGCACATATGTTACATATGTACAGGGGTCTAGGTTCAGGTCAGGGTCATTCTTTGGTTGGTGGTTCAGTCTCTGGGAGCCCACAAAGGTTTAGGTTAGTTGATTCTGTTGATCTTCTTGTAGAGTCCTGATTTTCTCTAAGTCCCTTAATCTTTTCCCCAAGTCTTCCACAGGACAATCTGAGCTCCAAGCTGGTTGGAGTCTCTCAGAAGACACTTATACTAGGCTTCCGTCTGCAAGCATAACAGAGTACCATGAATAGTGTCAGGGATTGGTTCTTGCCCAATTGAGTCTCAAGCTGGGCCTGTTTCAGCTTGGCTCTTCCTCAGTCTCTGCTCAGTCTCTGTGTCCACACTTCCTGTAGGAAGGACAAATTGTGGGTTGAAGGTTTTGTGGGTGGCCTGCTATGATATTATGTGCAAAGGCATTTTGCCTGCCTGTATCTGTCAACCACATGCATGTAGTGCTCATAGAGGCCAGAAGAAGGCATCAGGTTCCTGTATAACAGAACTTTGACCCACCAAGAAGTTTCTGGAAACAAAGCTTGGTCCACTGGAAAAGAAGATGATGCTCTTAAGAGCCAAGCAATCTCTTCTGTCCTTTTATATACTTCCTAGTAAACACCTTCTTCAGACTCCAAATTGGTAGACACTAATTCTAGAATATTGGAACGCATACAGAAAAGTTATTAATCACAGTAACTGTTTCTTTGAAAAGAATGAAGTTTTACAAATTTCAGCCTGATTTGTATGTAATGCACATGATATGGCCACATGACGATAAAAAATATCAAGTGTTGTAGTCTCCTATGTTCTGCTTTACTGGAAATCCATATATTCTAGGTTTAAGTGAATAAAAATATCTATCTCATCAATACTTTAAGTTTATTCTCTCATTCTAAATCTCATAGTAATTTGATTATTTTTAATTTGGTTCTTTTATGAATGTTGAATGAGGACATAAACTATAAAATATTGATCTGCATTTGAACATCTTATTTATAGTTATTTAAAATCAGAAACTGGAGAAATGGCCCAGTGGTTAAGAGTGGTTGATATGAAGTCATGGGATCAGGGTTTGTATCCCAGTACTAACATAAAGAACTATGTCTGACATGAATGCTGATTATTACATCCCCAAGTGATTGGACACATTTTTGGGTACAACCAGCATATATACACAAATATTTAACATTTGAAGCAAATATTTTAAACCAACCTAAGAAATGAATGCATTAGTAATGTTTAAGTCATATTGCATGTTGCAGGAAAAAAAAATCCAGTAGCTGCCAATTATTTATCAACCACTAAGCACTATTCTGTGCTGTCCCCTTTACTGTGTATTTCAGGATTACACTTCAGTCAATTACAATAAAAAAAATTCAGGGAAAAAATTGCAGGGAGAAATTTCAAAAAGTTTAAACTTTTCAAATTGTTGATCTTTTTGAGAAGACTAAATTCAGTTCGTGAGTTATTTTTTTAGTAAATAATTTATTCACTTTACATCTTGATTGCTGACTCTGCCCCTGGTCCACCCTACTCCACCCCCATTCCTTTCCCCTCCCCTTCTCTTCTGAGAAGGTGGAGGTATCCTGGATATCCCCTGACCCTGGCACATCAAGTTTCTGCAAGGCTAGGTGCATCCTTTCCTACTGAGGTGAAACAAGGTAACCCAGTTAGGGGAACAGATTCCACACAAAGGCAACAGCTTTAGGGATAGCCCTGCTCCAGTTATTGGGGGCCCCACAAAAAGACTGAGCTGAAGATCTACTACATATGTGGGGGGGGGGGGAGGTGGCAAGGTCTAACCATAGTATGTTCTTTGGTTGGTAGTTCAGTCTCTGAGAGCCCCCAAGGGTCCAGGTTAGTTGGCTGTGTTGGTCTTAATATAGGATCTCTATCCTCTTCAGAATGCTCAATCCTCCCCCAACCGCAACCCAAACAAGAGTCTCGAAGCTCCATCCAAAGTTTGGCTGTGGGTCTCTGCTTCTTTTTTACTCAGATGCTAGGTTAAGCCTCTCAGAGGTCAGTTATGCTAGCTTCCTGGCTTCAAGCACAACAGAGTATCATTAATAGTGTCAGGAATTGGTGCTTGCCCATGTGATAGGTCTCAAGTTGCACTGGGTATTCCTTGGCCATTCCCTCAGTCTCTGTTCCATCTTTGTCCCTGCATTTCTTGCAGATGGGACAAATTTTGGGTTGAAATATTGTGAGTGGTTTGTGTCCCTATCACTTTAAGACCTCAATTGTGGCTTCATTGTTCTTTATGTTGTATGGTGTGTGGTACATCATTATTTTTAGTGATGCTTAGTGATGCATGATCAAGTAGAAGCTTCATAATGGCCAAATGAAAATGAATGTCTTCAGTATTATAATTATTCCCACAATCTCTTCTCTAATAATATATAATATATGAGATAAAGAGGAGAAAAAACCAGAAAAAACACATACTTTATCATTATATAGTACTTTATTTGAAGTTCACCCTTCATAGGAAAATGAGTGGTTTCTCTTCTTATATGTGGAATACTGCTTTAAATTTCTGACTCCTTTGTTCTGTTGGTTGTTCATTAGACAGAAAATAGTAGTATTTAAACAGTAGGCATACAACAGTATTGTGAACCCTTAGTTAGACAGCAGAACTGATTAATCATTAGCTGGGCAGTAAAGACGGTTAAACATTAGCCAGTGAGTATGCATGGCTAACTTCCAGAAAGGGAGTGTCCCTTGTTAACCATTAGACAGGAAGTTGATATATGATGTTTACCCACTTCCCCTTCATGGCAACAGAAGACTCAGGACGTGCTTAGCCAGGGCAGTGAGAGACAATGAGCCCCAAACAGCATTGTGTCAAACTAAATGATGGCCACTTCATTCCTGCCCTGGGCTTTGGCACCTATAAACCCAATGAGGTAAGAATACAGGATTCTTGTTCCATCCATTTGCCTAAGAATTTCATGAAGTTATTGTTTTTAATAGCTGAATAGTATTCCATTGTATAAATGTACCACATTTTCTGTATTTATTTGTCTGTTAAAGGACATCTGGGTTCTTTCCAGCTTCCAGGACAGGGAAACAGGAGTGGGTGAGGGGTGGGGGTGGAGGGAACACCCTCATAGAAGCAGGGTGGGGGAATGGGATAGGCAATTTTGGGGGAGGAGAACTAGAAAAGGGGATAACATTTGAAATGTAAATAAAGAGAATATCTAACAAAAATTGAAAAAAAAAAAAAAACAGGATTCTTAGTATCTCTAGGCTAGAGCTAATCCATGTACAAGAGAGCAGATAGTTAGGTCTGCCCTGCATTGGGGTCTGATTGTATGTCCCCTGCTTGTTGATTATTCTTGTTAAGTAGACATTGCAGCTGCAATTGATGGCTGTGGGTATGAGATTGAGCTTCAGATAGAGTGCATCAGGATTCAGGCAGAAGAGCTGGGTCTCTATTCATGCTTGCTTTTTTATGGGGAAAGATTCCTGCTCCTGGTGAATCAGGAGGGAGGCAGGCTTAGTGGGGAACAAAGGGAAAGCCAAACTCTAAAGATATTTTCTCTGGTGGTGAATGTTAATGCAGCATACAGACATAGCATACAGCTATGGGGTAAGTGCCTCAGTGGCACTGGGACATTTTTTTTACTGTTCCCATTTGGGGCCTGTCAGCTGGTCTTAGGATGACTTTGAAAGACAAAGTTCTTTCTAGTATAGTAAACTCCCCTCTAGGCTCACTTTGAGCTGGCTCTCAGAACATGCATCTCTAAATACCTCCTTTGGTTCCTTCCCTAGGTTCCCAAGAGTAAGTCACTGGAGGCTGCATGCCTAGCCCTAGATGCTGGATACCACCATATTGATACTGCTTATGCATACCACATAGAGGAGGAGATAGGACAGGCCATTCAAAGCAAGATTAAAGCTGGGGTTGTAAAGAGAGAAGACCTGTTCATCACTACAAAGGTATAGTACACAAGTATGCAAACTGTTGAAATCTAGTAAGGCAGCAGAAATGATATTACTGCATCAGATGTTGGTTACAGATGTCAGTTTCATAAATGGGTAAAGGAAAGTAAAGGCAAAATTAACTCTACATGAAAATAATTTAGTTATTGGACAATATTTTATTACTATGTATTTTATTTCTTGAGTAATTTTTCATTGTTTATTAAATGAGTGCTAAAACTCTAAAACTATCAACTCTAAAACTATAGCTGAGTTCTCATTGTTAAGTAAGAGTAAAATAAACACTGAGTTTAAAGGAATGCTTATAAACTTTCCTTCAAGTACAAAAAATATTTCATTATTAGGACAAATGACTATGCATATTGGGGTGATCTATTAATCTAGCACAACTTCCATTTTTCAACATCTGTAGCTTTGGTGCACTTGCTTTCGACCAGAGCTGGTCAAGCCTGCTTTGGAAAAATCACTGAAAAACCTTCAACTGGATTATGTTGATCTTTACATTATGCATTTCCCAGTGCCATTTAAGGTACGTGATTTGTATTGTCAAATGTACATATCTTTGCGTAGGGGTATAGATATCATTTTTATGGTAGGTTGAGATAAATTTCTATTATAGTTTTATACAAAGTTAATTTATATGTTACTAAACTTCTCAGTAGGTTCCATAAAGAATATATTGGATTATGAAATGAGGTGTCCAAGTAATGTCCAGAATCACAGATTAGAAGTAACTTCCAGGAAAACTTGTATTTACACATTTTTTACATTGCATTACTAGATGTTTGTTTAGATCTTGTTCCTGTTTTCACTCTTGGTGACAAAACTGGCCTCAAGACAGTTTCTATTTCAAGGTTATAACTTCTCAGCACCTTTTCTTACTAAAATCAATCTTCTGTACAGTCCTGACTAGCCTCACAGGCCTGTCTCTGTGCACACATGTATTCATGTTCACTACTTATCCTGAGTCAGGTGTGATATAAATTCTTGTTGTAGGTCAAAGCTATGCAACAAAAGGGTTTCCCAATGAACATGAATGAAGCATTTTTGTTTGTAAAAGAAAGAGTAGACAAAATAATACAATCCAACTAGGAAGTCTGATTTAGTAGTTCAGAAATATTATTTGGGTGTAGACATTATAAACACACACACACACACACACACACACACACACACACACACACACCAATTAACATCAATTAAAGAAAGAGAGGCCATAAGTTTGAGAAACATGCCTGGAAAGGACTGGAGGGAGGAAGGGGAAGAAGAGAAATGATTTAACTCTATTATAATTTTAAAATTAAAATTATTATAAGAAAGAAAATATTTAATTATTTATACAATTAATTCAAGTAAATGCAATAAACTAGGCTCCAAAAGATAATGTAATTCTACATGCATATCAGTTTTAAAACAGAGTATACAAAATGATGTTTCACTTACTTATGGCTGCTTACTGTCTTATTTCCAAGATGTTCTTTTAAACATTTTAAAAAACATATTTTTGTTTATTGTGAGTGGGCATTTTTCTTGTGTGTATGTCAGTTTGCTATATGCATGCCTGGTGCATGTGAAAGCCAGAAGAGGGCATTGGGTCCCATGGGACTGGAATGACATATAGTTGTTACCAACTATGTAGGTTCTGGAAATTGAGCCCAGGTCCTCTGAAACAGCATTCAGTGCTTAATACTGAACTTCCTCTCCAGCTCCTCCAAGATGGTCTTAAACACATTACTATAGACGAGATGTATGTCTTGTGAGATTCCTTTGAAGTTGCTTCTCTTCCAGCCAGGGGATAATGATTTTCCAGTAGATGAGCAAGGGAAATCTCTATTGGACACTGTGGATTTCTGTGACACATGGGAGGTGAGTACTTTTCAAAACAACAGTAAAGCAAGCAGAGGGAGAGAGAATCAGCTCATTTTCCCTTGGGTGTAAAAACTCATTTTACTCATAGATATTTGCTCCAGTGGACGGGATGAATGCATCACTAAAATGTAAGGGGGTGAAATGAAGGGCTCAGGACAGGAGGCATATGGATATTTTGCCAACTTATGTAGTAATATCCTTGAATTTCTAGTGATGTTACAGAAGTTTCTCTTTGGCTGACATCTGCTTTATTATCATCCTTATCTTGATGTTTTGGATTTAAATCCAGTGATCACCTGGGCAATAAACCTCTCACACTTTTAGTGCCTGTGCTCAACTTAGGGTCTTGTACACACTGGCAAGTATTCTACCACTGAACAATATGTCTAGCTCTGGACAATTTTTCCTGTAACTGGTCCAAATTATGTTTATATCCCCTTCTCATCATCAGATGTTGGAGAAGTGCAAGGATGCAGGATTGGTGAAGTCCACTGGGGTGTCCAACTTTAACCACAGGCAGCTGGAACGACTCCTCAACAAGCCAGGACTGAAGTACAAACCTGTCTGCAACCAGGTGAGAATCTGCATCCTGCTTGATCTCTCAGGCTTTTCCTCACTTCTGTTCTACTGATGCCTGTTTAGTTGCCCTCTGTCTAAGTGATTTTCATCTTATGGAAAAAAGATTCTAAGAGCAGCATCATTATTTCAAAAAACCCTGGGGAATTGTAAATTTAACCTTGGACTCTTAGAGTATTGGTGAGAATGGAGACATGCTATGATGCTCAACTGAGAAACATTGTGGAGAATTAGAGTTGGTCCATCAGGCAGATGTGAGGGCAAGGGAAAGTGAACTTCTCCCTGAAATAAGAAGAATGAGTAGACATGGTATAGTTTATTGGAAAAATGGGTGAAGACAAAAATTAGTCAGTGGCCAGGATTTGCATAAAGTTTATGCTTCTCACCATCTTATTATGGTCCATCCTCAGTATTCCTTTAAGCTTAGCTGCTGGCATCTTTACCCAGTGATTCCTCTCTCTAGCTGTCTTTTAACTATATCTTTTGACACAGAAATTTGCCCAGTAAAATGTTATCAGAAGAATGCTTCCACATTAGTTATTTTGTCCTTCAAGAAAAATTTACAACAGATTGATCTTTTAAATTCATGTGGGAAATTACATATATTTTTTCTATTTTATTGACCTTATGTATTTCTATTCATCATAATATGAGCATTTGATAAAATCTGATATCTTTCTATCATATTTTATCATAGGTTGAATGTCATCTTTATTTGAACCAGAGTAAGCTACTGGATTACTGCAAATCAAAAGACATTGTTCTCGTTGCTTATGGTGCTCTGGGAACCCAACGATATAAAGAATGGTAATAAAATATAAAAAGTAAACCTAAAGGAAGACTGTCAATTAGCACCCCAACACTCAGTTTTCAGGGATAGGAGGATCTTCCTTTAGAAGAACTGGTGAAACCATATCTTAGTGTCTTTTCCTGTTGCTCTGATGAAATACTGTGACAAAAGCTTAAGGGAGAAAGGGCTTATTACGATTCACAATTCAAGGGCACAGACTATAAAAGGAGGAAGTCGGGTGTCAGGAGCTTGAAGTAGGTGATCCCTTCTCTTTATAATCAAGATACAGAGAATGATGGACACTAAGACTCAGATCACTTTCTTGCTTTATATAGCCAGGATTCCCTGATCAGACAAATGTACCCAGCCAAAATTAAAATGGGTCTTCCCACATCAATTTTCATAATAAGATAATCTTCCACAGGCATCTGATAGACTCATCTTACAAGTTATTCTAGATTTTGTTCAGTTAAGAATTATCTATATCCATCACACCCAGTCTGGAATGGGCCATCCAATGTGTTTTGAAGTTGTGTAATATAACCAAAAGCTTGGCCTTATGAGCTCATTTACACTTTCCTTCTAGGGTGGACCAGAACTCCCCAGTTCTCTTGAAGGATCCAGTTCTTGGTGATGTGGGCAAAAGGAACAATCGAAGCCCTGCCCTGATTGCACTTTGGTACCTTGTTCAGCGTGGGGTCGTGCCCCTGGCCCAGAGTTTCAAAGAGAATGAGATGAGAGAGAATTTGCAGGTGATGAGCTCTGGCCCTTGGGGTTCTTAAATAGTATCCATATCCTTGCTTCCTTCAAATCTATCAGAATATGTTCAAGATCATGCTAATATTCCTAGAATTTCCTAGGCATGTAAGTTTTCAAATGCATTGAGAAATATGTTGTTTATGACATAAACCCATCATGACTTGACAGGTTTAGTGTTGGAAACAATGTAGAATTTGGTATGCATTTTCAGCCAAGTACTGTGTAATCCTTTCCCATGGACTTCCTTATTTTCTGAAATGAAGCATCTAGACTCAGTAATTTTGATTCTAGAAATTTCTTTTGTTTTTTATTGGATGTTTTATTTTTTTACATTTCAGATGTTATCCCCTTTCCCCATTTCCACCCAACCCAGAAACCCTCTATCCCATCCCCCCTCCTCCTGCTTCTATGAGGATGTGCTTCCACTCACCCACCTACTCCCACCTCCCTGCCATTGAATTCCCCCACACTGGGGCATCTACCTTTCATGTGACCAAGGACCTCCTCTCCCACCTATGACCGACAAGGCCACCCTCCCCTACATATACAGATGGATTCATGGGTTCCTCCCTATGTGCTCCCAGGTTTAGTCCCTGGGAGCTCTGGTTGGTTGATATTGTTGCTCTCCTCATGGGGTCACAAACCCTTTCAGCTCTTTCAGTCTTCTCTCTAACTCCTCCATTGGGAACCCCATGATCAGTTCAATGGTTAGCTGTAAGAATCCCACCTCTGTATATTTCAGGCTCTGGCAGAGCCTCTAAGAAGAAAGCTCTATCAGGCTCCTATCAGTCAGCATGCACTTTCTGGCATCCACAACAGTGTCTGCCTTTGGTGACTGCACATGGGATGAATATCCAGGTGGGGCAGTCTCCGGACGCCTCCTTCTTCAGTCTCTGCTCCACACTTTGTCTCCATATTTGCTCCCATTTGTATTTTGTTACTTTTTCTAAGAAGGACCAAAGTACCCACACTTAGTCTTCCTTCTTCATGAGCTTCATCTGGTCTTCATGTGTTGTATCTTGGGTATTGTGAGCTTTTGGGCTAACATCCACTTATCAGTAAGTGCATATCATGTGTGTTATTTTGTGAATGGGTTACTTCACTCAGGATGATATTTCCTAGATCCATCCATTTACCAAGGAATTTCATGAATTTATTGTTTTTGATAGCCGAGTAATACTCCATTGTGTAACTATACCAAATTTTCTATATCCATTTGTCTGTTGAAGGACATCTGGGTTCTTTCCAGCTTTTGGCTATTATAAATAAGGCTGCTATGAACATAGCAGAGCATGTGTCCTCGTTATATGTTGGAACATCTTTTGGGTATGTGACCAGGAATGGTATAGCTAGGTCTTCAGGTAATACTATGTCCAGTTTTCTGAGGAACTGCCAGACTGATTTCCAGAGTGGTTGTATCAGCTTGCAATCCCACCAACAATGGGGGAGTGTTCCTCTTTCTCCACATCCTCGCCAGCATCTACTATCATCTGAGTTTTTGATCTTAGCCATTCTGACTAGTATGAGGTGGATTCTCAGGGTTGTTTTGATTTGCCTTTCCCTGTTGACTAAGGATTTTGAATATTTCTTTAGGTGTTTCTTGGCCATTCAAGTTTCCTCAGTTGAGAATTCTTTATTTAGCTCTGTATCCCATTTTTAATAGAATTATTTGATTGTCTGGAGTCTAATTTCTTGAGTTCTTTGTATACATTGGTATTAGTCCTCTATCATATGTAGGATTGGTAAAGATATTTTCCCAATCTATTGGTTGCTGTTTTGTCCTATTGACAGTTTCCTTTGCTTTATAGAAGATTTGCAATTTTATGAGGTCCCATTTGTCAATTCTTAATCTTAGAGCATAAGCCAAGCATAAACAGTTATTCTGTTCAGGAACTATTCTCCTGTGCCCACGGGTTTGAGGCTCTTTCCCACTTTCTCTTCTATTAGTTTCAGTGTATCTGGATTTATATGAAGGTCCTTTATCCACTCAGGCTTGAGTTTTGTACAAGGAGATGAGAATGGATCCATTCGCATTCTTCTACATGCTGACCTCCATTTGAACCAGCACCATTTGTTGAAAATGCTGTCTTTTTTTCTCACTGGATGGTTTTAGCTCCTTTGTCAAAGATCAAGTGACCATAGGTGTGTGGGTTCATTTCTGGGTCTTCAATTCTATTCCATTGATCTTCCTGCCTGTCTCTGTACCAATACCACATGATTTTTAATCACTATTGGCCTGTAATACAGCTTGAGGTCAGGGATAGTAATTTCCCAGAAGTTCCTATATTGTTTAGTTAATAATAATTGTTTAATTAATAGTTTTCGTTATCCTGGATTTTTTGTTATTACAAATGAATTTGCAAATTGCTCTTTCTTACTCTATGAAGAATTGATTTGGAATTTTGATGGGGATTGCATTGCATCTGTAGATTGCTTTTGGCAAGATGGCCATTTTTACTATATCAATCTTGCCAATTCATGAGCATTGGAGATATTTTTGTTTTCTGTAACCCTTTTCAATTTCTTTTTTCAGAGACTTGAAATTCTTGTCATACAGATCTTTCACTTGCTTGGTTAGATTCACACCAAGGTATTTTATATTATTTGTGACTATTGTGAAGGGTGTCATTTTCCTAATTTCTTTCTCAGCCTATTTATCCTTTGAGTAGAGGAAGACTACTGATTTGTTTGAATTAATTTTATATCCAGCCACTCTGCTGAAGTTGTTTATCAGGTTTAGGAGTTCTCTGGTGGAAATTTTGGGATCACTTAAGTATACTATTATATCATCTGCAAATAGTGAAATTTTGACTTCTTCCTTTCCTATTTGTATTCCTTTAACTTTTTTTTTTGTTGTCTATTTGCTCTGGCTAGGATTTTGAGTACTATATTGAATAGGTAGAGTGAGAGTGGGCAGCCTTGTTTAGCCCCTGATTTTAGTGGGATTGCTTCAAATTTCTCTCCATTTAGTTTGATGTTGGCTACTGGCTTGCTGTATATTGCTCTTACTATGTTTAGGTATGGGCTTTGAGATCCTGATCTTTCCAGGACTTTTACCATGAAGGGATTTTGAATTTTGTCAAATGCTTTCTCAGCATCTAGTGAGATGATCACATGTTTTTTTTTTCTTTGAGTTTGTTTATATAGTGGATTACATTGATGGACTTCCTTATATTGAACCATCCCTGTATTTCTGGGATTAAAGCCTACTTGATCATGATGGATGATTTTCTTGATGTGTTCTTAGATTCAGATTGTAAGAATTTTATTTAGTAATTTTGCATTGATATTCATAAGGAGATTGGTTTGAAGTTCTCTTTCTTTGTTGTGCCTTTGTGTGGTTTAAGTATGAATGCAATTGTAGCTTCATAGGACAAATTTGGTAGTGTTCCTCCTGTTTCTATTCTGTGGAATAGTTTGAAGAGAATTGGTACTAGGTCTTCCTTGAAGGTCTGATAGAATTTTGCACTAAATCTGGTCCTGGGCTTTTTTGGTTGGGAGACTTTTTTTTTCTTTTTTGGGGGAGGGGGAGACTTTTTAATGACTGCGACTATTTCTGTAATGGTTATAGGACTGTTTATCTGCTTCTGATTTAACTTTGGTACCTGGTATCTAGAAAATTGTCCATTTCATCCATATTTTCCAGTTGTGTTGAGTATAGGCTTTTGTAGTAGAATCTGATGATTTTTTTAAAAATTTCCTCAGTTTCTGTTGTTATGTATCTCTTTCAGTTCTGAATTTATTAATTTGGATACTGTCTCTTTGCTCTCTGGTTAGTCTGGCTAAGGGTTTATCTATGTTGTTCATTTTCTCAAAGAACCAACTTCTGTTTTTGTTGATACTTTGTATAGTTCTTTTTGTTTTTACTTTGTTGGTTTCAGCCCTGAATTTGATTATTTCCTGCTGTCTACTTCTCTTGGGTGTATTGCTTCTTTTTGTTCTAGAGCTTTCAGGTGTGCTTTTAAGCTGCTAGTGTATGCTCTCTCCAGGTTTTTTTTTTTTTTTTTTTTTTTTTTTTTTTTTTTTTTTTGTAGGCACTTAGAGCTATGAGTTTTCCTCTTAGCACTGCTTTCATTGAGTTCCATAAGTTTTGGTATGATGAGCCTACACTTACATTAAATTCTAAAAAGTCTTTAATTTCTTTCTGTATATCTTCCTTGACCAAGTTGTCATTGAGTAGAGTGTTGTTCAGTTTCCATGTGTATTTGGGCTTTCCATTGTTTTTGTTATAATTGAAGACCAGCCTTCTGTGGTGATCAGTCTGTGTGTGATCAGATAGGAAGCAAGAAATTATTTTATTTTATTTGTATCTTTTGAGGCCTGTTTTGTGCCTAGTTTTATGGTCTATTTTGGACGAGGTACCATGAGGTTTTGAGAAAAAGGTATATTCTTTTGTTTTAGGATGAAATGTTCTATAGATATCTGTTAAATCTGGTTGTTTTATAACTTCTGATAGTTTCATTGTGTCTCTGTTCAATATCTGTTTCCATGATCTGTCCATTTCTGAGAGTGGAGTGTTGAAGACCACCACTATTATTGTGTAAGGTGCAATGTGTGCTTTGAGCTTTAGTAAAGTTTCTTTTATGAATGTGGGTGCCCTTGCATTTGGAGCATAGATATTCAGAATTGAGAGTTCATCTTGGTAGGTCTTTTATTGGATGAGTATGAATTTTCCTTCCTTATCTTTTTTATACCTTTTGGTTGAAAGTCAATTTTATTTGATATTATAATTGCTACTCCAGCTTGTTTCTTGAAACCATTTGCTTGGAAAATTGTTTTTCAGCCTTTTACTCTAGGTAGTACTTTACTTTTACTCTAGGTACTCTAGGTGTCTTTGTCACCTGTATGCAACAAAATGTTGGGTCCTGTTTACATATCCAGTCTGTTAGTTGATGTATTTTTATTGGGGAATTGAATCTACTGATGTTAAGAGATATTAAGGAAAAGTGATTGTTCCTTCCTGTTACTTTTGTTATTAGAGGTGGAATTATGTTTGTGTGTCTATTGTCTTTTGGGTTCATTGAAAGAAGATTACTTTCTTGCTTTTTCTAGGTGGTAGTTTCCCTCCTTATGTTGAAGTTTTCCATTTTTTTTGTAGGAGCTGGATTTGTGGGAAGATATTGTGTAAATTTGGTTTTGTCATCGAATATCTTGGTTTCTCCATCTATAGTCATTGAGAGTTTTGTTGGGTATAGTATTCTGGGCTGGCATTTGTGTTCTCTTAGCATCTGTATGATATCAGTCCAGGATCTTCTTGCTTTTATATAGTCTCTGGTGGGAAATCTGGTGTAATTCTTATAGGTCTGCCTTTATATGTTACTTGACATTTTTCCCTTACTGCTTTTAATAGTCTTTCTTTGTATTGTGTATTTGACGTTTTGATTATTATGTGACAGGAGGAATTTCTTTTCTGGTTTAGTCTATTTGGAGTTCTGTAGGCTTCTTGTATATTCATGGGTATCTCTTTCTCTAGGTTAGGGAAGTTTTCTCCTATACTTTTGTTGAAGATATTTACTGGCGCTTTAAATTGAGAATCTTCACCCTCATCTATACTATTATTCTTGGGTTTGTTCTTCTCATTGTGTCCTGGATTTCCTGTATATTTTGAGTTAGGAGACTTTTGTATTTTCATTTTCTTTGACAGTTGTGTCAATGTTTTTTATGGTATCTTCTGAACATGAGATTCTCTCTTTTATCTCTTGTATTCTGTTGGTGATGCTTGCATCTATGACTCCTGATCTCTTTCTTAGTTTTTCTATCTCCAGAATAGTCTCAATTTGTGTTGAGACCCGTGCTGGAGCCTCACTTTGGGCACCAAAATGTTGAGGACTACTCTGCCCCATATTGGGGGTTAAAATGTCCTGGACTACTCTGCTGCTCTGGTCCACGGGTCAGAGTCTAGCAAGAGAGAGAGTTGGGGGAAGAAGGGGAAGAGACACAAAGAATAGAGACAAGCCAGAGGGTCTATAGTCAAGTCTCGTTTACTGTTTCCCATTCACTATATTGACACACCTCCTATTGACACTATTACAAGGAAATCCTGGGTATTTATAAGCACAAGCAGGAGAACACAGGTGAAGACATTTTACCACATACACCATGCAGCTGGGGGACACTAAACAGCTAAACAAGCTATGTGGGATAAACAAGATGTTTGTCAGCGTGTGCTTCAGCTGTTGTAGGCTGTTGAAAAACAAGTCTCTATCAGGGTATATGGTTTGAGTTGGCTGCTAAGTCGATAGCTGCTTTCTAGCTGCTTTCTGCTAAAAGTTGGCTCCCAACAAATTTGTGTTTTATTTATTGCTTCTACTTCCATTTTTATGTCCTGGATGGTTTTGTTCAATTCCTTCACCTGTTTGGTTGTGTTTTCTTATACTCTTTTAAGAGGTTTCTGTGTTTTCTCTTTAAAGGCTTCTATCTGTTTACCTGTGTTCTCCTATATTTCTTTAAGGGAGTTATTTATATCCTTCTTAAAGTCCTCTATCATTATCATGAGAAGTGATTTTAAATCAGAATCTTGCTTTTCTGGTGTCATGGGGTATCCAGGACTTACTGTGGGGGGATAATTGGGGTTCTGATGATGCCAGGTAACCTTGGTTCCTCTTGCCTATGTTCTTATGCTTGCCTTTTGCCTACTGGTCATCTCTAGTGTTATCTGCACTCACTGTCTTTGGCTTCAGCCCGTCTCTCCTGTTATCTTGCTTGTGTCAGAACTCTGAGGAGTTTGGCTTTCTCTGTGATCTTGAGATCTTGGGTGAAAGAGCTCTTGGGACTCAGACTTTCTCTGAAATCCTGAATTTTTATGATTCTGAGTGTGTTAGAGCTCCTGGGAGCCTAGCTTCCTCTGGGTGTTGTGGGATTGGGTGTAAGCTATGATCCTGTGTGCTTTAGAGCTCCTGGGAGTCTACCTTCCTCAACTCTTCTCAGTGCAGTGGATCCTCTGCTGCTCTGAGTATAGTGATTCCTCTAGGATGGGTCAGGATTTGATGTCTTAATGGGAGCTTACCATCTAGGAGTCTTCTCTAGCAAAAAGGACCAAGCAAGGGGCTGAAGGGTAGTGGTATTTGATAGGGCAAGGTTTTGGTGGGTGATGGGTCCTGTGTGCTCCAGGCTCCCAGCTGTAGCTCTGTGGCAAAGGGTTGTGGGGGAGGTTTATTACCTGTTGCTCTGAGTACTGTGGTTTCTCTAGGATGGGTTAGGATATGGTGTCTTCACAGGAGCAGACCAGCTAGGAATCTGCCCCAGCAAAAAGGACCAAGTGAGGGTATTCTAGAAATTTCTATGGTTTTACTATTTTTTTATGTACTCAAATATTCTAATACTCATACAGATTCATATATACATTTATCCATCCATCCATCCATACACACACGTCTACATACATACACACACATGCATATATACCAGTCAATTGTATGTTCCTGTCATATTCATTTTACCTTGGTTAATTTTTTTAAATGTCAAGTAAGTATATTTTATTATACTATAACATATTTGAAGTTACTATAGAAACTAATTTTAAGTTGAAATTTAATATATAAAACTTTTATTTACCTTAGTGTTTGTTGATACTAAAAACTTGTCTTAGCCTGAACTTAGCCTGAACTTAGTGAAAATTATCTGTCTACACTGAGTCCCTTCACATATCTTTGAGGAACTAATGTACATATTCTCACGATGATGAGACCTCTCAAGCTCAGACGACTGACTGAGCTTTTCCTCAATTCCATATGCATTTCATACAGCTGACAAGTTTCCCAGGTTTTATTCCTGGACTTAACTCTAAAGCAAGACAATGAGAAGCCTTTTATGACAAACAACAGAGTTGATTCCCTCATTGGGTCTGTAAAGTTAAAATGTCCAGTGCAAGTTACACAGCAACTAAGATTCAAGGGGTAGAAAATAGAAACCACACCAACAGTGCTCAGACCAAGAACTGTGGATTATAATCAGTCTGCTGCATTTACATAGTCTCAATAATATTTATTATGTAATTCAGAAGTGTTTGCTGAATTATCTTCTTCCAATTTTTCTTGTTTTCATTCCTTTTTCATTATTTTCTGAACCAAGGGGACTTACTAGAGTCTTCATACTTTTACTATGTGATTGAGGTCACATCCTTTTGCTTGTTAGACAAGAGTCTACTTCCCTATCTTACCAAGGGTTTGTGTTATTTCCCCCTAAATTGTTCCCTAGAATGCAGTTGTTATGGGTTGTGAAATATAAATCCAAATATGAATCTAATTTTTAAATAACGAATTCAGAGTAATCACACTTGAGTTCTTTCCCTGTTCAATTAATTTATTTTCTCTCACCCAGCACCCAGATTGTACTTTGTATTAGATTTATCAGTTGTTAACCGTTGACAGATTTTCTTGTCTCAATCTTCATCTTTCTCTGTCTCCATATTTTTAAAGCACCTAACAATGTGTATGTTTTAAGATATGAGCATATATTGAAAATCATTTTACAGTTAAATCATCTCAATTTTAAATAAGAACATCTTTTAAAGCCAACTCTTTTATTCTACATGAGTTTGGTTAGGTCTTAACTTGCAGAACATTGAAAAAGCATTTACATTTTAATTATATATTGATGGATTATAGAAATCTAAATCTCCATACAAGACAATGATTTGTATGAGGTATTTCAAAAATTTTCTCTAGATTTCTTGGAAACTACAGACCATAGTCTTTTTATGATATCATCTTTTCTTTTCTCCCAAGACACTCTTGAGATTACCTCTTGTCTGTGGTGTTCTGCAATTTTAATATACCTCTAAAGCAATT
Source organism: Arvicanthis niloticus (assembly GCF_011762505.2). Classification (NCBI taxonomy): domain Eukaryota; kingdom Metazoa; phylum Chordata; class Mammalia; order Rodentia; family Muridae; genus Arvicanthis; species Arvicanthis niloticus. The sequence continues at coordinate 54,967,581 of NC_047665.1, read as the reverse complement.
TCTTTCATTTTTACTTGTTATTGTTTAACCACGAATGTTTTGATAAACAATGTTCATCATTTTTAGGAACATACTAATTACATTGCCTTTGATACACAATATGTGTGTCATTCAAATGCTAAGCCCTTTGTACTTTTCTGATAGGTTTTTGAATTTCAGTTGTCCCCTGAGGACATGAAAATACTAGATGGCCTGAATAAAAACTTTCGATACCTTCCAGTGACATCGTAAGTAATCCTGAGGAAGACCTCACCTTAATGTGTTTCAATTCAAGTAGTTTCTTCCCTCTTCCATTTGTACTGGTTCAGAAACTAAATGCCTATTTGTCTGCTGAAAGTTTCCCATGGAGATAGTTAATATAATATTTATTTCCAAATTTTTGAAATATGGACACAACAGCACAAAAGACAGAGAAAGTTTTGAAAGTCATATTTGAAAATAAGAAGAGAACCTTCCAGAAACAGTTTAAGAGCTTTAATAGCCATGCAAAGATCTTAATTTCCCTTCATAGTCTTATAGTTACAAGATTTGAAACTGGACATAGATTTGTTGTAGAATATTTGATCATGCTGTGAACCCCAAGACTGTGTTGTTTATTAGGAAACACCTATCTTTAATTCAAGAGATTTCTGCTTATTGTAAACAAGATTAAATAAAGTCAACCATAGATCAAGAAATAGAGGAAGCAACCAGTTGATAGAAAGTCAGTCTGAGAGTCCAGGGTTCAGTCCCCACATTAGGTACCAAATATTGTTTTGTTTTTAACAATATCTCAAACATTGAACTTTACCAATGAAGACTTGGGAGCCAGATGTTGGACTGAAAGCCTGCTAGCTCAGAGAGGCAGAGCAAGCATCCAGCTGACCTTCCTCCTAAGCTGATGTCTTAAAAGGAATCTTTCCTTGATGCTATCTCAAAAAAAAAAAAAAAATCTCTCAAACTGAATATCCTTTCCTTCCACTTCCTCTGCATCTCTCTATCTGTCTTCCTGGTTTCTTCTTATTTTCAATGTGTTTTTTTCTATGTTTACTTCCTGTCAGCTAGTTGCTTGCTCAGCCTCCTTACCTATGGTTGACTTTATTTAATCCTGCTTTCAATAAGCAGAAAGCTCTTGGATTAATGGAGTGCTAGAGCTGAGCCACATCTAACTAGAAACAGGGCTTTCCAGCAAGCAACTAAATCTTGAGGTTCACAGAGTAATCAAGTATCCTGCAATATAGATTATGAATGATGACAAAGAATGTACATATGCACATGTGTGTGCATATGGGCATATCTATCTCTATCACCTATCATGATCTAGCACTGTTTATCTATTATCTATCATCTGTCTGTCTGTCTATCTATCTATCAATCATCTATCTATCTATCTATTGATCAATCTTCTACCTATTTTCTGCTTGTGAAAATTTTTATTCTCAGTAGAAATAAATATGACAATGTTTGAAAGGACTAGAAGATCTACAATATAAAATTGGTGTATGTGTATATTATCATTACATTTTTGTTACTGTAGAGCAGAATAAAAACACAAGAATTGATGTAACTCAGTGATTGAATCACTGTTATAAATATTAAATATTTATTCCCAAATTTTAACAATTAATAATTTTTATCACTGCTTATTTTGGATTGTTATTCATACATAGATGTTTACAAATGTTGTTATTTTCTTGGACATGGAAGCCCTTTTTTTGTACTGACATTCTTTTTCTAACTCAATTTAATACATCATCATTGTAGATGATGGAAGTGAGTGAATAATTAATGGATTAATAAGAGGTAAACAGAAATGAAAGGGGTAGGCATCAGTGTGCATGGTAAGATGTTTTTGTGTTGAACTAAAGATGACATAATGCTTTTCTCCTTTTATTGGAGACTAAAGTTGGAAAGTGGTTTTGGCATTTCTTTCTTTGATTGATGCATGAAGGAAGCTAAGGGAGATGAATATGAACACTGGTCTTTGTGTTTTCTGTTCTAGGTGAAGGGACATTATTTTAAAAAATTATAAATGATATTTTAAAAACATTTCTTACAACACTTTGTAAATCACTAGAAATATCTCATTCTGCAACTAATCGGAATGAAACAACTAGCTTTCACCTTGATGGTGGCTGTCTAGATGTTACAGTTTTATATTCCAGGTACAGACCATACAGCTCATGTTTGCTCTCGTTTCCTGTTTAGCCTGGCTGACCACCCAGAATATCCATTTTCGGAGGAATATTAACATGGGGACCTAATCATGACTTCTGCCTGAAGTCCCTGTGTGTGGGTAGGGACTGGTGATGTGACCTAGATGCTGTTGGATGGACTCGTTGTTTCTGATCAATCTGGGTTGCTTAACAACTCACATTCAGCTGAAGCTTTAGTTAATGATCTCAAAGATGAGGAATATAATTTTGATGATGCTTTGAAATAAATATAAAATTTTCTCTTCAAAGAATATTCCTTTGGTTTTTTTTTGTTTTGCTTTTATTGTGTTTCTTGGATCATTATAACACAAAAGTAGCTTTGTTGGTAGTCGTAGGTGGTTTTATAAACATTTCAGGATTGGAGTAAGTAGTGTTTTCAGTTCGGGTAATGGCTGAGAGTCGGCCATTTATGAGTCAGCGGTCTTCAATGATTCAATAAGAACATACTGCACATTGTCCAGGAGTCTCAGTCTGAAAGGCTAGGCACATGTGACAAGATTAACCAACAGTGTAAGGACTCTCTCTAGCTGCTTAGCAGTCTTGGAACTGAAGAGTGAGGCATTCCTGAGGTAGGTTAGGCTAAAGAAGGGACATGAAAACCAGCTTAGTAGGATCATTAAAAGTCAGGATGGGGGACATCAGGAGGAAAGAGTTGATTATAGCTCTACCAAGGGATGATGTCAAGGTTGGGTATATATATATATATATATATATATATATATATATATATATATATGAATGAACTTTTAGGTATATAATATAGCGATGATTTTTTTTTTTATCTCTTAAAACTGAACTAGCCGGGCGGTGGTGGTGCACGCCTTTAATCCCAGCACTTGGGAGGCAGAGGCAGGTGGATTTCTGAGTTCGAGGCCAGCCTGGTCTACAGAGTGAGTTCCAGGTCAGCCAAGGCTATACAGAGAAACCCTGTCTTGAAAAACAAAACAAACAAACAAACAAAAAAACCTGAACTAATAGGACAGTAATTTATTGCTGTGTACATGGTGAAATTGTTCTTAATGAAGAACATTATTGTATACAGACACATCATTGTATACAGACACAGTTTTAGGGACAGAAGACCTAGGAGTTTATCATATAAGATTATGATAATTTTTATAATTTATACGAACTCTTTATATAATAGGGAGCTTTACTTATGGAATAACAGTTTTCCTGTGGTGATCGCAATTAATTTTTTTTTTAAAACATTGCTTTCAAATTCTCACCGTATCCCCAAGCTTCTCAGAGAGAGAGAGAGAGAGAGAGAGAGAGAGAGAGAGAGAGAGAGAGAGAGAGGTATTGATTTTATCAGTGTAGATTGTGGGCAGAATGTAGCAAATCTGAAGGTGCTGTACATGGAGAGGAAAATGTTCCATCTCTTTTCTTAGGTCCAGGACAGTCAAACAGAGACACTGATATGTAGTACAATGTAGGGTTAGCAGGGCTCGGGCTGCTCAGGGAGACAGGAAGAGGGAAGTTTTGACTGCTCATACCCTACACTGGTGAGGAGGGTGTTTGGCTGTAGGGAAGCTGCCTGACACAGCTCCTGGAGTGAGGAAGTGCACCCCAGGTTCTGAGGTTCAGCAGAAGGACAGGCGGAGCTGGCTTAGTGGTGGTCCCTAGGCCTGTGGGGAGGCCAGGACTGTCCTGGGACTGTCCTGTTCTCAGGCTCTTGGGCACTCAGGCAGCCTGGAGCGTGGAAGAGCTGAGAACTGGGCGGAGGGGGAGACAGAGGGGAAGCTCTGGCTGGTCCTGCAGGGATGAGAGTCCTTGGCTTCCTCAGCCAGGGGCTGGCTTGGCTTGGTGGTTGTGGCTGGAAGTGCAGAGAAGCCTGGTACAGGAGATTAGGCTGGCTCTTTAGGTGATTCCTTCTCCATTGCTCCCCACAGCATATCCCAATGAAAAGAGGTAATCAGTGGTTTTAAGACATTTATTGTCATGGTGGAAAGTGGATGAGTAAAACCATACTCCACTTCTCAAGGCAGGCCTGAGGTTAAATACTTTTTGCAGGGAGAAGTGTCTGCGAAGGAAAGCTTAATTGGCTAAGCCCTTTAGGCCTTTAGGTACCTCATTAAAATGGTGATCTCTTCTGAGGCTACGTGACCACAGGTCACATCCTGTGCCTGCAGATAGGTTTGGAGCTTTGCCCTTACCATGACTGATGGCCACAAATCTATGGAAGGCTGCAACTTTGTGTCGGGAGCCTAGTGTCTAGGAACCAGGCAAAATGCCTGTCGTCTCTTCAGGGTCACCATGGCTTCTAACCTTAGCTCAACCAGGAACCAGGCTGCCTTTCATGGCCCTACAGTATAATGTCTAAGCAGATGAACAGGGTACCAGGATTAAAAAAGAAAATATACAGATCTCCATACATATGGACAAAGGTGGAAATATTCTGGAGTTCAAGCAAAGGGACCTCAATAGTTACACAATCCACATTTGCCTTTCCGAAAGCAGATTGGAGGAGTGTAATAATGATCAAGGAAGTAACAGAAGAGTGTTTGTGAGTAAACACAGTTAACATAGAGTTAAGAATGTCATTTTCTGCTTGGGAAATTCCATTCATTCCCATAATTAAAGCCACAGCTTTTTAAGTTTTAAAACAATTTGAGAGGCCACCTGTAGGTGCAGGCCAGCAGAAGACATCCAGAGGTCCATTCACTTGTCTCTATGATGAGCAAGTATGTGGGAGAGAGATGAGAGAGAAGTGGAGTGTTTTGTGCGATATGAAGAGAGGCACAACTGGAGACATGAGAGTAGTGAGACACCGCCTTATGTGAATAGCCTGCTCTGCCACCTGAGACTATGGTGATTTCCAGGCCCATGCTGGAAGGCCTTATGTGGGTCCCTGGCCTACAGCAGCAGGGTCTGTGTGGGAGAGCTGACCCTAGTGGTAGGGGCACTAGAGAGCTGGCAGGCTGACCAACTCAGCTACTGTCCAGTCCTAGATCTTTAAGTTGACCTAGGGCTTTAAGTTGATCCACCTCAACATCTACAATGTCTATGAGCTGCTGGAGCTTGTGAATGGTCCAGGTCTTTGGGACCAAAACTGCAGGATCTTCATGACTTGGTGCAACAGGAAGATAACAAAGATGAGTCTTGGTGAGGATCCATTATTGATGGTATAGAAAAAACCAGAGGCCTTGGACCAGAGCAATGACATATTGTAGTGAACATTTGCAAGAAAAGCTGGTTGGGCAAAAGTGTATGCTGTGTGACTAAGCATCCATGGTGAGAGTTTTTTTTTCCATTTAATTTTTTTCTTTTTTCTTTTTATTTTTTTATAGTGGGGGATGTTACAAGACCAGAGAGCAGATACAGAACAACTGGAAGATGAGTGGGATTAAGGTACATGTTTGAAATTCACAAAGAATCAATAAAACTTATATTAAAATTATTTCATTCACTTTTAAAGATTTTAATATAATTAGTATAAACACCTTTCCTTCCCCCAAGCCCTCCCACATACCACATATGCCTCTGTCCCGGCTCTCGTTCAAATTCATGGTCTTTTAAAATTGCTGTTATATACTTATATTCATATATACAGATATATTTCTAAATAGATAAATACCCTTTCCTGAGTCTATACAATGTTACTTGTATACACATTTTTGGTTATGCTTGATATAGCATAACCAGTAAGTATACTCTTCCCTGGCAAAGACCCCTGCTCTCAGCCTTTCCTAGTTGTTTGTAAAGAAAACACTCTTAGAATTGAAACTGATAAAATGCTCTTGTAATGACTGGGATAGCAAATAGGACATAACACAACCATGTACATTCTGAACCTTCAGAAATAGTGACTTCAGAAATCAAACCTTTAAGTCTTTTTGATTTTATCAAACATATCATATAGCCATGTGACAGACTGGATGGTAACATGTTCCCTGCTCTTTGAAAGAAATTCATTAAAAGACTTTTTCATGTATTTAAACATTCTTTATTGATGTGAAATTTATATTCTTTCCCTTATGATTATTTCATATTTTGACAGCAGCACTTTAAATCATAGAGCATACAAATGTGCTAAAAATTTCAACCATGCAATGCTTCCCAATTCTTCTATAAATTATTCTGAGAGAGTCTACACATTAAATTAGATAGTCTTCTGTGATTTGACTATACTGATAGATTCTGATCATTGTGTAACAGGTGAAAGTCATAACAGGTGCTATGGTTTGGTTTCTACCTTGGCAAGAAGTTTACAACAGTGGTTAATCATTCTACATCTAATCATGACGCTAGTGCTCTTTTTACTGCAATGTTCTCACTACACTCTCATGACTAAGCACAATTACAAAGCAAAAATGTACTTGCCAAGTAAGGGAAGTTGAAAAGCTTATTTTTCTTGTCAATTTTCAACTTAGGTTCTTGAGAGTCAAAAATTCAGAAATAATCATCATTTTTAAAATACCCCGTCTGTGTGTATTACTGTGACCATATAGTGTAAGACATCTGACTGTTTCAATGCATGTCTGGTTAGGAAGAGGCTTTGTGGGCTGAGGAGGTGGCTCTGTGGATAAAACACTTTGTTGACTTACTTTTAAATTATTTTATTGGGTTCTTATACCTCTACTTCCCTTCCAATGTTTACCCCAATCCCTTCCAATCTCTCAGCACTAGGTGATAAGATAAACAAGGTTAGAAAGGTAAAGGGATGTAGACCTCTATAGGCTACTTTCTGCTGATTAGTGACTTCAAGTTTCTTGGGTCTAGTCCAATACTTGTTCACCAGGATATCTCCAAGTTCTTCTTGTCAAACTGCAAAAACTGTAAACAGGAGCAGTTGGGGAGCAGCAGAGATGGCTGCTGTTGCTGCTGCTGCTGCTGCTGCTGCTGCTGCTGCTGCTCCTCCTCCTCTGCCTCCCTCCTCCTCCTCCACCTCCTCCTCCTCCTCCTCCTCCACCTACTCCTCCTCCACTTCCTCTTCTTCTTCTTCTTCTTCTTCTTCTTCTTCTTCTTCTCCTTCTCCTTCTCCTTCTCCTTCTCCTTCTCCTTCCTTCTCCTTCTCCTTCTCCTTCTCCTTCTCCTTCTCCTTCTCCTTCTCCTTCTCCTCCTTCTCCTTCTTCTCCTCCCTCTCCTTCTCCCTCTCCCTGTCCCTCTCCCTGTCCCTCTCCCTGTCACTCTCCCTGTTCCTCTCCCTCTTCTCCTCTTCCTTGTACTCTTCCTTCTCCTCTTCCTCCTCCTCTTCCCCTTCATTCTTCTTCCTCTCCTTCTCCCCCTTCTTCTTTTCCTTCTTCTTAGCACTGCTTTACCCTCTCTGGACTCTGGCATTTACTTCTCAAGAGTCCCCAGAATTGAACTATCTGAGATTGGCAAAAATTATGCGTCTCCTAGGACACAAGACAATCATGGTTAGAACCTCTGGACAAACTGAAGAAGCCCCACATCCCACACCTGGAATTAAAACCAGAAACATACTCACACAACATAGCTGCATTTTTAAAGAAACCAAAATTCTCACAACAGTGCTTGATGTGTACGTATAAGGATCTGGCTTCAGATCCCTAGAATCCATGTAAAAAGCCTGTGTGTTACTGTGTGTCTATAATCCCAGTCTCTCTAGAGTAGGGTAGGAGACATGATGGGAGAATCCCTGGATGCTTGTGGATAAGCTAGTCTGGCATGCTCGGCAGTTTGAAACAAGGCGGCAGTTAAGGAACAAGGACTGGCTCCTGCGGTTGTCCTGTGATCTCTGTGCTGAGGCATGTGTATACCCGCACTCACACATGTTCATGCACATATCATGTACACTCAACATCCACACAGAAAGATAAAACAAAGGATTCATGGTGACCCCACACACAAAAACAACCAAAGTAGGAGGTAAATGCATCCTAGTCTCACAAATGTTAACTTATTATTTAATAAATATATTGCCTAATTTACTATGATTGAAAGATTCTAAAAAATTTATAAAGTATGTTTCTTTATCATGATATAGTAATGTATTTAGGAATCCTAATTCATATAAAGAAAGTAAATTGGTTTGAGCTCTCTGGTACATGTAGACTACTGTTTTAAGTTCAGCTCCTCTCATGATGTTGCTTGAAAATGGAACAAGTTTAGATGTAATAATTTCTGTTACTCTTGTGTTTCACAAAGAAAAAAAAGCAGTATCTGTTCAGCCAGAAGTGTGACAGGAAATGAATTTCACATATCAGTTTGTGGAAATTCATGAGGAACCAGTAGTGGTGGTGTTGTCGCAGGATCAATGGAAAATAGATGTAGACTGGGTGAAGACCCAATCAGTTTGCCCAGTAACTTGATTTTGCTTCTCAGTTTCTTCAGGTTAGGACCATGTAAAAACAGAAGACAACATGGATAGAGTTTGCTTCTGTTGGTTATTCTGGGAACTCTATTCCCCTATTATTGTTGATTGTTCAGCTTGGTACAAAAATGAAAATCGCCTGTCTAGAGAACTGGCTGTTGGCTTCCTGGATTCAATACTGATTGCAATGTGACAAGGGTGGATACCATATTCACATGGATTCAGGAAATATTTCTTCCTTCTAGGAAGGCAAGATCCAGAAAAATAAATGTGCTAAATGCTAATGAAGATAAGATACATAAAATATATGATGAATCGTCCTGCAGGTTTGTGAAGTAGCTTCAGAATCTTGCAGTAGATGCTGGACCTGGGCTATAGAGAACCACATGCATCACTCTCTGTTGGGTTTCAAGTGGTAAAAAGGTTTCACTCTGAGATGAAGTGACCAAAGTGAAGGGTTTACTAGATTGAGAAGAAGTTTATTCAGGTTTTGTCCCCAGAACAATCAGTTGTGTGATAGGGTGATGGAGTCAGTTTCTAGCTACTGAGGATGAGGTTGATTTCTAACATGGTCTTCAGTGTCTGAGCCAAACTTTCCACTTGAATTTTCCAGTTGCTGACACGTGGTTTGCCTCTTCTTTGTGATTAGCTCCTTTTCCTTTCTTGCCCAGGCTCCAGATTCCTTGAGTTGGCATTGTCACTGTTATTAGATCTTATGATGGCTCAATATTAAACAATAGACTCAATATGGTAATGGTACCTGGCCCAAACCATCACATCAGAAGAGTCTTAACAGAATGCCCAGCTGGATTTGAGGCTTTCAGGAAGGTGGGCTTACCTCTTAGCAGGACTTCAGTCTGTTTTGTCTGACAATCATGCTTGTCTTTATGATAAGACTCGTACATCCTCTCTCTTACTGGGGATCTGCCTTGTGGCTACAACAATGTGCATCTTACCTCTCTCTCTCCACCACCACCACCACTATACCAATACTCCCTTTGGGTACCAATTTCAGTTTGCTTATGTTTCTTAGCTGTCTTATCACCCTATATTTTAATTAGGGTTTCTATTGCTGTGAAGAGACAACATGACCACAACAACATGACCACAACAACATGACCACAACAACTCTTATAAAGGAAAATTTTTAATTAGGGCTGGCTTACAGTTCCAGAGGATTAATCCATTATCGTCATGGCAGGAATGATGATGACATCCAGGAAGACATGGTTCCAGAGAAGTAGCTGGGTGTTCTACATCTTGATTCTCAAGTAGCAGAAGGATACTAACTTGAGCTTCACTGGGTGTAGCTTGAGCATATAATACCTCAATACCCACTTCCACTGTACCTTCCAACAAAGCCACACATACTAATAGTTTTACTCCTTGTGACCAAGCACTCAAACACATGAATCTATGGAGGCCATTTCTTTTTAAACCACCTCACCCTATAACTTTTTGTTTTGTTACTTTTGATGTTCTTCCAAACTTTCTCACTTGGAAATAGAGTGTATTTTTTATTGTCAGCCTCTTCCTATTCATCATGTCACATGTAAGTGGCTTCTAATTTTCTACTGGAGACTAGGTGTCTCAGATTCAGACTTTCATATCCCAGATATGCTATCCCTGTTAATGAATAAATGGCACCTGTAATTAGTCTGGCAAATAAATAGGAATTTAAAATATATATATATATATATATATATATATATATATATATATATCATAAAGACTACGTTTCAATTATAGACACAAATATCTAAAGAGTTTTATGTTTAATTACGAGTATGGTACCAGAATATTTTGACTTACATCTTTTTATTTTTTTTATTTTGTTTCCAGTTCTTTATCTCAATTAAAAAATGTAAAGAAGATAACTTGTGGGAAGCCATGGCAAGGCCTTACTCTTGGCAAACACTCACCCTTGGTTCTCCTACCTACTATTCTTCTTTTGGCTTACCTTCCATGATTCACTTTTCAGTTCTCAGAACTTCAAACAAGGCCTCATAGCAACCTACCTTAGTAACCCTTCCTCCTGATCTTTAGATTTAGACAACATCCTACTAGATAGATGTTTTTATAACCCCTGCTAACAACAAGGCTTTGTAAGAATAACTTAGTTAGACCCCACAGCTGTAACTAGCTTCCTCCACCTGCAAAGCCCTCTTTCCTTTCCTACCCCTCCCAATATCCTGTTTTCAGAATATGTAACCTGTGTGAACAATGAAATCTTTGTCAGCTTGATCATACTTCTTGACTTGCTGTGCCTTTTTATTTTCTTGTGCATCTCAGTCCTCTCCGCAGGGTCTAAGGGTCCCACTTGATTGTGCAGCTGGCCTGGATAATAACTAACATATGCTTTGAAGAGAAATAATAGCATACATATAATTATGTTATAAAAATTTTAATAATGCTGAAGTTTTACACAGTTGAGTTATAGGGAGCTTTTAACAAATAAAGCACACAGAAGTAGATTTTTATGTACTAGGTTGTTTATAATCAAATGGTTATAAACTTTATAAATTTATAAACTTTATAAATTTTTCATATTTTTTATATTCGAGGCAAGTTGACATTCTTAGAAATTGACTATTATAGGAAATTAAAAATACTAAGTTTAAGCTATTTTTGTTTTATTGTAATAAATGTTTAACATTTTTGTTAAAAGTTTTGGATCTTTAATAGTCTTAAGGATTATTTAGGTTTCTATTTATGCTGAAATATTTATTTATTTACTCACTTTACATCCCAATATCAACTTGCCATCTTTTTCAAGTACCCCTTCACACAGAACCTACCCCCTTCCCTTCTCTCTTTTAAAGGTGCCCCCTCGGGGCTGGAGAGGTGGCTCAGTGGTTAAGAGCACTGACTGCTCTTCCAGAGGTTCTGAGTTCAATTCCCAGCAACCACATGGTGGCTCACAACCACCTGTAATGGGATCAGATGCCCTCTTCTGGTATGTGTGAAGACAGCTACAGTGAACTCATAAATAAATAAATAAAATCTTTAAAAAAAAATAAAGGTGCCCCTCTAGGTATCACACACCCACTATTTGCTACACACCTTCCTCCCCTGGGCACATCAGGTCACTACAGGACTAGGCTCATCCTCTCCCACTGAGGCCAGACAAAGCAGTCTGTTTAGACAGGTGGGCAACTGATTCAGGGACAGACACCCCTACTCCTGTTTTGGGGAGACTCACATGAAGCCCAAGTTGCTCATGTGCTACATATGTAGAGGGGACCTAGGTTCAGCCCATGCTCACACTTTGGTTGGTGATTCAGTCTATGGGAGTGCCACAAAGTTTTCTGCTTCCACCTTTTTGTGAGTTCTGGGGGTTGATCTCAGGTTTCCAGTCTTTCACAGAAAGTAGCTTTACCAACCAAACTACATCAAGGATTCAAAGAAATTGTTTTCTTTCTTTTTTTAATAATGGGAATTGAGCCCAGAGCCCTGTACATACTAGCCATGAACTATGCCACTGAGCCATGCTCCTAGCTCTGTGTATTCTTAAAAACCTGTTAAACTCCTAACCCCTAAACAAAGCAGGGACTCCATTATTTGATGACAGGGTACCAGCTAAGTTGTCTGGACACTGGCAAACTAAAACATTAGGTTTAATCACTTGAAAAGGGAGACCATGATTTTGAATTAGAAACTCTTTGGTTATAGAACTTATGTTAGAATGGGCTGGTCAATGATAGAGAGGATAGCTCAGGCATGATGGGAGAGAGATGAGAATGGTTGATGTCTGGCAAGATGATCAATTCTCAGCATCCATATGAATGCTCCAACTGTCTGTAATTCCAGTTCTAGAGGATCTGGCATTCTCACAGAAACATGCATTCAGGTAAAAAAATCATCAATGCACATTCAAAGATTCAAGGCAAATCTTTGTGCTGGAGAGATGGCTCAGTATTTAAGAGCATTGTCTGTTCTTCCAGACATTCTGAATTCAATTCGCAGCAACCACAGGAAAGCTTGCAACCATCTATGCTGGATCTGATGCACTCTTCTGGCATGCAAGTGTACACCTCTCCTGGACTATATCCTGACATATCATAGCCTACATTGGATTAAATGAGACAAGTCTTGGGATCTTTTCAATTAAAGAATAAATTACATGTTACTTATGCCAACAGGCTTCCACAATCTCTTTCTCATAGTTTGATTTTTGTCATGTGTCTTTGATCCGTGTTTCATTTAATACCCTGCTACAACTGATGTCTTCAATATTTCCCATCCCCAAAATGCATTTGATGGTAACTGAGTGATGCTAACCTTGACCATTACAATCACTTTCTTCTTTTAAAGACTCCCTAAACTGACCTTGGGAGAATCTGTGGTTCCTCATCTGGATGTTCCTTATAACATTGCCTTCACCAGGCAAGGAATAGGCAGAGAACCACTGTCCTGTTCCCTTATAAATTTCAAGAGCCTAATGTTGAACAGGAGGTTAGCTGACCAATGGCCTCCTCAAATCAACTTATAAAGAGCCATAGGTAACCCCTGAGACTTAGGTATATGAGTTGTATTGTAAATATGTCAGTTGGGACCAGGTTCCACAAATGCTCACGTTGATTATTTGTGATTTTTTTTATGATGGTCTAAATTGCCTTCATAGAGAAGTTTTCTTGATGTGGAATAGTATTAAATTTAATGTTGAGAATAGGAACAGGTATTTAGAATTTAGTTAGGGATTATAGTGGTTTAATAAAGTAGCGGTTATAGGTTTTGCTTGAAGGTCTATGATTTCACTAGTCCTGGGCAGCGGGCTAGGTTTTCAACACTAGGAATGTTTTCTCCATTGTTAAGTGGGTATTAATTAGACAACTGATGATTATTACAAAAAATATGAATACCACCACTGTACACTTAGGGTTATTGTACCATGGTAGTGGTCATGTTAATTGGGATAACTCTGGGCTCTCAGTAAGTTGGGTAGATGCTAGTAGTGGGTGTTATAGGTTCCAAGAAGATTTGGTCATGTTCAGTCGCACTGGATCAGTCCTAGGCTTCCCAAATAGAACAAAAAGAAAAACAGCTTAAAGTTGTTGACTTTACCTGGATAGGCTCAAATGAGTTTCAGGAATTTCCTTATATGGGAGTGCGAGCCTAGTGGTGTTACACTTTTTTCTTAGTGGGTTTTTCAACTTTATGGTTATCTAAATTTCTCATTTATTACACTGAATCTTGGGTAAAATAAACTTTCAAGAGATGTAGACCTTTTTTTCTAAAAGTGCCCACACTGAGGGAAATATAGGTAAGAGACAACAAAGAAAGAGAAGACTGCACCTGTCAGAATCAAGGCCACTGTTGCCCAGCTTGGTCTGCTTTTATTCTGAAGTCTGTTCTTGCTTCCTTGTTTGCTAAAACTCATGCTAGACTGCTTGGTCAATTGTTGTGCATAAGAACTTAGAGTGCTGTTGAGCTTGAGACAAGATAATAATTTTTTATTCAAAAAATTAGTTCAAGCACCTAAAAATACACTTCATAATTCCACATGCAAATACAAATATGTATAAATACATAGCATGATGCTCCACCTAATGAATATTTAGTGTTCCAATTTGAGCTATTCCTCTGAGACATCCTTGTTTACTCAGATCATCATGCAGACTGTTTCTATTCCAGCTGGGGGAAGATGAAGATGAACATGGGAAACATATTTTGACACAGTGGATATCTGTGCCACATGAGAGATGAGCAGTTGGAAGGACAATGGAAGAGGTGAGAGAGGGAGCCTCAGGGGTACTGGAGAATATGGGAATGTGCCTCTGGGTGTAGGCATTCTTTATGTTTATAGAGAGTGTTATTGGAGTTCCTGCGATGTGACAGAGGGAAGTAGTGTATTCAGGACAATGCGAATGATTGCATTCTGCCATGCCACATCACAGCTTCTTAGCAAGTACCCAGGGATCTTGTGTGGCTGTCACTTACTTCCTCTGTCATCTTTAGTCTTTTGGTTTCTTCATGCTCAGTGTCAGGGGTCATGCAGGCAGTCTCCCTGGGGCGACTTTTTCAGCATTAGTGTGATGATGATCAAATTCAGGGTTTTTCACACTCTGGCAGGGCTCTGCCCACAAGCTATATGTGCAGAGCTAGATGCTGTTCTTTTAACAGCTCATTCCTTCATTCCTAGAACATGGAGACGTGTAAGGATGCAGGATTGGTCAAGTTCATTGGGGTGTTCAACTTTGACAGCAGGCAGCTGGAGAAAATTCTGAATAACCCTGTGCTCAAATACAAGCCTGTCTGCAACAAAGTGAGACCCTCAAATGCCTCTTTACCCCACATCCATTTCCTTATTTCAGTTCCGATGCCTTCCAATGAATGAGCTACAACAGCTATGAGGATGAAACCTGGTATCAAGCTCAGGTTTACACACACACATACACACACACACACACACACACACACACAATCACACATGCACATGCACATACAAACACACACACACAATCACACACACATATATGTATTCATTAATTCATTCATTTATGAGCTAAAGCTCTTCTTTTTATTGTGTTTATTCCTTTAGTTTGTGGTTAAATATCATGTTCTTTCTTTGTTAAGAATAGAATATTATATGCCTTTTTTGTTTACAGATGTGTTCCAAACTCTTCTTTAAGTGCAATTTATGAAATCATGTGAAATAAAAATTCAAAGAACACTTAAATAATTTTCTAAATGTCTATGTGGTGTTTCCAGCAAGAATACTTATATCCATGGATTTTCTTTGTCTTATTTATACTCACTTTTTCTCTAATTATGATGGACTATCAGTCTTGTTGAATAAAGTGACAATAATTTTAATCTACCTTGTTGTATTTAAAAATATGACAAATTACTTCAACAATATGGATGTTTAAACTGGATAAGGACAGTACTAAAAGACACTCCTATATGCAGGGCAGATCTTTCATGATGGGCATCCTTAGACAAAGAGCTGTAGAGCTGTAGGCAATTAGAGATTTCTAAGAGTCTAGAGCAAAAGAATTAGTCTTGCTTAGGATAAGCTCCTTAATTGCTTATCTAGTACCAACTAGTCAGCCATGAAATTATATATATATATATATATTCACTAAGTAGATTCAACAGACTCTCTCTCTCTCTGTGTATGTGCGCATTTATGTGGGTGTAGTAATAATTGAACAAAAGAGACCATGAATATAAGAAAGAGTAGCAGGGAGACATGTAAGACTTCTAGAGGAGAGAAAGGGGGTGGTGAAAAGACATAATAATATTTTAATTAAGAATAAAAATATGATTCTCTGACTAGATAATTCATACACAAGTATATATAAATTTCATAATTTATTATTATTTACGTTGATTATATCTTGCAGTGTTTAGATAGGTCTTTCAGTCTTTAGGTAGGTACTAAATTTGTCCATCAGTTGAGACAAAAAGTTTTGAAATATTGAGAATTTTAATATGTAACTATAATGGGAGTTTTCAATTTTAGGTGTCTTTTTAATATATTTAAAATTTTTCTTAGTGTTTTCCTATTAGGGCATTTGGGTATATTTTGTTAGGTTTATTGATAGAAAAGTGGTTCTGTTTATCATCTCTTTATAATGTATTCTCAGTTCTCTTGAATAACATCAAATTTGTATTTGCTGCAGCTCCTTTTGTCTATACTTGGCTGCTTCAACATATCTGAAAAATGATTTTCTTGAACTTTCATCTGACATCCATTGACCACTTGAGTATCTTTCTTGATATTTTTAATACCTCTTAGAACCTTTTTGTAAATTAAAAAATTTCCTTTCAGAATAAAATTTGTTTCACTTGGGATTTAAGATTTGCAAATGTGGAGTGTCCTGAAGTGTTTCTAATTGTTCAATAGGTATTTGAGTTTCAGCTACCATCAGAGGATATGAAAATCCTAGATAGCCTGAACAGAAATTTAAGATATGCACCTGCTCCCTGTAAGTCACTCTGATAATTTATTTTACTTTATGTCTTTTCCTTTCTCGTGAATGCTTGTTCAGAAACCAAATACTTCCTTAGTCTCTTGAAAGCTTCCATTAATACAGTTATTTTAACAATTCTGATTTTCCATGTCTGAGTTACAAATATGTTAATACTGAAGATAAAGTTTATGCAGGAAGAGATGTAAAACAAAGGGAGAATATATATAGTGGAAAAACTCAGTCACTGATTAAATTGATAGTCATTAAAAATATTTTCTCTGAAGGTTTAGGCACATCTCCTACTGAGGACATGGTTATATAATCTGATAGTCCATACAGGTTTCAAATAAAGACAAACATGGAATATATAATTCCTTGTTACTTGGGAAGACTTTAATTGTCAATAGAAATAAACATAATAATGTTCAAAAGTGATAAATAGTTTGCAAAGACAAGCATGTGTATTATCATTGCTAAAGAGTTTTTAATTAAAAAAGCAAAATGAAAGATAAGGTGGGACGTAATGCAAGTCAGTCAGAAAATGGCAAGCACTCAGGAACTCTGACCACCTATTAGACAGTTTAGTAAGTAATGATTTTTGTCAATTTATGTTTTGTAATGGTGCTAATGTATAAAGATCTACAAATTATATGATAACCTTGCTCCTTAGACTTAGAAATCTATCTTATCAATGACATTATTTATCTGAATTTAACAGAAATTATTATATTTAATGAGTAGTGCATAAAAACAAATGAGTTAGTTAAATGAAAAGATAGTACCTAAAAGCTGAATTGTCCACATTATTTTGTAATGATTAATGTTCAGACTCACATTAAACAGGATATTCCCTTTATGCTTTTATTGACTGACTGAAATGCGACCCATTCCTGCCTTCTGTGCTTTGGCAGACTGACTGTAGAAGCCAAAAGAAAGGAGCACTTTGTGAATGTCTACTCTCTGGATCATTCAGATCTTGGCAAGAAAATTTAATATGAAAAATTCAGTTATAATATTTTTAAAAGATTTCC
Source organism: Arvicanthis niloticus (assembly GCF_011762505.2). Lineage (NCBI taxonomy): Eukaryota > Metazoa > Chordata > Mammalia > Rodentia > Muridae > Arvicanthis > Arvicanthis niloticus. The sequence goes on along the minus strand of NC_047665.1, from coordinate 54,950,159 downwards.
TTTATAGTCAAGTTTATAAAAATAAAAATAGTATATTCCACAATTGGACAGGAAAACAAAGTGGTCAAGCCTAATGATAGCATCATAAATTTCTGCTTTTGTTACCATAGAAATAAACCCAAGAGTTAATGTTTTACATTTTTCTTTTCTTTTTTAGTGGAAAGGGACACCCAGAATATCCCTTTTCTGATGAATTTTAAGGTGGAGATCTGTGTTATGACTTCTACACACAGTTTCAAAGTTATATGAATAGTGACATGTGTGACACCCCAGAAGCTGCTGATTCAACATATGTCACTTCTGCTTGGTCTGAGCTGCCTGACAGGGCTCCTTCAGCCAGATGTGTGCCCACCAGTCAGGAACATAAGACATTACATTTTCATCATTCTTTGACATTGTTGTAATGGTTGCCATAAAGGTCTTTCTTTGGTCAATATTTTCAGTGTTTCTTGTGTGATTAGTTTCCTTTTGAATGATTGAGACAAAAAATTAACTTCTGTGGAACTCTGGTGATAGAGTTTAGGAAATGAGAACCTAAGGGGAAGTAGTTTCTACACAGAGACTGTTGGCTCTAGAGAAGTTGGAGTTATCAGGTATTTATGAGAGGGCTCATCTGGCCTGTGACACATTGCATGAAGTCCATGGTTCTCAGTATGGAAGGTGAAGAATTCTTAACTAACCAGCAGAGTCTGGCTTCCCTCACACCATCTAAATAACAGAGTTCTGGATTGGGGAATGAGACATTACCTAAATAGTACAGACCCATGAGATGTCAGGAGGGATTGAACAAGGCCCTGATCTTTGGGTATAGTGTTATGTCGTTAGGAGTCATTCTGTTGCTATGCTGCTTTATCAGAGTAATAGTCGTAAGTTTCCCCTGATTGCCATGACCTATCTAGTCTCAGGTTCTAGTCCTCATTAACTGTGCCAAGTATGGGTTACAACTTGTGGAGTAGGTCTTAAATCTAACAAAGCATAGTTGGCTCCTTCCATAACAATTGTGCCACTATTACACAGGTATATCTTGTAGGCAGGTCACTGTTATAGGTTTTAGGGTTGTAGCTAAGTGATGTTGATGATCACTTTTCTTCTCTGATAGCATAAAAAATACTCTCTAGTACCATTGCCGCTATTTGGTAGGTTGAAACTTCTAATTGGGCCCCAGGTTTATTTCTCCATGTTTAATAACATAAGTATGATCTTACACAAAAAGCCTGCATATGTTTACAGACCCTAGAGCATCACCTCATTTTCATAATAATAAAATACAACTTCAAGTACATAAAAACTTCAATAAAAATGCCAAGATATTAAAAAATAAAATAAGTGTGGCAGTATGAAGTTTCACATTCACTTATATAAACATCAATGATCTACTTGATGTTGGCTAAGTAACGTTGTCCAGACTTTTGAAAACAGTCAAATGTCTACAGCAACAAAATAAATCGGCAAACATAATACATGAGATTTCACTTGGTAAGCAATTTGACTGTGTTTTACCCAGCCTTACAAAACATGCACAGTGAGACCTTGGTCCTTAGGTCCCATCCACAGTTGTATTAGTCACAGCTCTCTAGAGTCACAGAACTTACTGAATGAATCTTTATATAAAAAGGGAATTTATTGGAATGATTTAGAAGGTACAGTCCCGTTAACCCAACAATGGCCTGCTGTGAATGGGAAGTCCAAGAATCAAGGAATTGCTCAGTCCCATGAGGGTGGTGGTTCAGCTGGTCTTCTATATAAGCAGGAATCCTGAAGGAGTAGGCTCCAACAGATGTGCTGGCAAAGTAAGTGCAAGCAGGCAAAGAAGAACAAAGCCTTCCTTCTTCCATTGTTCTTATGTAGGCCTCCAGCAGAAGGCACGGTCCAGATTAAAGGTGTGCCTCAAGATCTGGATTAAAAGAGTATAATTTCCAGCCTCAAGATCTGGGTCATAGGTGTGCCCTCCATTTCTAGATTGTGGTTTATTCCAGATGTAGTCAAGTTGACAACTAGAAATATCACAACGGGTAACCAATTTCTTGCTTCAAATCTGAGTAGCCCTGGAAGTTACAATATTATCTTATTGGTCCCATGCTTGAAGATGCATCAGAGCAAAGTTTATCATCTGTAAAATGACTTACCCTCTCCTCTCAGCCCTGGAATCACTTAGACAAATGAGGAAACCTTTGGTTTATGGAGCTGTTTTTTTTTTTTTTTTTTTATCTTAGAAATAATTTACTACAGAATCTTTGTAAACTACAGAAAGTAGATGGAAATAAACTTGGATTTTATTTGCCCTTGAAAAAATTATTGACCAATATCTGTTATTAGAATATGGAAAATAGATCATGATGCTACATTTGAGGAGAACATTTGATAGCCTTTTGGACATCAAACTGTCTCTTGTTCTTTTTTTTCTTCCCCTTTTAAGAATGTTTTCTCTTTTAAGACAGATTCTTTTGTCAAACAATATGTCCTGATTACAGTTTCATCCCCCCATACTCCTCCAAGCTCCTTCCAGCCTCCCCTCCCATCTGTACCCACACTCTCTCTCTGATAAGAAGAGAGTGGGCTTCTAAGAGATAAAACCAAACATAAAAGAATAAAATATAAGATAAAACAAAAACTATCACATCAGAGTTGAACAAAGTAAGTCAACAAAAGGAAAATATCCACCAAAGAAAAGACAAGAACCAAACCTATTCATTCATCACTCAGGATTCCCATATATACACTAAACCAAAAATTATAAATTGTATGTCAAGGACCTTGTGCAGACTGTGTAGGCTCTGTGCTTTCAGGTTCAGTCTCTGCGAGTTCCCAGGAGTTTTCCACAGCTGGTTTAGAGGGCCTTGTTCTCCTAGTGTCGTCTATGGCTTCGAGCTCTTAGACTCTTTTTTTTCTTTTATTGGATATTTTCTTTATTTACATTTCAAATGATATCCCCTTTCCAGATCTCCTCTCTGGAGCCCCTATCCCATCCCCCCTCACCTGCCTCTATGAGGATACTCTCCTCCCTACCCACCCACTCCTGCCTTTCCTTCCTGACATTCCCCTACACTGGAGCATTGATGCCACTCAGGCCCAAGGGCCACTCCTCCCACTTATGTTCAACAAGACCATCCTCTGTCACATATGTGGCCAAAGCCAAGGGTTCCTCCATGTGTACTCTCTGGTTGGTGGTACAGTCCCTGGAGCTCTGGAGTGTCTGGCTGGTTGACACTGTTGCTCCCCCCATGTAGCTGCAAACCCCCTCAGTTCCTTCAGTCCCTTCTCCAACTCCTCCATTGGGACCCCCACACTCAATCCAATGGTTGGCTGTGAGCATTCTCCATCTCTCCAGCCTCTTTGACTCTTTCTTCCTCTTTTTTTCTTGGGTACCCTGAACATTTAGTGGAGGGATTTGATGGAGACATTCCATTTAGAGCCATGCATTTCAAAATCTCTCTGTATAATGTCTGACTGTGGGTCTCTGTGTTTGTTCACATCTGCTACAGGGGCAATGTTCTCTGATTATGGCTGGGCAAGGCACTGATCTATGAATCTAGCAGAATATCATTAGGAGTCATTTAATTACTGACCTTTTTAAGACCAGTAGTATGTGGTTTTACCCTAGGTCTTGGGACTGTGTAGTCTGTGGTTCCTGGTCACCCAAACAGTTTGAGATATGAATTTAATCTTGTGGAGTGGACCTTAAGACAAATCAGATGTTTGCTGGTTACTCCTAAAAGCTTTGTATCATCATTTCCTTGGCATATTTTACAGGCAGGACAATATTGTAGATCAAAGGCTTTGTGGCTTGGTTGGGGTGTGTTTCTGTTTTGGTGAAGAGTGACTTCCCATATCACAGACACTAGAACATAGGGGTGAAGGTTGTATGTAGGCACCAGTTCAACTTCTCCATTTTCAATGAACTTGGTGAATGTTTTTTTCAGCAATGAGTCCTTGCTGTCAGTATGTGGAGAGCAACTGATTTGTCAACAGCTTGGATTGTTTGGAGAATTCCATGGGACCAATTTTGCCAACAACTCAATTGGATGCAACCCAGTCCTGGTTACACGAAAACTCTTTGGTAACAAGAGATGGACAATTAGTACTCCATCTCCCTATTACTAGAAGACTTCATTAGGATTACCTTCATATATTTTAAGAAGTTTTCACTGCATTTTCATTACAAATGCCTCCCAGTTCTAGGTGTCTTGTCCCTCATTCCTTCTGTCAGCCTCACCTCCTCTCCTGTTTGCCACCACATCTTCCCATTCCCACCTCCCTTATCCCCACTCCACTCATAAAACCTACTCTATTTCCCCCTCTCAGGAAAATCTACATGACCCACTACATCCTTTCCTTTATAGTGAACCCCTCTGTGTTTACAGCTTGTAGCTTGATTATCTTTTATTTAATTGCTAATGTCAACATATAAGCAGATATTTACCATATTTATGTTTCTGCAGCTGGGATACTTCATGAAGGATGATTTTTTTTTCTAGATCCATCTATTGTGCCTGCAAATTTTATGTTTGTTTTTAAAGTCTTCAGAAATACTCAGTTGTGTAACTAAACCACAGTTTTATCATCCAGTTTTCAGTTGAAGAAGATCTAGGATGTTTACATTTTTCTGGGCATTATGGGTAGAGTAACAATGAACATCACTGAGAAATTGTTCTTGTGGTTGATGAAGTGCCTTTTGGGTGTATGCCCAAGAGTATATTCAGTGATATAGCTGGATCTTGAGGTAGTTTGATTCTCATCTTTCTGAGGAACTACCATACTGAGTTCCATAGTGGTTGTACAACTTTTGACTTACACCACCATTGGAGGAATGTTCTATTCCTTACTCCACATCTTTGCTAGCATGAGCTGTCACTTGTTATAAATCTTAGTCATTCGGACAGGTATAAGATAGAATCTCAAAGTAGTAATCTCAAAGATTTGCATTTTCCTACCAGCAGTGGAGGATTGTTCCCCTTTCTCCACATCCTCTACAGCATGTGCTGTCCCTTGAGTTTTGATCTTAGCCATTCTGATTGGTGTATGGCACAATCTCAGGACTGTTTGATTTGCATTTCCCTGATGTCTAAGGATGCTGAACATTTTTTTTTAAAGTGCTATAGGCCATTAGAGATTCCTTAATTGGGAATTCTCTGTTTAGCTCTGTACACCATTCTTAAAATGGGTTATTTAGTTTGTTGGAGTCTTATTATACTTTGGATAATAGGCAAAGTATTGGGATCTAGAAATTGGCAGCTGAGACTTAGGAAAGGAAAGGGCTAGTGTTCTGGAGGGGTTCACAGAAGTGAGGGAATCAGAGTGTTTTACTTGGATCAACTTATTTAGTCTCTCTCAGTTGGGAGTAAAGGGTGAAGAAAGCTCACCAAAGAAAGCCAGAGACAGAATTGAGGATGAGACTGGGAATTGGATCTGGAAGAGGAGGATGGGGAAGATCTATAGTCAGCCTACCTGCTTATCTGGCAGGAGTAGCCTGTCAGTTAGCATTAAGTATTGCTGGAGTAGGGGTGGAGGCTAAGAGAAAGAAATGAATGAGGGAGGGGAAGTTAAAAAAGAAAGATCTGTGGAATCCACCCTAGATGTGGAGAGCTTGGAGGTGGGGAAGAAGCCTGCATCACATGTTCTTTGTTGGAGCTAGGGAAGGGATTACAGGGTTCGATTTGGAGGAGAGGAGGAAGTGGTGAAGGTCTTCAGTTAAATTTCCTATTTTCACTGGAATGCCCAGCTGGTGTGTTCCAAGGAATTCCTTCTAGTGTTGGAGGCTGGGATAATGGGAGGAGTTGGGAGAAGGAAGGATAGAGGAGGACTTTCTGATCCATTGGGGTTAGAGAACTGGGGGATTGAATCTGGAGGAACAGAAGAGAGGTGAAGACCTTCATTCAGCCTACCTGCTCCTCTGGAAAGAGTTATCTTTGAACTAACAGAGCATGCCGTCTGGGGTCCAGTGCTGAGATAAAGCAATGAGCCAAGTTGGGGGATGGAGATGGAGATGGAGACCTGTGAGATCCACAGGAGATGGAGTGTTGGGCAGCAGTAGGGAAGGCTGAAGCATGTGTGCAGTTGTAAAGCTGGTGCTGAAACATGGGACTTGGGTCTGGAGGAATAGAGGAGGGGTGAAAATTTTCAGTCAGTACCCCTGCTTGCCTCGCAGGGGTGACTTTAGGTTCACCTGTTGGATTGGGGGCTGAAAAAAAGTAACAGGTAGAGGGAGGTGATTAGAAGGGGAAGATCTTTGGGATCTAGCAGAAATAAGGTGAGGAAAGGCTGAGACAGCTGTTCTGCTGCAGAGCTGGAACAGAGGGAACAGAGGGAAAGGTGAAGATCTGTAGTCAGACTACCTAGTTCTCTGGCAGAAGTGGTCTATGTGTTCGTAGTGGGTGCCTGATGGATTTTCAGAGTGAGACAAAGCTTTAAGTTGGGAGTGAGAGGTTAGGAAGGGGAAGACTATGGGATCCACATGAGATGTGGGCAGATGGAGAAAAAGGGTTACATACAGCCGGTGTTTTGTTTCAGAGCTATAGATGAGGCTGGGGGATTGGATTTGGAGAAGAAAAGGGAATGGTGAAGGTCTTCAGTTAGTTTAACTATTTTGCTGGTCTGCTCAGCTGCTCTGTTCCCAGGAATGCTTGATATTATTGGAGACTAGAATACTGGGATGAATTCATCCAGGGAAAAATGGTTGGAGGAGAAGATCTTTCTGCTCTCAGAGGAGTTAAGAGTTTTCAAATATTTTGAGTGCTTTGAGAAGTATGAAAATTCTGCTGAAGTGAGGAGTGGGTGGCAGAAAATTATTTTCTTCTTTAGCATCAACTAAGCTATAACCTTGTGTATAATTGGCTTAATCCTTTCAAAAATATTAATTCTATAACAAGAAACTGAGAAAGAGTGAGTTCTATCTATTGTCCACTGAAAGTCCAAATCTTTCTTCCTTGTTTCCTGGCCGTTCCTTCATTTGTATGCTGCGATCATGTTGTGTCTGGCAATGCAGAATGCAGTAAAACAGGAAATTATATAGTAAGCAAAGAAAACCCACATTTCCAAACACCCCTCTTAGAAAAGTTCCATCCTGTGATTTGTCAACTATTCTCTTGATTTTATCTTTTGCTGCACAAAAGTTTTAAACTCTGATGACTTCTCAGCATTTTTCCTTTTGTTTCCCATAACTTCTAAATATCACAGTCTAGTCTAGCATCATAGTCCTTGGTTTTATTGTCTTATCATCTAAATTGTAATCTTGAATCAATTTAAGATGGTTTGCATATATAATGTGAAATAAAGGTCTGAATTCATTGTTTTGCATTTTAGATTTCCATTTTACTCAATTCCATCAGTTAAAATTTGTCTTTGTTTCAGTGAAAGTCTTTAACATTTTGCCAAACATCAGTGGACAACATGCATGCATATTAATTTCTAGGTTCTTATTTATTTATTTATTTATTTATATTGGATATTTTATTTACATTTCAGATGGCATCCCTTTTACTCATTTCCCATCCATAGAAAACCCCTATCCCATTGCCTCTCCTCCTTTTTGTTTTTATACAATTTTTAAAATGTTAATCAAAGGCTTTATACGTTTGGTAATGCTCAATAACAAGATGCCCATACAATCAGAAGTGTAACTTAATACCCAACCTAGATATATCAACTATCTTTGACTGGCAGAGACACTCAAAAATCCACCTCCATGTTCATCTGTCTCTTTGTTGTCTCCGTCTCTCCGTCTCCGTCTCTCCGTCTCCGTCTCCGTCTCTCCGTCTCCGTCTCTCCGTCTCCGTCTCTCCGTCTCCGTCTCTCCGTCTCCGTCTCTCCGTCTCCCTCTCCCTCTCCGTCTCCCTCTCCCTCTCCCTCTCCGTCTCCGTCTCCCTCTCCCTCTCCCTCTCCCTCTCCCTCTCCCTCTCCCTCTCCCTCTCCCTCTCCCTCTCCCTCTCCCTCTCCCTCTCCCTCTCCCTCTCCCTCTCCCTCTCCCTCTCCCTCTCCCTCTCCCTCTCCCTCCCACCCCCTCTCATTACCTAGCTCCTCCTCTCCTTCTCCTCCTCTTCTTCTTATTCCTCCTCTTCCTCTTCTTATTTTTCCCACCTTAGCTCCTCCTACATATCACCCTTCCTGTTAAAATAAAACTTTTCTCTCAAAATACAATTAAAGCATAACTATACCAATTTGTATCAGTAAGGTACCAGATAGACCTAATACACAGTCCATCATATTGTTGACTAACTAGAACCTCTGTCATCTCTCCTAACTAAAAGACTTAGTTCTGAACCAGGCTTTTTTTTTCTTGGCTTTAGAATGAATGTCAGCTGAAAACCATCCTCTCAAATCTGTTCTCTCAAAGTAAATAGCCGGGAATGGCTATGAGACTATAAGTCTTCAACAATTTCTAGGTTCTTAAACGTATTATATATTTGTCTGTACTACAAAGATACTCTTTTAAATGTGACTTATTTAATTTTACATAAACATAAAAACATACATGGTAATGGGATATCATCTGATTTTTTGATAATATTTAAATCAGAAAAAGTTGATATTCAATGATATATGTATGTGTTTCATATATACATACAAATGTATATAATACATTCTGTGCCTTCAAAAATTGATTACTTTTTTTTATAGAATAAACATTCAAACTAGCTCCGGTCTGTGCCTGTGCCCTGAGCAGACCCTGGGTGCCAGCTCTGCACCCAATCCCACAACACACAGAGGAGGCTGGACTCCCAGGAGCTCTAACATTCCCAGGATCATAGGTGACGAGGCCACAACACCCCCCTAAACTGGGAGTTACTGGGACCTGCTGGGACCCGAAGATGTAGGAACCTCCTCCTGGCCAGTGGCATGGGTTCCTTCTGATCTGAGCCGGGGTCCTGAGCAGACCTTGGGTGCCAAATCTGCACCCAATCCCACAACACCCAGAGGAAGCTGGACTCCCAGTAGCTCTAACATACCTAGGATCATAGGTGAGGAGGCCACAACACCCACTCCAAACAGGAAGTAACTGGGAACCCCAGGGATGCAGGACCCCCCCACCTGAGCAGTAGCATGGGTTCCTTCCAGTCTGCCCTGGTGCCCTGAGCAGACCATGGCCACCAGCTCTGCATTAATTCTACAAAATCCAGAGGAGGCTGGACTACCAGAAGGTCTAACACACCTAGGATCACAGAGGAAGCTGGACTCCCAGGAGCTCTAACATGCCTAGGATCATTGCTCTGCACCCAATCCCATAAAACCCAGAGGAAGCTGGACTCCCAAGAGCTCTAGCACACCCAGGAACATAGGATCATAGGATTATGGGAACTCAGGAGCTTGGTCACACCAGGATTTCAGGATCCTAGAGGTAGCCTAACTCCCAGGAGCTCTTATACCCAGGATCTCAGGATCACCAGATCACAAAGATAGCTAGATTCTGAGGAGTTCTGACACAACCAAGATAATAGGAAGGACAGCCTCCAGTCAGAGACAGCGAGTGCAGGTAGCACTAGAGATAACCAGATGGTGAAAGGCAAGCTCAAGAACATAAGCACCAGAAACCAAGGTTACTTGGCATCATCAGAACCCAGTTCTCCCACCATAGCAAGTCCTGGATACCCCATGACACCAGAAAAGCAAGATTCTGATTTAAAATCACTTCTCATGATAGTGATAGAGGACTTTATGAAGGACATAAATAACTCCCTTAAAGAAATATAGGAGAACACAGATAGAACAGGTAGAACAGCTAGAAGCCATTAAAGAGGAAATGCAAAAATCCCTTAAAAATTACAAGAAAACACAATGAAACAGGTGAAGGAGTTGAATAAAACCATCCAGGATCTAAAAATGGAAGTAGAAACAATAAAAATCAAAACACCAAATGCAAAAGCAAAGAAAGAATATTAAAAGCAGTATATATAAAGGCAGACCTATCAAAATTTACCAGACTTTTCACCAGAGACTATAAAAGCCAGAATATCCTAGACAGGTGTCATATGGATCCTAAGAGAACACAAATGCCAGTCCAAACTACTATTCCCAGCAAAACTCTCAATTACCATAGATGGAGAAACCAAGATATTCCATGACAAAACCAAATTTACGTAATATCTTTCTACAAATACAACACTACAAAGGCTAATAGAGGGAAAACTCCAACGGAAGGAGGGAAACTACATCCCAGAAAAGGCAAGAAAATAATCTTCTTCCAACAAATCCAAAAGAAGTTAGCCACAAAAACATAATTCCACTTTAAACAACAAAATAAGAAGAAGCAACAATCACTTTTCCTTAATATCTTTTAACATCAAGGAACTCAATTCCCCAATAAAAAGACATAGACTAACAGACTGAATATGTAAACAGAACCCAGCATTTTGCTGCATACAGGAAATGCACCTCAGTGATAAATACAGACAGTACCTAGGAGTAAAAGAATGGAAAGCAATTTTCCAAGCAAATGGTTCCAAGAAACAAGCTGGAGTAGCCATTCCAATATAGAATAAAATCAACTTTCAATCAAAAGTTATCAAATAAAAGATAAGGAAAGACACTTAATACTTGTAAATGAGAAGTCTACCAAGATGAACTCTCAATTTTAAACATTTATGCTCCAAATACAAGGGTATCCACATTCATAAAAGAAACTTTAAAAGCTCAAAGCATACTTTGCACCTCACACAATAATAGTGGAAGACTTCAACACCTCACTCTCAGCAATGGACAGATCATTGAAACAGAAACTAAACAGAGACACAATAAAATTAACAGAAGTTATGAACCAAATGGATTTAACAGATATCTATAGAACATCTCATCCTAAAACAAAAGACTATCCTTCTTCTCAGCACCTCATGGTACCTTCTTCAAATTGACCAGTTTTGGTCACAAAACTGGCCTCAGTAGACACAGGAAGATTGAAATAATCCCATGCGTCCTATCAGAACATGACAGACTAAGGCTGGTCTTCAGTAACAACAAAAACAATGGAAAGCCCACATATACACATTGAAGCAGAACAACTCTCTATTCCACAATAACTAGGTCAAGGAAGAAATAAAGAAAGAAATTAAAGACTTTTTAGAATTTAATAAAAATGAAGGCACATCATAGCAAAATTATGGGATACAATAAATAAGAGAATAAGAGAATAAGAGAAAAACTCATTGCTCTAAGCACCCACCAAAAAAAAAAAAAAAAAAAAAAACTGGAGAGAGCATGCACTAGCAGCTTAACAGCACACCTGAAAGCTCTAGAACAAATAGAAGCAAATATACTCAAGAGGAGTAGACAGCAGGAAATAATCAAACTCAGGGTTGAAATCAACCAAGTAGAAACAAAAAGAATACTACAAAGAATCAACAAAACCAGGAGCTGGTTCTTTGAGAAAATCAACAAGATAGATAAACCCTTAGCCAGACTAACCAGAGGGCAAAGAGACAGTATCAAAATTAATAAAATCAGAACTGAAAAGGGAGACATAACAAACTGAGGAAATTCAAAAAATCATCTGATCTGACTACAAAGGCCTATACTCAACAAAGCTGGGAAATTTGGAAGAAATGGACAATTTTCTAGACAGATACCAGGTGCCAAAGTAAAATCAGGATCAGATAAGCCATGTAAACAGTCACATAACCCCTAAGAAATTTAAGGAATCATTAAAAGTCTCCCAACCAAAAAAATCCCTAGACTAGATGGGTTTACTGCAGAATTCTATCAGACCTTCAAGGAAGACCTGATACCAATTCTCTTCAAGCTATTCCACAAAATAGAAACAGAAGGAACACTACCCAATTTGTTCTATGAAGCCACAATTATGCTTATGCCTAAACCACAGAAAGATCCAGAAAAGAAAGAGAACTTCAGAACAATTTCCCTTATAAATATTGATGCAAAAATACTCAATAAAAATTTCACAAACCAAGTTCAAGAATACATTAAAACAATCGCCCATCATGATCAAGTAGGCTTCATCCCAGGGATGTAGGAATTGTTCAATATATGAAAATCTATCAACTTAATCCATTATGTAATCAAACTCAAAGGAAAAAAACACATCATCATCTAATTAGATGCTGAGAAAGTCTTTGACAAAATTTAACACAGCTTCATGGTAAAAATCTTAGAAAGATCAGGAATTCAAGGCCCATACCTAAACATAGTAAAAGCAATGTACAGCAAGCCAGTAGCCAATATCAAACTAAATGGAGAGAAACTTGAAGCAATCCCACTAAAATCAGAGACTTGACCTGTCTGCCCACTCTCTCCCTACCTATTCAGTACAATACTTGAAGTTTTAGCCAGAGCAATTAGACAACAAAAGGAGGTCAAAGGGATACAAATCGGAAAAGTCAAAATGTCAATATTTGCAGAAGATATGATAGTATACTTAAGTGACCCAAAACCTCCCACCAGAGAACCCTTAAACCCAATAAACAACTTCAGCAGAGTGGCTGGATATAAAATTAACTCAAACAAATCATTAGCCTTTCTCTGCTCAAAGGATAAACAGGCTGAGAAAGAAATAAGGACAATGATACCCTTCACAATAGTCACAAATAATATAAAATAACTTGGTGTGAATCTAGCCAAGCAAGTGAAAGAGCTTTATGACAATAACTTCAAGTCTCTGAAGAAAGAACTCAAAGAAGATCTCAGAAGATGAAAAGATCTCCCATGCTTGTGGATTGGCAGGATTAATATAGTAAAAATCGCCATTTTGCCAAAAGCAATCTACAGATTCAATGCAATCCCCATCAAAATGCCAACTCAATTCTTCATAGAGTTAGAAAAGGCAATTCTCTCATTCATTTGGAATAACAAAAAACCCAGGATAGGGAAAACTACTCTTAACAATAAAAGAAATTCTGGGGAAATCACCATCCCTGACCTCAAGCTGTATTACAGACCAATAGTGATAAAAACTGTGTGGTATTGGTACAGAGACATGTAGAAAGATCAGTGGAATAGAATTGAAGACCCAGAAAAGAACCCACGGACCTATGGTCACTTGATTGTTGACAAAGGAGCTAAAACCATCCAGTGGGGAAAAAAAGACAGCATTTTCTACAAATAGTGCTGGTTTAACTAGTAGTCAGCATGTAGAAGAATGCAAACGGATCTATTCTTATCTCCTTTTACAAAGCTCAAGCCCAAGTGGATAAAGGACCTACACATAAAACCAGATACACTGAAACTAATAGAAGAGAAAGTGGGAAAGAGCCTCAAACCCATGGGCACAGGGGAAAAGTTCCTGAACTGAACACCAACAGTTTATGCTTTAAGATCATGAATTGACAAATGGGACCTCATAAAATTGCAATGTTTCTGTAAAGCAAAGGACACTGTCAATAGGACAAAATGGAGAGTCACAGATTGGGAAAAGATCTTTTCCAATTTTATATCTGATAGAGGGCTAATATCTAATATATACAAACAACTCAAGTTAGACTTTAGAGAATCAAATAACCCTATTAAAATGGGGTACAGAGCTCAAAAAAGAATTTTCAACTGAAGAAACTCGAAGGGACTAAAATCATCTAAAAAATATTCAACATTCTTAGCCATTATGAATTGCAAATCAAAACAACCCTGAAATTCTACCTCACACCAGTCAGAATGGCTAAGATCAAAAACTCAGGTGACAGCAGTGCTGGTGAGGATGTGGAGAAAGAGGAACACTCCTCCATTGGTGGGATTGTAAGCTGGTACAACCACTCTGGAAATCAGCCTGGCAATTCCTCAGAAAATTGGACATAATATTACCTGAGGATCCAGCTATACAACTCCTGGGCATATACCCAAAAGATGCTCCAACATATAACAAGGACATATGCTCCACTATGTTCATAGAAGCCTTTTTTTTTTTTTTTTTTTTTTTATAATGGCCAGAAGCTGGAAAGAACCCAGATGTCCTTCAACAAAGAAATGGATAAAAAAAAATGTGGTACATTTATACAATGGAGTACTACTCAGCTATTAAAAACAATGAATTCATGAAGTTCTTAGGCAAATGGATGGAATTAGAAAATATCATCCTGAGTGAGGTAACCCCATCACAAAAGAAGGCACATGGTATGTACCCATTGATAAGTGGATATTAGCCCAAAAGCTCACAATTCCCAAGATATAACTCACAGACCACATGAAGCTCAAGAAGGAAGACCAATGTGTGGATGCTTCAGTACCTCATAGAAGGGGAAACAAAATACTCACAGGAGGAAATATGGAGACAAAATATGAAGCAGAGACTGAAAAAAAAAAGGCCATCCAGAGTCTGCTCCACTTGAGTATCCATCCCATATACAGTCACCAAACCCAGACACTATTGTGGATGTCAAGAAGTACATGCTGACAGGAGCCTGATATAGCTGTTTCCTGAGAGGCTCTGTCAGAGCCTGACAAATACAGAGGTGGATGCTCACAGCCAACCATTTTACTTTGCATGATATCCTCAATGGAGTAGTTGAAGAAAGGACTGAAGAGGCTGAAGGGGTTTGCAACCCCATGGAAAAAACAACAATATCAACCAACCTGACCCCCTCACAGCTCCTAGCGACTGAGTCTCCAACCAAGGAGTACACATGGAGGGACCCGTGGCTCCAGCTGCATATGTAACAGAGGATGGTCTAGTCAGGCATCAGTGGGAGAATAGGCCCTTTGTCATGTGAAGGCTTGATGCCCCATTGTAGAGGAATGCAAGGGTGGGGAAATGAGAGTGTGTTTGTGGGGGAACACCCTCCTGGTTGCAGGGGGAAAGGAGATGGGAGAAGGGGTTTCTGGGTGGATGAGAAACTGGGAAAGGGGATAACATTTGAAATGTAAATAAAGAAAATATCCACATGCCAGAGGAGTGGAGAGGCTTTGATAGCCTAGGTCATCACAATGCCTGCAGCTGCAACTAAGCTTGCCTATATATTTTGGAAAAAAAAAAAAAAGTAAAAGAATAAAGAAGATATCTAATAAAAATAAAATTAAATAAAAAGAAGAGACCAACATCACTGAGGTGAAGTGATTAAGAAGAGACCAACATCACTGAGGTAATATCTTGGAAGGTTTTTACTGAGAGCCCGAAGAAGCTCTATTCAAGAGATAGCCAAGGTTGTACATCCTGCAGCAGCTGTACTTGATGATGTGTAAGAGTCACCGAGGCGGTACTGGTCTTGAAGACATGAAGGGGTCATGAAGTGTAGCTGAGGCTTGCCACTGTGAGAGTCTGTGGAAGGCCATTAGTGAAGGTGCAGCCTCAGTTGCAGTTGATGGCCAGGACTAAAGATGTCATGCAAAGGATTTGTGGCTTGGCATCGTGAAGAGAGATTATGAGAGGCTATTGGTGAAGCCTAGATGCATCAGAAGACCCCAGTATACTGAAGATGCCAGTACCATGGGATGATCACTAGGAATAGCAGCAACAGTGGAGTGAATCAACCTGAGCTTAAAGTATT
This sequence comes from Arvicanthis niloticus, assembly GCF_011762505.2. Lineage (NCBI taxonomy): Eukaryota > Metazoa > Chordata > Mammalia > Rodentia > Muridae > Arvicanthis > Arvicanthis niloticus. The sequence continues at coordinate 54,934,746 of NC_047665.1, read as the reverse complement.
ACATAGGGCAGAGCTGAAGAAGTGATGCCCAATTTGGAGGAGCCCAGAAGATCATGTGTGGATCCCAGACATTGAAACAAGAAGCTGTAACATTGAAGTTGCCTTGGAGACCCCAAGATGTTTGAGATGCCAGAGGTGTGGTCTATCTGCTGAGGAAAGCTGCTAACCAGAAGTGGTACCAGCCCAGGAAAAAGAAGTTTGTTGTTGTCCACAAAGATAAAAAAAAAAAAAGAGTTGGAGATCTGAAGACTGCTTTGACATCAGACATGGAGATGCAGTTTGGAGTTTGCCCAGCTCGTTTCCTGTCTTGGTTTGGGGATTTACAGTTAAGTGATTGGATGAATCTCAGAAGAGACCTTGAACTTTGGACTTCTAACATTGTTGAAACTGCTCTAGACTATGGGAACTCTGGAAGTTGGACTAAATGTATTTTGCATTATGCTATGTTTAGGTATGGTCCCCATAGACTCACATGTTTGAACAAGCCTATGGGGGCCAGGGAGTGGAATGTGGTGGTTTATATATGCTCAGGCCAGGAAGTGGCAGGATAAGAAGGTATGGCCTTGTTGGAGTAGGTGTGTCACTGTTGAAGTTGAATTAAGACTCTCACTCAAGCTACTTGGAAGTCAGTCTTCCACTAGCAGCTTCAGATGAAGTTGTTGAACCCTCAGCTCTTCCTGTACCATGCCTGCCTAGATCCTGACATGTTCCCGCCTTGATAATAATAAACTAAACCTCTGAACCTGTAAGCCAGCCCCAACTAAATGTTGGCCTTACAAAAAAAAAAAAAAAAAAAAAAAAAAAAAAAAAAAAAAAAAAAAGGAAAGCTGGGAGAGTAACAGTTCATCTTTCCCAGAGAAGAGCATAACAATCAGTTGTCCAATGACAACCTGTATGCACACTTGGATATATACACATGAATACATGTAGCATTATCTTTAAGAATATGTGTATATGCACATATGCATGCAATAGCAATTAGTTTATAAAAAAGACATGAATTTAAAGGAGAGTTGCAAGGGGTATATTGAAGGGTTTAGAGCAGCTGTTTGCAACCTGTGGGCCATGACATCTTCGTGGGTCAAATGACCCTTTCACAGGGGTTGGAGAAAACCATGGGAAAACACAGATATTTACATAATGATAGCAAAATTATGGTTATAATGTAGCAACAAAAATAATGATATGATTGGAGGTCACCACAGCATAGAGAACTCTATTAAAGAGTCTCCACACTAGTCTCCACACTAAAGAGGCTGACAGCATTAGTTTAAAGAAAGAAAGGGGAAAGAAGAAATATTGTAATTATAATCTCAACTTTTTTAAAAAATAGAAAATAAAAATAAGACGTGAAAGAGAATGCTTTCATAAGTCCCATTCAGGAAATTCATAGAGGACATACTAATGTCTCCCTACAGTGGATTTTAAAGCACATGGAATTTGTAATCTACAGGGAAAGCTACTGAAATAACTTTTCTAAGATTTTCACTGGAGCTTGCAAGAACATACATAAATTCTACTCTTGCAATAGAAGGCATCAATAGCACTATTTGCACAAATTACACTGTTTATGCAAACCATTCAGGGGCAGCCACTGTCTTTATCTGATTTGACAAGATGAAAGGTCAAAGTTTCCAGACACCAAATCAGTTACACAAAAGACCTTCAACAGACAGATAACACTGAGCTAGATTAATGAAATTCATTATAATCATTAACTCCACATAAAGTAACTAAATACTGGCAGTAAGATATATACACAGTATTATTGATTTGTAAGTAAGAAATACCATCCATTTTATGTAAGAGATTTTTTCATTAGTCATCACATTAAAGTCAGACTTCTTTCTTCTAATCCATATACAATTACATAACTATAGTACTTTAAAGAATATTTCTTTATTTTTGGGAATTTCATATGTATATACAATGAAATTTAAGCAAAACTATCTACCATTTCCCCCTACAACTCCTCTCTGTTTTCACCTTTACACGTTCTCCTTCCAACTTCATGTCTGTTTTTATTATTATTCACTTTACATACTGATCACAGTCTCCCCTCCTGGACCACCTTCCCATAGTCCCTCTCCTTAACTCCCGTCTTTTTCTCCTCTGAGAGAGTGGAGGCCTGTGTATCCCCTCACCCCAGCACATCACGTCTTTGCAGAGCTAGGCTCTTCTTCTCCCACTGAGACCAGACAAGACCACTGAGTTAGGGGAATGGATTCCACAGATATGCATAGCTTTTGGGACAGTCCCACTCCAGTTGTTCCAGACCCACATGAAGACCATGCTGTACATCTGCTACATATGTGGGAGAGCCTAGGTGTAGCCCCAGTATGCTCTTTGGTTAGCGGTTCAGTCTCTGAGAGTCCCAGGGGTCCAGGTTAGTTGACTCTGTTGGTCTTCCAGTCCCTATCCCCTTTGGGGCCCTCAATCCTTTCTCCAACTCATCCGTAAGAGTCCCTAAGCTCCAGCCAATGCTTGGCTGTGGGTCTCTGTGTCTGTCTGAGCTGGTGAGTGGAGCTTCTCAGAGGACAGCCATGCTAGGTTCCTGTTTGCCAGCAAGACAGAGTAGTGTCAGGGAATGGTACTTGCCTGTGGGATAGGTCTCTAGTTGGGCCAGTTGTTGCTTGGTCATTCTCTCAGGCTTTGCTCCATCCTCAACCCCTGCATTTCTTTTAGACAGGATAAATTTTGGGTCGAAGATTTTGTAAGTGGGTTGGTGTCCCTATTGCTCCACTGTGGTCTCTGCCTGGCTACAGGAGTTTACCTCTTCGGCTTTCATATCCCCACTGCTGTGGATCTCAGTTAAGGTCACCCCAACTAATTCAGGCAAATTTCCCACAGGTGGCAGTGGCTGTATTCTTAAACACTTCTAAATAGCACACATTGATTATTTCCTTTTTTGGATTGTTTTAGACAATGAAAGTTATGTTAGAACAAAACAGCAACTTATCTCTTATTTCCAGTAACCTTGGCCACAATGATTTCTGTGTATCTTGACTTTTTAGAAGTAAGAAAGAATTCTTGAACTTTAGAAAGAGAGAAGATATTTCCACTACAAGTAAAATTCATGTGAAGAAGGTGACAATGTTCTTGACTGCTCACGTTCATGTTTTTTCTACCAGCTTGGTTAGTAGTCGGGAATAGGGGAAGCTCATAGCCCAGACTAAGCAACAGGTGATGGGATAATCAGATACTGATGCCAGGCACAGGATGGACCATCTTCTATCTTAATATGAAATATTAATATTTATTAATATTAAATTAATTTACTTAATATTTAAAACAAAAACAAAATTAACTTTCTGAAAATAAAATCAGAAGTTTAATTGTATTCATATATAAACACAGAGTGCTTAGAAATAAGCATCATAAAGACCTAAAAGTTCTCAAAAATAAAAATCATGAAGCATGATAGATAAAATTCTAGAAGACTTTAAAAACTACAAAGAATACCATATTCACTAATTAAATGATCATAAATGTACAATTCTCTAGAGATTCAATGCAATCTCCACCCAACCATTAATGACATTCTATTTTTTTCTTCCATAGTAAGAAGATATGCTTTTAGTTTCTCAAAAATATATTTATTATTTTTGTTTAGTCTTTAAAATTTTATACACTAGTGCAGTGTATTTTGATCATATTCATCTACAACTGCTGCCTTCTAACTTCTAGTGTGCCCCACAGCTTCAGGTTCTCTTGTTATTGTTGATTTATTTATACTCCCCTGAGTCTAGTTAGTGCTGCCCATATGTGCTTGGGTGTTCAGCCATCTACTGGAATGTGAGCAACCTAACAAAGGCCATGTCCCTCAAAGACAGTGTCTCTCCTATACCAATAAGTCCTCTGCCAAGAATAAGGCTTTTGGGGTCCCTCCCCATTACATGTTGGCATTGACTGAGCTGACGTTGTGTAAGTCTTGTTCAGGCAACACTGCCACATCGACTCTTAGTTGATGCCTGCAACAACAATTTCATGTCCAGAAGTCAGCATTTCACAGTTTTCTTTATCCTACAACTCATACTTTTTCCACCCTCTCTTCTTTGAAATTCCCTGAACCTTGTGTGGAAGGAAATTGATATAGACTACTCTTCTATAGTAGAGCACTCAAGTTACTTCTATATGATGTTTTGACCATTCACAAGTTTCTTCATTAACAAAAAGAAATCTCTCTGACCACATAAAGGGGGTAGAAAAAAATATATGGGTACAAACATACACACAATGCAGTTATACAGAATGACCCCTTAGCAAAACAACAGTAGGTTCACTTGAAAGGTCTGTGACTTGACCAGTCATGAGCTTTAAACAAAATTTTCAGGCACAAAAGCTCTCCGATGAAGAAAGTCTCATATCTAACCAAAAAGCTATCCATTACTCCCATAACTGCAATGTTACCATTGTACCAGTGAGTATGCCTTGACAAGCTGGCTATTGGAGCATGGAAATTCCAGCTCTGGGTGAGACTATTTATGTCTTTTCTCCCCACAAATCTGCTTAGCACATTTTTTTGCTATGCAGGCTGGAAGTTTTCTGGTCAGCTAAGATTGATTTCTTTATGTCCCACAATCAAAGTGAGTGATGTCTTCAAAAATAGGGTCTCACTATCTAACTATGGGGGGCAGCCAAGAATACCAGCAATAACTTGTATGATTTTGGGTTCCTCTGCAGGGTCTCCCTAACAAAAAACTCATAATGGATAGTATACCTGCCACTGACATTTTCATCCAGGAACCCAGGTCTTCTGGAAGCAGCAATGTCCACTCATGGTTGATTCTTCTATTCAAACTCGTTCACTAAAATGTATATTGTATTTTAATTAGGTTAGAAGCTAGTGGGTTTTCATAATACTTTTTTAAAACATAATTTTAGCTTGGGCTTGCACACTCTACCTCCTCTTCTCCAACCAACCCCCACACCTTTATCAACCTTTAGCTCCAGGAATCCCATGTTTTTTCAGTTCGTCAGTGTTTCATTTCACTACCCTCTCTAATTACAATATTGTTACCAAGTTGGAAGATCATAGATTTTCATAAAGCTTTTTTATACACCCACCCTTCACTTTTATTAAGCATTCCACTAGCCCCTCACTTTGCTCCATATCTTCTTTCAAGCTTGAAAAGTTCACCCCCAGTGTTTTCCTTCTCTATTTTTATTTCACCTGTATTATGCTATGCTCGCTCCCTTCACATGCTCACCTCCAGTGGTTAATGTTTAGTTTCTGGCTTCCACATGCACTAGGGTTCAAACATACCAAATGAAATATTCAAATTTAGGATCCACACATGAGGAAGAATTATCACATCTTTTCTTTCTGGGCCTAGGTGATCTCACTCAGTCAATATATAGCCATCCATTTACTTGAAAATTTCATACCATTTTTTTTATCAAACAACTAGAAAATCAATCCTATTATTATGTAAGCACTAAAGACTCAGAAGAGCTGACACTGAGCAGGAGCAGCATTTTTTTTTAAGTACCATATTAGCTGAAAGAAGCATCAGTAGAAACAAACATGACTTTATGAAATTTTAAATCATTTGATTCTCAATAAATATGCCAAAATTATGCATTGAAGAAAGATCAACTCATCAACAAATGCATTTACTTAAAGCTACACAGTTGACACAAAAAAGAAAGGAAGAAAATAAGGAAGAAAAGAAAGAAAATGAAAGAAGAAAAAGGACTCCAATTTTTTCAAATCTTTTCCACTCATTAGGTGTGCTTTCTTCTACATTATATTAGTATTCCATGGTAAATAATTTATAGGGCAAACAAAATAACACCATCAATCAGTAGCATCATATTAACACAACTTAGAATTATACACTGCAATGCACATGGCATGACACCTATTGTTTGCTGGATTGTTAATACACTGCTACATAAATGACTGCTGAATGTCACATTCTTGGAAATTATGAACTCCACCCACCTCATCCCTAAAATATCTGTAAAATGAAAATTATCATCTCACAAACTCTGACCATAAATTCCTCCAAAATATGTTTAGGGGAATAATGATTCAGAAGAGGGAAAATAAAAGCAGTCAAGTAACAAACCCTAGAAAAGATTATTTGGAAAAAAGGCTATTTTACTTATTTTAAGGCATAGTGAAAGTACAATACCTTCTTTTCCAGGTTGGTGAAAGTAGCTACATTTTAGTGAGTTTTAAGTGATATGCATTGATGAAAAGTGGTATGTCCAGTCAGTCATGTCTGGGATGCCACTGTCCTTGTTGTCCACACTTAGAAACTTTTGTCAGAAGTCATGACACAACACCCCATTTAATACTCATCAGGAAATGTATAATTGACAATAAACACATAAAATTCGGCGTTTCTGGAACTGATGATAGAATTAAAGTTAATTGTTTTACTCTCTTGTGGAAGGTAGAATTAATCATAAAAGTAAGACAAGGAAACACAAAATTTTCATGGAATTTGGTAGAAGATATTCTAGCATATATATATATGTATATATATATATATATATATATATATATATATATATGATAAATTGACAATAAAATGTAAATCTACTGTAATAGCCATCTCCCAATCTCAACTAATTTTCATACCTCCATGCATATCTCCTTCCAGAAGAGGGTGCTACTTCTGATTGGTAACTTGTCATTAAGATTGTAATTGTGGGTCTTTTTTGGTCTTCCTATAGGGTTGCCCTCTTCCTCAGTTTCTTCCAGCCTTTCTCTAATTCACTCATAGGGGTCACTAGCTTCTTTCCATTGGTTTGGTGTAAATATCTGCATCTGACTCTTTCAGCTTCGTGTTGGTCTTTTCGGAGGGCAGTCATGATATGCCTCTGTTTGTAAGCATAGGAAGACCAGTAGTCTCAACTAACCTGGAACCCCAGGATCTCTCAGACACTGAGCCACCAACCAGGCAGCATATACCACCTGATATGAGGCCCCCAACACATATAGAGCAGAGGACTGCCTGGTCTGGCCTCAGTCAGAGAAGATGCACCTAACCCTGGGAAAGTCTGGTGGGGGTGAAGGACATTTTCTTAGAGATGAAGCAGAGATGTGGATACAGTCATGCCTTCAGGGCATGGACAATTTATTTCCTTGTCACACCGTGCCAATTGAACAACCAAGAAAACAATAGGAAAGGAAGTAAAGTTGATGGTTTTGATCAAAACAATTTAGGTCACTATTGGCCCCTTTCCTGCTTCCACAGCTTCATGGAGTGACTTCCCATGCCTGGGTGCTCTGCTGGCCTGTTTCCAATCAATGCTGACAAGTGGAGTGACACCAGTCTCTGGACAACTTACATTCTGATGTCATTGGCTTGTTTTCCATTTCAGTGACTCTTAGGAATGAATACTTGATGGCAATTGTTTTTTCTTGACTTTTTTTTTTTAACTTTTAGGGATTATTTTTAATATCCAAATTTGTTTATGAAATCTACAAGGTTTTCTACATACAAGATCATGCTCTCTGTGACAACATATAATGTTTTTTTTTCTCTACATTGAGTACTTTCTTTTACAGGGACAGACAGTGAAGAGATTACTCCATCTCATGTTTCTGCTGATACCATTTTAGGTTCAACTAGAATTTGATCTCCTTGATGGAAAATCCCCTGGAAAATTCTCTTCTAAGAACCTTAGATCAAGATGCTCCAGCTAATTTCCTGTTAAACTACCTGCAAGTTCAAGCCTGTCTTCAGCTGCTTGTCTTATCTTTGTAAAAATCTATTCCTGCAACAGCCAAGTGAGATATCATGGTGTGGATCTCACCTTAAAAAAAAAAAAAAAAACTTTACATTAAATGCTTGGTGCTACATTTGAGTCCAAAATACCCAAGATAGAGACCCAGATAGCTTAATAAAGACTTTTTCAATTGTATGTCTGAGTGGTCTTTTCTAGTGGGCATCCCATAACACTTTCAATGTATTTTTGTTATCTAAGAGTTCTGTTTAGAACTTACCCATATCATGCTGAATAGTTGTGGAAATGTCAAACACGAATTTGGTGTGCATAATGCCAATTATGGGTTTTCCATTTGTGAAGATGTTTATATTTAGATAAGATCTATCTACTTCTACATGCGGAATATTTTCTTTCATTATGGGAGAATGATAAATTATATCTAGTGGTTGAGGTTTTTGCATTGAGATCTTACTTGTTTTTCCCACTTATTCCCCCTGTGTAGTATACTTTTATTGGTAGAACTTTGTACATTGAATGAGATTTGAATTCTAATAATAAATTTCACTTCATTGTATAAAAAAGTCTTTTAGTAAGCTCTTAAAGCTGGTTTGTTTGTTTTCCACTGAGGATTGTCAGACAGAGAGTATTATACTTGCTTGTTTTGTGTTTCCTCATCAGAGAGGAAGGAGCCTTCATTGGGGGAAATTCCTCCATACCATCCAGCTGAAAGGAATTTTATCAACTAGTGATCAATCAGAAGGGCCCAGGCCATGGTGATCATCACCATCCCTGGGTTGGGAGTCCTGGCTTCTATAAGACAACAGGCTGAGCAGGCCAGGTAAAGCAGGCCAGGTGAAGCAGGACAGAGGTAGCACCCATTCATGTCTTCTGCATCAGCTCCTGCCTGCAGAATCCTCCCCTGTTTAAGTTTCTGTCCTGACTTCCTTCAATAATGAATACAGATATAGAAGTATAAGCCAAATAAACCCTTTTCTCCCAAACTTGGATTTTGGTCATGGTGTTTTATTGTACCAATAGAAGCCCCAACTAAAAGTATTAATGAGATAAAGAGATATATCATTCTACTGTGATAGTGAACATTATGTTTAAAAGCTTAAAAATACTATGTCCAAAAGAACTATAAAAATGAAAATGCCTTAATTATGCTCTAATTGTATTTTGAGAGAAAAGTTTTATTTTAACAGGAAGGGTGATGTGTAGGAGGAGCTAAGGTAGGAGGAGTACTGAGAGGAAGAAAAGGAGTAAGGAGAGGAGAAGCTAGGTGATGAAAGAGAGAAAGAGGGGGGAGACAGGGAGGCAGATATTCATGTATCTCCACCAGTCAAAGATAGTTGTTATATCTAGGTTGGTCAGTGGGTTACACCTCTGATTGAACAATTCCAAACTTGTAACGTTTATGATTAACATTATTTTAAAACAATGCATAAATGCAAAAAGGAAAGGGGGGCATGAGACAGGGGTTTTCTAAGGGGGGGAATGGGGAAAGGGGATGGCATCTGAAGTATAAATAAAATATCTAATAAAAAAATAAAAAAATTAAAAAAAAATGAAAATGCCTGACTTGTAAGACCCACTTTCCTAAGGACAGGTGACTTCCAAGAATGCTGTGGGTTTTTCTCCTAATTGCCTTTGTTTTCACTAAGGCAAACAAGCTTACTTACCCCTAACTGCATATGGGAAGGATGTGTGCTTGACTGTGTATAGACAGGATGTGTGCCTGATTATAGTATGTGTGCTTTCCCCTGATTATACAAAGGCAAGAAATACATAGCTGTGAGTATTTTGTCTTTATAAATTCATGATTATTGTAATTCAAGACTGAATCTCGAGACCCTCTTAGTAAGCCAGTGTCAGTATTTAATAAAACCACCTATTTGTTAAAATTTATTCAAGGTCATGTTGAATACCTGGGCCAACCCAGGTCCATAACACTACCATTTTATTTCTTACAAAGTCTGTGTCTTTTTTCAGTACTAAGTTAACCCTGGGTTTGTAGAATGAAGTAGAAATTATTTTTCCTTTCTTCCTTTCACTGAAACAGTTTTACAAAACTTAAGTGCGAATAGCTAAAGACGTTCCAATTGAGTGTATAAGGAGCCAATAAAGTTATGCATTAATATGCATTATTGACAAGATCATTGCCTCAGACCCATGGGAAGTAGCAAAGTCTTCTTCAACTTAGCCTCATAATTTGCAAAGCCTTCCTCTAGTCATATGTGAAAGTTGACAGAGTGTACAGAAAGCAAAAACTCAACTTTTTCCTCCAGGGTTTTTACAACCTGAGCTTTCATCCTACAGAGCTCTCCCACTGTGTGATCACACTGTGAAGCCAAAGGTTGTGTTGTCTGACTTCTGAATATGATACTGAATACGACACCAGAAGCTGATCTTTGCAAACCATCAGTGAAGGCTTTTATGGGTCCTTATATAAGTTTAGTAAATGACTCAGACCTCTTTCTTGTTTTTAACATTGTCCCAAGTATTTAAAGTCACTAAATGACATTGCAAAAGTGTGATTATCAAATTCAAGTGTTGCGGCCTGAGCTGCCCCATGTTGGGCACCAAAAATGTTGGAGACTGCTCTATCAATGTTGGAACCGTATTGCCAAAAGCCTTGGGGGCTAAATTGTTAGAGCCTGCACTGCCCCAAGCTGCTTCGGTCTGCCGGTCAGGGTTCAGCAAGAGAGAGAGTGAGGATGGACTCCAAGAATGGAGACCAGACAGAGTGTGATTCAATCCCGTTTATTCTTCAGTCTTTCTTCTTCTCTCCAAGCCCCTAGTTCCCAGTCATAGTTCTAAGTTGCTAGTCTCTTTTACAGTTCCAAGTGACTTCTTTCTATTGCAAGTGTCTAATAATTGTTGCCTGTCTCGAGTCTCAAGTGCCTACTGTCTAATTCCAAGTTCTTCCAAGTGCCTAATACTTAATAATCATTATTTCTTCTGTCTGCCTTTTGCCTTTTATATGTCTCACTTCTAAGCCATGCCTTTAAGTCACGCCTTTAAGTCATGCCCTTAGGTTTGTCTCTAAATCTGATCTCTAAGTCAGTCCCTTAAGTCACACACCTTTAAGTCTCACACACCCAAGAGAAAATCCTGGGTATCTAAAACAAGATGGTATCAGAGTGTGCTCAGCTGTTGTAGGCTGTTGTAATTAAGTCTCTTGTCAGGGTATATGGCTCCAGATGGCTGCTCGGATGATAACCGCCTTCTGTCGGCTCCCCACATTCAAGCTGCCTTTGTTACTCAGACCTTCACCTAGCAACTGATCTTGGGAAATATTAATACCTCTAGTCCTATTTTGTTGTTGGCCTTAGCTTCCTCTTTCCACTATGTCCATAATTGCAACTGAGAACAAACTTCCAATATTGCTGTTGCCAAATCTTTCTATTCTTGGGCGTTCTGAGTTGCCCATGAATGTAATATCTGCTTCATATAAGGTGATTGCATACTATATAAAAGGACCAATTCCTTAAATCTCCTTAAATCTAACTAATGTCTATAGGACTCTGTTTAACTTCTTTATAACCTTGGGAGTCTCTATCATCTCTTGGTATGTCTTGCAAAGTAAGATTGATAAACAAAGATTTTTTTTTTTTACATCCTTGGGCTGCCCTTCTTCAGTTTTATCATGTGGTGTCATGATAGATTCTTGTCTAAATTCCTCTCTCAGTGACTATTTTCCTTTTTTTCATTCAAGAGTCTTTCAAAGGCTTGTAACTTATCAATCTATTTTTTTCGTATTTAGCTCAAAAATACTATGGCTATTAAGGAAAAATATGAATCACCAGACTGATAGCAATTATAGTGGGTATTATGTCAATCTCAACTCATTTATCTTCATTTTCTGTTTGTATTTGGTACCTTTTCCTATAAGGTATGCAGAAGATGTGTCAAAAGCTGGCACTGGACTAATAAATGTAGATCAGCAAAGGACAGCCAAGGTAATTCTTTGCTATTTGGAAATACCATAGGAGGCCTCCTTCAGGCTCAGATATCAAATTTGGTTCAATCATTCCCTGTCAGCATCAGAGAAACTAATTCACAGAGCAAATAACAGATTTATTGCCTGTTGTTAAAACAACACAGCTCTGGGTATAATCAAGGACAGAACAGCTTCAGTAGATAAAACAAAATATTCAGGAAAGAACAGAAAACAAATGTTTTGGCAAACTGCTCTAAATGATCAGAGGCCAAGCTAAAAGTACAAATAAATGGCATTGAAATGGAATGTTTAGTAGACAGGGGAGCAGATGTAACAATAATTTCACCAAAATGTTAGCATCTGGATTGGCCTCTTCAAGAGGTAAATATTCAGCTTTCTAGGGGTTGGAACTTTATCTCTTGGAAAACAAAGTGTAAGATGGGCTGATTGTATAGGGCCAGAAGGACAAATTGGAAAATTAAAACCATATGTGTTTAATAAAGCCATGAGTTTATGGGGACATGATTTGTTGCAGTAATAAAAGCACAGATTAACATTCCTTTAATCTCAGAAACAAAACATAAATAAAGAATGCTTCTGAGAAAAATATTAAAAGGTATTATCAAAAACAACCACAGACTGCCTAGGTTTTCCAAAGCAGGACACAACAAGTGTTGGTCTTTCAAAGGTGCCAACTGCCGTTACTTTAAAATGATCAACTGAAAAGCCTGTGAGATGTGTGTGTGTAGGGGAAACAACGACTTTTGGCATCAGAAAAATTAGAGGTACTAGAACAGCTGGTGCAGGAGCACCTAACTGCTCAAGACACTGAAGAATCTACCACCCCATGGAATTCCTTTGTGTTTGTTATAAAAAAGAAATCAGGGGAATGGAGGATGTTAACAGATTTAAAAGCCATAAATAAGATTATTCTGCCAATAACTTCTATACAGTCTGTACTCTCATTGCCTTCTTTATTACTTAAGTCATGGATTTTGATAGTAATTGACTTAAAACATTGCATTTAAACAATCATTTTGTATGAGCATGATAAAGAAACTTTTTTTTCAATACCTACTTATAAGTGTCATTGTTCATTGAAGAGATATCATTGGAAAGCCTTACTACAAGAGATGTTAAACAGTCCTATGTTGTATAAATATTTTGTACATAGCCATTAGAAATGATCCATAAACTGTTTCCTCAATTTAAAATTTATCATTATAGGGATGACATCCTCGCCAGCATCTACTATCACCTGAGTTTTTGATCTTAGCCATTCTGATTGGTGTGTGTTGGGGACCGCACTAGTCCCACGTTGGGGTGGCCAAAATAAATGTTGCAGCCCAGGCAAAATGTTGAGGCCCGGGCCGACCCACGTTTGGGAGGCCACTGTATCCCGGCCCAAGCTGCCACTCCGGTCTTTAGGTCGGGGATTCTGCAAGAGTGAGGGTGACGGCAGATTCTACCTAATGTCTGAGATTCATCTCTGATGATCCCTCTATAGTCTCTGATCTCCGTCTATATTCTCTGATCTCTGGTTCTGTCTTCTATCGTCTCTCTAATGTCTTCTATTGTCTCAAATCTGATCTGTTCTGTCTCTGCCTTTTATATGTCTCACTTCTAAGCCACGCCTCTAAGTTACACCTTTAATCATGCCTTTAGGTCTTGTCTCTAACCCTGATCTCTATACTTCTTAAGTCACACACCTTTAATCTCACACACCTTTAATCTCAAGGTATCTAAACCAAGATTATCAGAGTGTTCTCAGCTGTTGTAGGCTATTGTAATTTAAATCTCATGTCAGGGTATATGGCTCAAGATGGCTGCAAAGCTGATAGCCGCTTTCTGCTAAAAGTCGGCCCCCAACAGGTGTGAGGTTGTATCTCAGGGTTATTTTGATTTGCATTTCCCTGATGACTAAGGATGATGAGCATTTCTTAAGGTGCTTCTCAGCCATTCCAGTTTCCTCAGTGGAGAATTCATTGTTTAGCTCTGTACTCTTAGACTCCAGACAACCAAATAACCCTATTAAAAATGGAGGATGTGGAGAAAGAGGAACACTCCTCTATTGTTGGTGGGGTTGCAAGCTGGTACAACCACTCTGGAAATCAGTCTGGAGGTTCCTCAGAAAATTGGACATACCATTACCTGTGGGTCTAGCTATACCACTCCTGGGCATATACCCGGAAGATGCTCCAACATATAACAAGGGCATATGCTCTACTATGTTCATAGCAGCCTTATTTATAATAGCTAGAAGCTGGAAAGAATCCAGATGTTCTTCAACAGAGGAATGGATACAAAAAATGTGGTACATTTACACAATGGAGTATTACTCAGCTATTAAAAATAATGACTTTGAGAAATTCTTAGGTAAATGGATAGAACTAGAAATTATCCTTAGTGAGTTAACCCAATCACAAAAGAACACACATGGGATTTACTTTCTGATAAGTGGAGTTAGCCCAAAAGCTTGGAATAGCCAAGACTTAACTCACAGACCACATGAAGCTCATGAAGAAGGAAGACCAAGTGTGGATGCTTCAGCCCTACTTAGAAGGAGTAACAAAAATACTCAAGGGAGCAAATATAAAAACAAAGTGTGGGACAGAACCTGAAGGAGGGGCCATCTAGAGACCATTCCACCTGGGTACCTATCTCATGTACAGTCACCAAAGGTAGACACTGATGTGGATGGCAGGAAGTGCATGCTGACAAGAGCCTGATATAGCTGTCTCCTTAGAGGTCTGCCAAAGGCTGTCACATTCAGAAACCTATGCTCAGAGCTAACCACTGATCTGATCAAGGGTCCTCCAATGGAGAAGCTAGAGAGAAGACTAAGGAGCAGAAAGGATTTGTGAACCCATAAGGAGAGCAAGAATACCAACCAACCAGAGCTCCCCAAGGTCTAAACCACCAGCCTAGGAGCACATAGGGAGGGACCCATGACTCCATCTGTACATGAAGGGGAGGATGGCCTTGTTGGGCATAGGTGGGAGAGGAGATTTTTGGTCCCATGAAGAATGAACACTGAGTGGGCGGGGGGGGGGGAATTTGAGGGTGGGGATGTGGGAGTGGGGGAGTAGGTAGGGGCACCTTCTCATAGCAATATGAGGAGGAGGGATGGGATAGGAAGTCCCTGGGTGGTGGGGGGAATGGTGGTAAGGGGATAAAATCTGAAATGTAAATATATCCAATATATAAAAAAAGAAAAGAAAACCAAAAAGCTAACTGCTATGCATGCGTCTGGCAAACCTGCTTGCTTGCCTGCTCACCCTACCTTAAGATTTCAAAGTTTGAAGTGAAAAATGCATATTGGACTTGGAATGGAAGTTTTCCAAGAAGTATCCTAGTTTCAGTGAATACATCTCTATAGTGTTCTCATTGTTGTGTGCGTTATTATTCTGAGGAGGTTCCCACAAGTTGACCACTCATCCTTTACTAGTCTGTGTAGTGAATTGTAAAATGCTATTGTGTTTAACATCTTCCATAATATTTGTGTGACAATTTTCCATTGTTTTGAGGATAATTAAGCTTTCTTTTGATTGTGACTTTTCTTCACCAAAGTCACAGAGAGAAATCCTTTTTCATTTTAGGAAAACTATGATAAATCATATCTGGAATTTAATTTTTGTACACTTCAAACTAGACTTTGAACTCTGAGGGATAGGAACACTATATTAGACAGTGAACTATATGGTCTCCAAGGTACTTCCAGACTCTTAAGACACAGTGGTAATGTTTCACCTTGCTTTGTCTTTCAGTAGCTCACTTCTCTTTGCATTTTTAAGGAAAACAGCTAACTGCTAAATATAAGATGATGTTGGATCTTTTCTCCCTTGCCATTTAAGCTACAGTAAATACCCATCTTATTCTCTATTTTACTCAGCTTTATAGAAGTAAATATTTCCTTTCAGGCTCTGAATTGATTAAAGAAGTTGATATTCTGAAATTAAACATTCTTCAATTGTTGGTAAAAAATTGCATTTAATAACTCAATATTTAGTTATAAAACTTAAGATTTTATTAAGCATTTAAAATTTTTCTTTTTCTTTTCTTTTTTTTGAGACAGGGTTTCTCTGTGTAGTCCTGGCCGTCCTGGAACTCACTCTGTAGACCAGGCTGGCCTCGAACTCAGAAATCCACCTGCCTCTGCCTCCCAAGTGCTGGGATTAAAAGCGTGTACCAGCACTGCCCGGCGTCATTTTAAAATTTTCAGTCACAGTTCTAGTTCATTGATATTTGATGTATATAAATACTCCAATAGTCAATAAAATAGATTTATTGAAAAATCATAAATCTGCATGTTACTTAGAACTGAATAGAATGTAGACTTTTCCATGCATATGGCCAGAAATTGTAAATGACAAGTATATGAACCTCATAAGGCTTTGTTCTTTGAGACCTGTACTTCTTTTGTAACATTTGCTAAGACTTATTAACTTACACATTTTTAACTGATTACTCACAATAAAATAGGTAACTATGTTCACATTTTACTCTCTTGAATTTATGAGAGAAGTCCAAGGCCTAAAGTCCAAGGCATCCCAAGGATGTAGAGAGGAATGAGTGAAAAAGCAGTTACCTCACAGTTCAAGGTACTGGGCTAAAAGCCAGAGGAGACACAAATGCCTGGGGCTAGAGCTTTCAAACAAATCAAGAAGACAAAATACATTCTCAAAAAAAAAAAAAAAAAGATTCACCAAGGGAAATAGTCAGAGGTGGGTTACTCCTTTAGAGACTCAGAGAAACATTTACACTGAATGTTCAAGATGAATGGAAGGCCAAGTGATCAGAGGACTGCAAGGTGGATTTGTTGCAGGTGGACTGGGCACGTAGGATCATGGTGTGTTTCAAACACCCATGGGAAGAGCACTAGGCACCAGTAGAGCCTGCCAAGTCATTGGGGCAATGTTAGGATTAAGCAGCAGAAGTACCTGACAAGTCATTGCCAAGGTATGCCACAAAGTAATCACACTATGTAACAGATCTCAAGTAAGAGGTTTATAGAGGGTGGGAGGATATAAGAGAGAGAGACAGAGACAGAGACAGAGACAGAGACAGAGAGATATGACTAGGAGACAGAGAGAATGAAAGAGACAGGCAGATCAACAGAGAGACCAGGAGACAGAGAGAATGGCAAAGACAGGTAGATAGACAGAGAGACTGAGAACAAAAACAAAAACGAATGAGAAAGAGGCCAAGGCAGATGGCTAGATAGACGAAAAAGAAGACCAAGAGAACAATCTGTGGTGTCTAGGGTAGGAAGGGGCTTTTAAAGGGTTGGCAGCTAGTGATGATGCAGCTGTTGAGTCACTGAGTCCCTGAAGGCAGGTTTGGGCAAATACCTGACTTCTAACAACTGAGACTATAAGGAGCAAAGTTCACCATTTTATACTAAGCAAAGCAGTTTCAGATTTAGGCAGTTTCAAGTGTTAAGTTTTTACCTGGAAGTCCTAAACAAATTATTAACTCAATGATTTTATTGCCTTTTTATATATAAACATATTTCTCAGTTTCAGAGGTAATATAATTTAGTTTCAGAAAAGTGAAAAATATGTCATTTTATGAATCATTCATAATCTGCACTTTCAGGAAAATTGAGAATGATTTGCAACTATGCATTTTCAGTTATATATAAAATATGACCACAAATGTTTAACTTTGTAATATTAAATATATGATGACACAACACCAAAATCAACATCATGATGACAACAAGTAACACACACAATTCAATAATTACTTTAAATATCAATGGCCTCAATTTCCTAATCAAAGTATACAGGTTTACTAAATGGATGAAAAAACAAAGCCTACCTACTTGTTGTCTACAAGAAACACATTTTATTTTTAAAGCTATGTGCTGACTTAGCATAAAATGTTGGACAATTAAACAGGAACAGGAAGTAAGCAGTTGCTGCTATTCTAATAGTTGAAAAAATAGGCTAAAAATAAATATGAGAGATAAAAAGTACTCTTCATTCTTATCAGGGAAACAGTTAACCAGGAGGGCATTACTATCCCAAATTTAAATATAGATATAGATAGATATAAATAAACAGATATAGATAGATGTAGATATACATCAGACTTTTGGGTGCCCAATATCATAAAAAAAGTACAACTAGATCTAAAGACATAGATTACACCAATTCATTAGTGGATGACTTGAATGTCACACTTTCTCCAATAGACAGTTAATCAGACAAAAAAATAGAAAAAACAAATTTTCATACCTCAAATAGACTTAACATATTCACAGAAATTTCATGCAAACATCAGAGAATAAATGTTCTACTCAGTAACACATGGAATGTTTTCTAAATTAAACCATAACCTGGGACACAAGACAGATCTTTACAAATTCAGAAAGATTGAAATGACTCTCTGTTTCTTTTTTAATGTGATACTACCTATTTAATTTATTAAAAATTATAATAAACATAATAAACTAGTGCTCCAAACTGAGGTAGTGCATGGGAAGACACTCTAAGAAGACACAAGAGACTGCCTTGTAATATGAAGTACAAATTCCTTCTAGAGATGGAGAAATAAAAGGACAAATCTAGTTGTCTAAAAGACAATTCAATTCACTCTACACATTTTATTTACAGTTTTGTACACTGTCTTAATATGGATGGGACTGCTTTTCTACTTGAGCCATTGTAACCAAAGCAAAATAACCTAAGTAATACAAAGTGTTCAAGTACAGCATAAAGATACAAAAGCAGACATACTAATTATACTTAGGAATGTAATTATGGTGTTACATTTTTATAGTCCACAATTATGTTTAGGGATCACACAGACATTGATCACTGATTTGAATGAAAGGCATAAATTTGTAGCAAATCTTTGTAGTTACAAAAACAAAAAAAATTACCAAAGAATGCACAAATTTAATGTTCATTCCACCTTTCTGTCATATTCCTGGATCCTTCACCGATATTACATGAGGGAAAAAACAAAAGCAAAACAAATGAAAAACTAAAATCAGAATCACTAATATTACCAAGGAGGGAAGCAAATAAATTAAAATCTAGTAGCCATCAGCAAGAGGACAACAAGGACAATGCTGTGAAAGGAAATAGAAGGTTGCTAGAAAGCTGTACTCAGACTCTGTACACACCAGCAAAATCTGCTCCTGCATGGAGTGGAACAAACCAGATCTTTTACTACTAAGGTAATAGAAACACAAGTTCTTTTCTGAATACTATGGAAAGGCAAAAGTGTGTGTCATGGTAATTCTAACTGGCCGTTACAGAGCAGGCCAGGAACACATCTGTGGTTCTAGGGTGACATATACTGTAATTCTTTGATTGGGATAGTGAAGACACTAGCAAAAATTGGGAGAGGGCGAGGAGAATGAGCACAGAAGTACAAGACAAAGGCGAATGAGACTTCTCTTATATCTTAGCAACACTTGGATGGAATCAGCTTCAGTGCAGTCCACTTTGCTTTGATGAGTCTCTGGTTCAGCTCCCAATCTCGATTTTGTGATGCAATCTCTTTCGAGAATACTCAGAAGGTGTCTTCTTAAACAACAGACCTATTTTTAGCAGTGGAGCCACTTTTTGTAGCTGTGTCTGATAACCAATCATTATCTTTGGAGGAAGTCCTAACCTTTCCTTGTATACCCTCCCTATGTGTGTGACTGCATCTCTGTTTTCACATTCAGTAGACCATATTGCTCTTATCACCTTCAGCTCTAACATTAACAACAGCTCCACACACATCATCACTGTAGTCATCAAAAGATTCTCCAATAAGGCACAGCAGTGGCTCTAGCCAAAAGCGATGGAGGTCACTTCGTCTTTGCTGCTTGTTCAATGTAATTAGCCATCATTCTCCTTGTTTGTTTGTTTGTTTGTTTGTTTTTCATCTTCTCACACAGGCTCAATGCCTTCCTTAAAAAGTGAGTAGTCTCAGCCAGGCATTAAATTACCAGACAACTGAATAAGGTTGTATAGAGCCCCCAAATCTTCAACAGTATCAAACTTAGAGATCAATTGAAGGTTTGCTTGCCATGTTTTGCTTTTATGTTTTTAAAAACCAGAATGCCCACCTGTTCTGTAGAGGGTGTGTCATATAGTGCTCTAGGTTAGCAGCCTCCTGATTAGACTCTGTTTTTAATTCTTCCTCAGGTGGGGGATTAGTGGTAGGGGTGGTTTCCAGATCCACAGTCACCATCTTCGACTCTGTTTCTTAACTAACCACAATGCAATAACATTTACAATTGGCAACAGATGGATTTCTAGTAAATACACAGTTTTGCTGTGAATTTGTGAGTTTTACTTGTGACATTGACAAGGGAAATTTATATCTCTAAGTGCCTACAAGAAAAAAAAATCAGAAGGATCACAAATAAATGGCTTAGTGATACAACTCAAAATTTGGAACACAAGAAAAAACAATAGAAAATATAAAATAATAAAAATCAGAGTAGACATCAGTAAACTGAAAAAGGAAAGTGATGTAAGTTTAAAAAAAAAAAAAAACAAATCTGAGGGCTAGGATAATGATACTTTCTGACTACTTTATTTGGTTCTTTAAACTTTACTTCCATTCTCCAACTCAATCCCTTCCATCTCCTCAAATCTAGGTAGGCAAGAAAGAAGGTTAGAAGGGGAAAGGGCATTGATCTCATTAGACTACATCCTGCTGATTAGGGGCATAAAATTCCTAGAGGCAAGTCCAATCTTTATCACCAGGATATCTCCATCCAACAATCTAACAAACCAGCAAACAGCCAAGACAACAGCAGGGACCAGCAGCAGAGAGCACACCTGCAGGATGACCAGCAGCCTCCATGGGGCTCTAGCATTTGTACCCTCAAGAAAACCAAGAAATCCAAATCTGCATCTGGCAAAAATCATGCCCCTGCTAGAGGACAAGACAATTATACTTAGTGGTTGTGGGCAATTTGAATCATCTCTATATTGCACACCTGGGATAAAACAAAAACAATTACATAACATAACTGGGATCTTATTTCTTAGTAAGAAATAAGAAATTCTTACTACAGGCTAGTTCTGTGAAAAAAGTAATCTGATCAACAGACTACCACTGGCCCAAGTAACCAAGAGAGGACTCAAGTTAGCACATTCAGAAATAAACAGAAAAAAAAACATTACAACAGACAGAAAATGTTCAGAGTATTGCTTTATATTTTAAGTATTTTAAATATTTAAAGTTCTTATTTTGTTTTAAAAACAATATTTTAAAATTTTATTTTATTTTAAGAGCAGCATATCAAAAACCTGTAGTCTATTAAGCTGAGAAACATCACAGAAATGGATGAATTTCAAGATCCAGTCAAACTATCAAATTAAAAGAAGTCAACAGTCTAAATCAGCCTATAACAAATGAAAGAACTGAAATAGTAAGAAAAATCCTTACAAATTAAAAAAAAATCAGGGCCAGAAGGATATTATAGCAGAATTATACCAGCTCTTCAATGAATACCTACAGCCAATCATCTTAGAGCTTGAAGAAGGAGGAGGAGGAGGAGGAGGAGGAGGAGGAAGAGAAGGAGGGAGAGGAGGAAGAGGAGGAGAAGGGAGGAGGAGGAGAAAGAAGATGGAGGAGGAGGATGAAGGGAAGGAGGAGGGGGAAGAGGAGGAGGAGGACAAGAAAAATAAACTGAAATTATTTGTTGTCTAGGACACAGTTTAAAAAGTTATTCTGTTTTGGTTTGATCTTTACTTAATTCTAGATATACTATATACAGAAGGTTATTAAGAAAATCTTCTGAGAAGTTCATACATTATGACTCTTTCGAGTCTAGAATTAAAGAGTCATAATGTATGAATTTCAAAGAGTCATAATGTATGAACTTCTCAGAAGATTTTCTTAATAACCTTCTGTATATAGTATAAAATGTTTTGCTTTATGGCATATACAATAACCAGAATCATTATAATGCAAAAATTTTACACCAAGAACAAAATATTCTTTTGCTGGCAATATGGCATATAGTCAAGAGAGCTTGTTTTGTGTCAGAGGATCAGAGTTTAGGCCAGTTATCTCTGGCAAGCTACTTCCAAACACTTAGAACTCCAGCTCCAAGTGATACTATGTCTACTTCCCACTGCCATGTGCACTTGCATACACAAAGAGAGATGGAAGAAGAGGGGAAATAAAATAAATATTAAATACAATTCTGACAGTTTCTAGCTATAGGTAATTATTCAATGTTATAGTTACTACAGTAATATAGAGACCATGAAGAGAAAAGTTATTTAAAACTAATTGTTTTAGTGTCAGTAGCTCTAGCTTATGGAAGAAACCACAATCATATAAATCACTTAACTGGTTCTGGTTGCTCTCCATGGTTGCTTTGAGTCAACCTCATTCCCCCCCCCCCACATGCTATTGGTTAAACATTGAACAGACACTAGGAATTAGACTCTGTCCATCCTTTTTAACCCTGTATAAATGAAAGAAAAAGTATGTAGTCTTTACATGATCAGAAGAGTGAAGAGCAATGAGTTTCAAACAGCAGTGTGTGGGACTCAATGATGGCCACCTCATGCCACTACTTACCAAAATCCAGAGCTAACAAAAGGTGAAGGGTTGGGGTGGCACATCTCAAAAGAAAACTGACACATGATATGTAGGAGCTGAACTCTCCATTTTCATCTCTGGTTCACAGTTTCTACCAGCTGGGGCTATTCCATGTTAAGAACAAAAACAGGTAGAACTTACCCTAACAGGATCTGATTAGGCCATTAGTGAAAGATTATTCTCAGATATTGGTGATTTATTGATCTAAGCACTGTCTTCCCTGTTTCAGTTCATTTCCCAGCTTCATTCTAAATATGAAAGTCATAACGCCACAGAGCTGCCTCACAGCTTCCTTGATTTGATACTAATAAAATTGGGAGTTGTTTCTCTGTTTATCTCTATAATACAGGATAGCTTCCTTCCTTGTTTGCAGTAAGGATAAACACTAGAAAATAGGTGTGTCAGGAGTTACTGGAAATGAGAAACATAGAATAGGCAGAAGAGTATGTCTGTTCTCCTGCAGGACACCTCCAGCAATTCCCAGTAAATGTTGAAATTGAGATAAGTAGACTTTGCCACATAATACTGACAACTGTGGGAGATTTACATGCATGTAAAATATAAAAACTTGGAGAGCTCTGACCTGATGGAAGATTCTATGAACTATTGGATCCTGTACTGATAGATGAGACTATAACATGAAGTATGTAAAGTGGAGAACTTAGTAGCCTAGAAGCAAGTCGAGAGTCTACAATCTTGCTTAGACTATTCTACTGTGTGATATTGGAAAAGTTAGCTGAATTTTGCATCCATGCATGTACCTCTTGGATAACTGTGAAGATTGTGACAGAACGTAGTTGTTTTGAAGTAACCAAAGTAGTGGAAAGGACAAGAGAGAGCAATGTGTTCATCTAAAGTTTCACCTTGACAAATCCCCTCCCTTCTAATAAAGTGAGGCTGATGTTGGGAGAATAGTATGAAAACCACCATCTTTTTATTGTAATTTTATTAAAGAAAGTTTTTAGAATTATTAAACTGTATGGGCATGCTTATATTTGACTTTCTGCTCTACCCTTAAGAAATAAATTCTCGAGCCATGACTCAAATGTAAAGAGAAGACAATGATTTAAAATGCTACTGTAGAAAGATAGATGTCTGCTAAGAATAAACTTGGGCTTTAAGTGATGACAGATCCAGTAAAACCCTCTTACATAATGATGGGAGTTCACATTTCTAAATGCAAATTTGAAGACTATAAATTTACCCACCCACAATTTGTTTTGTGACACAGAGTAAAGGTCTGCATTCCAAAGATTTAAAGTACCACAGCAGAATCAGTTCAAGCCCTCTTCCTGATCTCACTCTTATTGACATCCAGATTTTGTTTTCTATTTTATAACTGGAAATATTAACTGTGTCTTGACTGCCTCTGCTAGCAGTGAATATATATATATATATATAATTGTAGCTTCATAGAATTAATTGGGTAGTGTTTCTTCTGTTTCTATTCTGTGGAATAGTTTGAAGAGAATTGGTATTAGGTCTTCCTGGAAGGTCTGATAGAATTCTGCACTAAAACCATCTGGTCCCGGACTTTTTTTGGTGGGGAGACTTTTAATGACTGCTTCTATTTTCTTTATAATTTTCTTTGGAAAAGCAGAATATGTGGTATGCTTGCATAGGGCTGAAGGTAATGATTGTGAGACATTTTAGGATGTAATTTAAGAGATTTTCTTGTACACATTTCTCATGCATTGTTACATTTCAAAGTTGGTGGAATGAAAGTTCTGTGTCTTCCTTTGGAAAATTCTCATAAAAACACCTAGGAGGAATCCTCATAGAAACCTGTACCACATTACTCCCACATTTACTATGGGGACATTTCCACTCTGGTCATTTTATTCTGTCACACTACTATGTCAATAATGCATGAGTGGACAAGATGGTTCAGCAATAAAAGTGAAGCTTGCAGGATTAAAGACAGCTACCAAAAAGGTTTCTATGTTACCCAGCTGGCCGGTCCCTGATATTTGAAAAAAGTTACATAGGGTATTTTAAAGTAGCAGTTGTCACCACCACTCTTAGACAAGTCAACCATCTTGTGGCTACAAGGTCCAATCATATGAACAGGTATATCACAGGGCTTTTCTATGGCTCCAAAATTTGGATAAGAACCTATTTTGTAACATAGGTCCCAGTTGTTGGAAGTTTCTCAAAGAATGTCAAACAACAAAGAGTTGATTGAGACAAGACCTTTTGCATAAACTGAAAGCTACCATAACCTTTTCTAAAGATGAGATGCAATTAAACTTACAGATGTCCAGCAAAATTTTGGTGTCTTACCCTGTCAGAAGCAATCCATCCCCTAGGACTGGCCCAACACCAAACTCCTATCATTGTTCAATTAACCTCTAGATCAGCTACTTCTGCCCTGGTTAAACAATACCCAGTGACCTTGGAAACAAAAGGGGAAATTATGGTCCATTTTTCCTGGCTTAAAGATACAGACATCTTAGTGTCCTACCAGACACTCTGGAATATGCCTCTCCAACCTATGAAGAAATCTAGGACTTCTGATTCTCATGAATCTGATTTTTCTAGAGAAATAGGTCTACACTGTTGTGGATCTGAAAGATGCACCACTGTTCAGCATTCCATTGACAGGGGTGAGTGATTGATCTGAACTACATTGTTGCATTTAAATGGACAGACCCACTGGGAGTTTACAACAGGTAACATACCTGGACCAGATTGCCCCAGGATTTAAACACACTAAATACAGACTTCTTGTTCTTCTATCAGAGGTTGCCCAAGAAACCTCATAAAAGGTTACTGAGGTACTTGTGTATGAGTTACAATTCTTAGGTTATAAACTATTGGCTAAGAAAGCCAAAATTTGTTGTAAGCTACCTATCTTGGCTAGCAGCCCAAGGGAGGCAAAAGAAGCATGTCTCAGAAAAGGGTTGTTGCCATTCTTTGGATCTCAACTCCAAAAACCAAGAGACAGATTTGAGTGTTCCTATTTGCAGCTGGATATTGATGCCTCTGAACACCAGAGTTTGTGGACTGAGACTAAACAAAAGACAAGAGGGATTTTAACCCAAACATTTGGGCTATAGAAATGCCCTGTGACATACCTGTCCAAATGAGAATCCTATAGCCACAGGATGGTCCAGTAATCTAAGAGTTGTGATAGCTACTGCTAATTTAATAAAGGAAAGAAAACAATTTAACTCTCACTCAAGATCTTATACTCATAGCACCCCATGAACCATTTTAGGCCTTACTCCATGGATAACCAAACCACTGGCTATCTATTGACTGTGACCCAGTACTAAGTTCTACTTCTGGCCCACCCTCAAGACTGGTTTGAGAAACCCATCATCATCAATTCAGCTATACTTTTGCCTCAAGCACTCATCCAAGACTGTCAGAAGGAGAAAAATGAAAGTAGGTATCATGGGAGTTTCAGTAGTTACTTTAACCAAACCAGGTATCTCAGCCCAGAGAACACAACTGATTGATCTGAACTCAGGCTATCAGATAGGGAAAAGAAAAGAGTTCACAACTGTATACACAGACAGAAATCAGTATGATTTCATACCATCTATGCCCACATTGTAATGTATAAAGAAGAATTCTCATGGATGGGAAAAATTATGTTAGAAAATCTTGACTTTCCCAGGCTATTTGGCTTCCATTACAAATTGCTAACCTCAACTGTTGTGGTTCTGACTTTGCTTCCCAAAAGACAACTTTAAAACCAGTGTGGCTTGTTTGTACTCTGATGACATACCACAACATGGTACTGCCTGAAACTCTGTGGTAAAGAAGAAATGATAGAGATGTCACAGGGAAAGATCATTCTTCTAGAAACAATTGGACTGTTGGGAAACTAACCTTCACCAGACTACTCATCTCAGGTCCACAGAACTTTCAGAGTTGCTCAGACCAAGGTATGTTATACCTAGACTGGCCAGCTTAAGTTGGGATGTCTCAGCCAGATACCAGCTTTGTACTGAAGTGAATATAAAACAAGAACTCTTATCCAGGAAGGGGTCCAAATGAGAGACCAACATTCTCACAAACTCTCGAAAACTGACTTCACCAAGATCCAGTCTGTTGAAGGGATGATACAGTTAGTTGCTGGTTTTTAAAGATACCTTTTCAGGATGGTTATAAGCACTCTCCACCTGGACTCTAACTGCTTAAATAGTAGCTAAAACACTCCTCTAGGAACTGGTCCACTGCTTTGGCATCATTTTAGCAATGGAATCAGACCATGGCCCGGCTTTTCTAGCTAAAATCTTTCAATTAACAGCTAACGCTTTAAACTTCATTTTACCTATAGACCTCAGAGATGACAAAAATAAGCAAAATGCTAAAATAAACTCTAACAAAACTCTCCTTAGAGTCCAGCAATGATGGAGAGACCTATTGACTTGCTCAGATTCAGCCTGTTACCTCCCATAGAAGGAGCCATTTACCCCCATCCCCCCAAAAGATTATCTCTGAAGGACTTCCCTCACTGCTTCCCAGACTCAGAGACCAACAGTTGGCAGAACTCTCTAGCCATTCCTCTCTCAAGTCACTATAAGCATTTCAGTCGTGCATAAAGGGTATTTGTTGAAATATTTAAGAGACTCAGCCAACCTCTGAGTCTACCACCAGTTTCCCCTTGTTCCAGTCTGATGATAGTGTCTGGGTCAAGCATATAACCCAGGAGGAACTAAAATCAACTCAGAAAGGAATCCATATAGTGATTCTATCCACTCCTATGGCTGTGTAGGTAGCTGGCATTAAACAGTGGATTCACCACACTCAGAACAAGAAAGTGATAGCTATGGATGCTACCAAATGACGTGTTTCTGATGACAGACACATGGAAATCAATATTTAATTGGGTCCCAGGACCTTTCATTCCCTGGCCCTCTACCTTCTTTTGGGACTTTTGTTTTACATTATGGTATGAACACAGGGTCATGGTCTAACCACCCTCGGGCCTAGACTGGGAACAGGGGAAAACAGATACAGGGATGGTATTAGCCAGTGTGACTAAAGACCGGCAATCTCATACTCCATCTTTACACACACACACACACACACACACACACACACACACACACACGTATGAGCAATATAAATTTTTAACTTTGTGATTAAAATAGACTTTATAATTCTGTGCCATCCTGCAGCTTCCTCTCCCCACTAAGTTACCAGAAACAACGAATTTCCATTTGTAAAAACTGGGTCATAAAAATGAGGCTTTCATAAAATATTCCTTAAAAGAATTCTGGCCTTTGGAAAACAAAACAAAACAAAACAAAACAAAACAAAACAAAACAACAACTGCAGAGTCAGATTCTGTGCCACAGCAATGGACCCTGGGGATAGAGTTGATCATTCCTAGCCAAAAATCAGCCAGGGTTTCTGGTTATGCTTAGACAATCAGCCACTGTACAATATATAGATAAGAACTACCCAGATTGTCTGCCCATTGACTGACAAAACTCACTATGGCTGAGGTCAGCCCAAATTAATGTTACAAGACTTATAAGGGAATAACATTTATCTAATATCTGAAACCTTTAGCCTAGGCACTTCCCTTTATACTGATGCCTGCTATTCTGCCTCATGTGTGATTTCATATGGATAACAATATTACTGGACCTCTGAGGCAACTTGGTGGGCATGTAGTAGTGGTTTGACTAAACATGCCTCTTCGGATATTTTCCCAAGTAAGTATACTGGTTGATCAGGACCTGAGGCCTTACAGCATCAGTTAGATTCCATTACAGAAATGATCCTACAAATCTGTAGAGACCTGGACATACTTCTTATGAAATAAAGAAAACTATCTCTAGCTTTGAAGGAAAATCAATTGTTTCTATCCAAATTAATCAATGGTAATTTTTAAAAACAACCTTGCCATGGTTGGGAAATAATTGGTACCACTCTCTGCTCTCCTGGTCCCCCAAGTTACCTACTCTGCTATTGGCACTGGCTAAACTTTAGTTCTCATTCTAATTGGATTAACAGCATCTTAAACTAAAACAGGATAAGTCCATGATTTTACTCATTCAGTAAGGCCACTGGGAAATGTAGCAGGGCCCTCGACCTTAGTAACCCCCTAGAACTTAGCACAACTGACTACAGGATGGAGATTTTATTCAGGCTGTAAAACTAAACTTGTAGACTGCACCACCTGCCAAAAACTAGTATCCTAAATGCTCAGTATAATCATAGGCCAGCTAATAAAGACTTTTTATTGGCTTAAATCTATGTCCAATCAGTCTTCTCTGCTGAATACCCCAAGTCAGGTAAAATTCAACTTTTGAGAAAGTGCTTCTGTCTATGTTATTCATTCTACTTATTGGAAGCTCTGTAAGGCCTTATGGAAAAGAAAAGCAAGAAATCTGATTCTAGGAACTGATGCCTTGTCATTTAATTAAGGGGCTTGATGGTGATTTTTAAATTCACATCTCTCAGCACATCTTCATTTAAATCATACCCTTTCTTCCTCCTCTAGGTTCCTGCAAGTAAGATTTTTTGAGTCTACTAAAGTAGCAATAGATACTGGGTTCCACCATATTGATTCTGCTTATGAGTACAAAAATGAAAAGGAAACAAGACAGGCTATTTGAAGCAAGATTGCAGATGGTGTTGTGAAGAGAGAAGACATATTTCTCACTACAAAGGTATTGTGTGTATAGTAGGCTTGTGTATGAATTAATGAAGGGTGATATAAAAAATCTGAAATTATAGTACTGCCTTGGTGAAGTATGCTTGTTGGTGTGATATTTATTCATATATTATCACATATAAATCTTAGTTTCATCCAGTGAGAAACAGGCTTCTTACTCTATAGAAATGTATGGTTTCCAAATCCCTTTCTTTCCTGAGCTCAGTTTCAGTGCAGCATAACTCAGTTGGATCTGTGAACGCAGAAATCAACTTGCTCAACTTCGGGTTTTTTATGGCTTGGGTGGCTTAGAATGTCCTGAACATTTAAAATATTAATATTTTTTCTTTTCTACTGAAAATAACAGGATATCAGAGTTCATGGAATGTTAAATGACATCTATCTAGTTCATGGAAATGTGTGTCTAATGATTATTAAGTGTACAAAGCACATTTTAATGACTTATATTAATAAAAAATGCTAACATATTTCCAGGGAATTGAAGAAATGGGATACTTATAAAAATCTAGCTTTTGTGTATGCTTCGACTAGGAGGTGGCTCTATTAGGAGGTGTGGCCTTGTTGGAGTAGCTGTGTCACTGTGGGTGCCGGCGGCTTTAATGTCCTAGTCCTAGCTCCCTGGAAGTTAGTCTTCTCTTAAAGGCCTGCAAATAAAGGTGTAGACCTCTCAGCTCCTCCTGTACCATTCTTGATTGGATGCTGTCATGCTCCCACTTTGATGATACTAGACTAAATCTCTGAACTAGTAAGCCAGGACCAATTAAATGTTGTTTTTTAAGAGTTGCCTTGGTTATGGTGTCTGTTCACAGCAGTAAAACACTAACTTATACAGTAGTTGGTATCAGGAGTCAGGCATTGCTGTGATAGGTCTGAACATGCTTTTGTCTGGAAGAATGTAGATTTTGGGACTTTGGATTTGAATTCTTTAAGTGGGGCTTTATGGGCTATCCTAATAAGAATGTGAAAGATTTTGTTGCTGAGATTGATTTGAACTGTGCAGACCCAGCCCAAGATGGGTCAGTGGAGAAGAATTTCAGTATGTGGCTGTTTTGTGGTATTTTGGTGAGTAATGTAGCTGCCTTGTGCCATTATCTGAAGAGTCTACCCAAGGCTAAAAAAGAGATTTATATGAATTTCATTGAAAAAAGGAAATCTGGAAAAACACCAGGAGAATCTTTGTTCTCTGGTTAAGTCTCATTAAGAGCATTTTAAAGAAGCATAGCAAGCTTAGAAAGAAAAAAATGTGAAATATATGGTTCAAGTATTATTACTTCACACCAGGAATTGAAATGAAGCTGATCCTGTGTCCAAGGATATTAAATTGAACTAAGGGAGTAGTGACCATGGGGTAAGATCCCACCTAGCTAAGTTTAGGACCAGGCATGATAGTAATGGTAGTAAAAGGTAGTAATGCCTTTAATTGCAAAAGACTGAGGAAAGCAAATCTCTGATTCAAGGTCAGCCTGGGACTAAGTAAGTTTTAGATCCAGGCATGGGGTACATACCTTTAATCCCAGCGTTTACGAGACTGGCATGAGTTCAAAGTCAGTCTACAGAGCAAGTTCCAGGACAGTTAAGCCTAGGCAATGAAGAAGTTGAAAAACAGATAGCTTGTGATAATGTAATAGAACAAGGGGACCGTGTTCCAGCCACAAGAATCAACAAAACTCAGCAGCTTTGCTCATTTGACTCTGGGTTTATGGTCAAGAGGAGAAGACTACCGGGACAATTAATGGTGCTTAGCTGGAGGTAAGAAATTAGTAGTAATTAAGAGACCAGCATCACTGAAGCAAAATCTTCTGGGAACTGTTTTCTGAGAGTACAAAGAAGCTATGTTCCAGAGATAGCCAAGGTTGTGCCTCATGCTGCAGCTGCACTTCGAAATTTGTAAGAGTTCCCAGGTGGTGCTAGTTTTGAAGGCATGAAGGGGTCGTGGAAAGCAGCTGATGCTTGGCATTGTGAGAGGCCATGGAAGGCCATTGGTGAAGGTGCAGCCTCAGTTGCAGTTCACAGCCCAGAACTGAAAGGATTATGCACAGAAATTGATTCTTGACACCATGAAGAGAGCCTGTAAGAGGCTATTGGTGAAGTCTAGTTGCAGCAGAAGACCCCAGTGTATTGGAGATGCCAGTACCATGGGATGGGCACCAAGAACAGCAGCAGCAGTGAAGTCAAGCAGAACCTAGAGTGCTACGAAGCGCAAAGCTGGAGAAGTGACCCAAGCCCTTTTTTTGGAGCCTAGAAGATCATGTGTGGATCTCAGACAATGGAACAAGAAGCAGTAACATTGAAGGTGCCTTAGAGACCAGAGATATTCAAGATGCCACAGCCGTGAGATACCTGCTGAAAAAAGTTGCTAACAGGTAGTGGAACAAGCCTAGGAGAAAGAAATTTGTTGCTGTCGACAAAGATGAAAAAGGAGTTGGAGATCTGAAGACTACTTTGACATCAGACACGAAGATGCAGATATTGGAGTTTTCCCAACTTATTTTCTGTCTTTGTGGATTACAGTTAAGTGTTTGGATGAATCTCAGAAGAACCTTGAACTTTGGACTTTTAGCATTGTCAACACTGTTATAGACTATGGGGATTTTGGAAGTTGGACTAAATGTACTTTGTATTATGCTACATTTCCATATGGCACGCAAAGACTCGAATGTTTGAACAAGCCAATAGGGGGCCAAGAAATGGAATGAAATGGCTTGTATATGCTCGGGTTAGGGAATGACTCTTAGGAAGTGTGGTTTGTTGAAGTAGGTGTGTCACTGTGGATGTGGACTTTAATATCCCGTTCCTAGCTACCTGGAAGCTAGTCTTTTCTTAGTGGCCTGCAGATGAAGATGTAGACCTCTCAGCTCCTCCTGCACCATGCCTGCCTGGTTGCTGCCATGCTCCTGCCTTGATGATACTGGACTGAATCTCTGAACCAGTAAGCCAGTCCCAATTATATGTTGTCTTTATAAGAGTTGCCTTGATCATGGTGTCTGTTCACAGCAGTAAAACCCTAAGACAATATTCAGAGGTTTGAATATTATGTCTTGATAAATTTTATATCTTTAGTAGTTTTTTTCCCATATTAATTCAACTGACTATTAGTAACCAGCAATATTCTGAAGTTCACATACATATACACATCTGAACTGAAGTGCATAGTATTCCCTGTGGTTATCATTTTCTACTCATTACAAAATTTCTCAATTCTGATTATTTTTAATCTAAGACAACTTCCAT
Source organism: Arvicanthis niloticus (assembly GCF_011762505.2). Classification (NCBI taxonomy): domain Eukaryota; kingdom Metazoa; phylum Chordata; class Mammalia; order Rodentia; family Muridae; genus Arvicanthis; species Arvicanthis niloticus. The sequence goes on along the minus strand of NC_047665.1, from coordinate 54,902,671 downwards.
TCTTTAGCCCTACAGCTTTGGTGTACATTCCATCGACCAGAACTGGTTCGAGTTGGCTTAGAAAGATCACTGAAAAACTTTCAACTAGATTTTGTTGACCTCTATCTTATTCATTACCCGATATCAATTAAGGTATGCCATTTGCATCATGTAGCCTAATTAACTTTGTCTGTGCTATTGATAAATGATGCTGTTCTCCAATTACTACATGGATGTTTACTTTTCTGTTTACTGTAGCATCCTAAGGCCATTGCAATGGGTGGGATGCATGTCTTAGCTGAGATTTCTATAACAATTGCTTTTATTACAGCCATCAGAGGGGAAATTTACAGAAGATGAAAATGGAAAAGTGTTGTTTGAGACAGTAGATCTCTGTGCTGTATGGGAGATGAGTCCATAAAGGTGAGACCACAGAGAACCTGAAACGAGAATGTCAGGGCATGATTTCATGATTTCAGTTATAAAAATAGAGTGTGCACTCCTTGAGTCTAGGAATCATCCTGTGTTCACAGGTGTTTCCCTAATGCAGTGGGACAGAAAACCTGAATAAGTAGAGAGAAAAAAAGAAGTGAAGACTGGAATATAATTGAGAAGGGTCTCTCTAAAATACCATACATGGGTGTGTTTTAATAAAATCTGTGCCTATGTCCTTCTCTCCAATTCCTCCTGACCCTCACTGTCCTCTTAATCTATGAGCTCTTCTTTAAATCCAGAGTCCACTTAGTACCACTTGTATGTGCATGGCTGACATACTCCAAGATGGACATGCTATCAGAAGCTACACATGATTAAAACAATTTCTCTCTCCTCTAACAGCCATCAATTAATGATAGCCCTTTAGCTAGGAGTAGGAATCTGTAAGACCCATCTGATTAATGATGGAATTATGAATGGTTCTAAACTTGTGAGGACTGTTCATGCAGGTACAGCTGCTTTGAGTTCATGTGTACAAAATCCTGACGTATTAAGAAAAATCAAACGTGTATCACAGCAGTCCTCCACTACATTTGGGCCTCATCATCCTTCTACCTCCCACTCTCATGATGATCTCTGAGCCTTAGAGAAAAACCTTTGATATAGATTTCTAATTAAGACTGATCAATCTACAGTCTCTTATGTTCTGTACTTTGACCAATTGTGAGGTTGTATAAATTGCCATCTACTACAAAAAGGAGCTTTTTGGTATGGATTGGGAGCTACACTAGGCTGTAGAAATAAAGATAAATATGTAGCAGGCAGTTTATTTGTATATCCATTTAGCAGAAGTATAATAGTTTCTCCTTGAGGACCTATGACCTAGAAAACTACAGATTAGTGGGTTGGTTAACAGAACCAGACATAAATTATATCTTTTAGAGTCATCCTTAAATCTGATCAGAAAGTGGTCAGCAACTCTTGAGTAACCACTGTAAATTAAGGTTACATAATGTTAACAAATATTGATTTATGAAATTACAAATTCAATCTCAGGCTCTTTTAAGAAGCTGTGCCCACAGCAATGAATGAATCAGCTAGAAAAATAAGTAGAGTTTTGCAACACTCCAGCTGTTTACCTCTGAGCCTATGTGAACTCAAACCAGCTCTGTGTGAGGTCATAAACCTGTAATCCCAACCCAAGCCCATTCTCAGTCTCTCACCACAACCTTGGTTTTCTCTCACCACAACCTTGAACTTTTACCTAAATCCTGAGACCCACAACTACAGCTCCTTCATGATGGGCACCAAATCAGACAGGTCAATTTGAGGTCAGAGAACTGTAACTCCAGCACACAGTCCCTTCCATGCCTCTAGGAATCCATATACTATATAAATTCTATAAGCAAATCCACTTGTCAAGCTGAGATCACCTCACCTACTCTACCAGGAAAATTTCCATATGTATTCTTAGGACACCCAACTTTACAGACGCAAGCTAAGCTGAGGATGCACTCTAGATCAAGCCAAGCACTCACCCAGCTCAGTGTCAGATACTTGCTCCAAAATGTAGAATCCACTGGTATAGCTATTTCCAGACTTCAAGCTCTAGAGCCCAAACCCCAGCTTGGTGTGGGTCCAGAGCCAAAGCATTGCTTCCATCGAAAGCCAGAGCCACACACAGGTTTGAAACAGTCTTCAGAAACTGAGGTGAAACAAAGTGACTGCCCATCACAGAGGAAAAGCTCAGCAGTAAGATAGCCTTGGAGCTAGGATAAGAAGGTAATAATTCACAAGAGAAACCCAGCAATCAGGAACATAGACCTGGATAGAGTCTAATATTACAGTTGATATTTTCCTCTGAGGTGAGGTATGGAGACAGAGCTTGAGACTCATAACACCAAGCTAGCAAAACAAAATGACATAATAACCATAATACTGTCTAGTCCTGCCACAATATTTTAAACATTCTCACTGAAAGAAGACATTTCTTCCTCATTGTTTGGCAAGACTTTCATACAATAAATCCTAACCATAATGTTCCCCCTCTTCAGTCCTCTCAGCCCCCACCACTTCCCTCTTTTTCAGATCCACTCCCTTTCATTTCCTCATCACAAAAGAAAAGGCCTCTGAAGACAACAGTCAGCAGAACAAAACAAGATACAATGAGAAAAGGCAAAAGTCCTCATAAGGAGGCTGGACAAGGCAACCGAATAGGAAGAAAAGGATCCCAAGAGCAGGCAAAAGAGTCAGATATAACATCCACTTTTACTGCTATGAGTCCAACAAAATACAAAACAAACAAACAAACAAACAAACAAACAAACAAAACCCCACCAAGATAACATGGTATGGTTATACCATATATACAGAGGAACTGGTGCAGATCCCAGCAGGCCCTGTGCTTGCCATATCAGTTTCCATAAGTCCATGTGTGTCCTGATTGGTTGATTGGACCATGTTCTCTATTCCCTCTGATTCTTACAATCTTTCTTTCCTCTCTTCAACAGGATTCCCAACTTCCAAGGAGAGGGACCAGATGGGGTCCTCTAATTTAGACTTTCCATAAGTCTGGCTAGGAGTCTCTGTAGCCACTCCCAAATGTGTCTGGAGGAAGCCTCTCTGATGATGAGTGCACAAAGTACTGATTTATGATTGTCACAGAATATCATTAAGAATCATTTTATTGAGTCTTTTAGGAGTGACAGTAGTGTTTGGTTGTATCTTAGGTCTCTATACATCCTGTTCTGGCCATCCAAGCACGGTAGACCATGGGCATTGGCTTTTTGTTGAACCATTTTTTGTCCATTTCCACAACTTCTATGCCACCATTGCCCTAGCACATCTTTCAGAAAGAAAAGATTGTAGGTCATGGGTTTTGTGGCTGGATTGGTATACAAGTTTCTCTTTCTAGTAGCCTGCATTATACCTTTTGTCTCCAAAGAGACTAGAACCTATGGTTGAAGGCTACATGCAAGGACCAGATGGACCTCTCTATTCAATGAGGTGCATAGATATTGTTTTCTATAACAGGGCCTCATTATCAAGGAAGAGTTTCTTAAAATACTGAAAAGGATAAGCAAAAGATTGAATTCCTAGTGTTTCAAGTCCCAGTACAAAACACAGGTAACATAAAAATCCAAGATGACCTGCCCTATTCAAAATTAACAATCCCAGAATAATGCCTCCCAAATTAGAAGGGTGTTTATAAAATTCTACTTAAAGAATTAAAAACAATTTAATCAAACACAAAGCTCAGTGGAGAGCTTCACAGGTTGAATGTAACATAGGAAGGACAAACTATCACAGGGTGACAACAAGGTACAAGAATTGCTCACTTAATTAAAGAAAAGCACTTTAAAAAAATGAATGGATCATTTAGGATCTCTGAGAGGTAATTTTAAAGGGATTATTTTATTTATATTCGGTCTTTAAAAATCCCAGCAATAGATGGGGTTCATTACTGAACTGGAAAGTTCTTCCTAAGTTGCCCTTGGTACTATGGTACTGTACAGTTATTGTCAAGGGAAGCTTGCCAAAGCCACTTGCTGCAACCAGAGAGATCCTATCATTATGAAGCATCCATATTTACAGTACATTTTTCTTCATTTTTAATTACTTTTGTTTTTTTTTAATACAGTCATTATTCCTTTCCTGGTCCATAATCCCAGTTCCTCACCCCATTCCTCCTCCCTTCTGTCTCAGAGGATGCACCCCTCCCCACACCAGGCCTCCTCACACCCCAGGGCCTCAAGTCTCTCCAGGGTTAGCTGCTTCATCTCCCACTGAGGCCAGACCAGGCAGTCCTCTGCTGTATATGTGTCAGGGGCCTGTGACAAGCTGCCTGGTTGGTGGCTCGGTTTCTAAAAGACATCAGAGGTCTGACTTAGTTGAGAATCATGGTTGACCTATGAGTTTGCCCTTCTCCCCAGCTTCTTTCAGCCTTTCCCTAAATCAATCAAAGAGGTCTCTGTCTTCAGTCCAATGGTTGACTGTAAGTATTTGCTTCTGTCTCAGTCATCTGCTTTTTTGGGCCCCTCAGAGGCAACCATGCTAGGCTTCTGTCTATAAGCACACCATAGCATCAGTAATGGTGTCAGGGCTTGAAACCTCCCCGTTAGATGAACCCCAAGTTGAACTGAGCATAGGTTGCCTTTCCCTCAGTCTCTTTTCCATCTTTGTCCCTGTAGTTCTTTTAAACAGGAACAATTCTGGGTCAGAGTTTTTGACATTGGTATAGCAACCCATCCCTCTACTTGATGGCCTGCTTTCTACTGGAGGTGGACTCTACAAGTTCCTTTTTCCCACTGTTGGGCATCTTATCTAAGGACCCTTTGAGTCCTGAGAGTCTCTCACCTCCAGGTCTCTGGTATTTTCTGTAGGATCCATTACCTTCCACACCTCCTCACGTTTGCATACTTCCATTCATCCTGATGGCCCTCAGGGCTTCTCTTCTGTCTCCCCCACCACCAGACCTGATGATGTTCCCTTTTTCCCCTCCTCCTTTCCTCTCCTATCCAGGTCCCTCCCTCCCTCTGCCTCACATAAATGCTTTCTTTACCCTCCCAAGTGGGATTGAGGCATCTTTACTTGGGCCCTGCTGCTTGTTAACTTTCTTGAGTTCTGTAGATTATATCCTAGGTATTCTGTACTTTTTTGGGTAATATTCACTTATTAGTACTAATACATACCATGCATGTCCTTTTGGCTCTAAGTTACCTCACTCAAGATAATATTCTCTAGTTTCATCTCTTTGGCTGCAAAGTTCATGGTATCTTCTTTCTTAATAACAGAATAGCATTATATTGTGTAAATAAACCACATTTTCTGTAACCATTCTTCCATTGTGAAACAGCTGAACTGTTTCCTGCTTCTGGCTATCACAGATAAGGCCCCTCTGAACATAGTGGAGCAAAGGCCCCTATGGTATGGTGGGGCATCTTTTGGGTATGTGCCAAACAGTGGTATAACTGGGTCTTCAGGTAGATGTATTTCAAATTTTCTGAGGAATTTCCAGATTGATTTCCAGAGTTGTACCAGTTTGCAATCTCACCAGCATGGAGGAGTGTTCCTCATTCTGGTGCATAGTAGAGGAAAACTTCAAGCCAAACACAAAGAATACATTTAAATAAAATCAAAATTGAATGTTTTCCAAATCCATGAAAAGAGTCCAAGCTAGGTTTAAAAGCTAATAGACCAGCAAATAGACAAGACCAGGAAAAACCACCTCATTGTATATCGAACTTGAAACATTAAATATACAGAAAAATAAATTGTCTTAAAAGGTGCTAGAGTGATACAACATGTAGCATATAAAACCAGAGCAATAAAGACAACAGGCAATTATTCAACAAAAACTTTGAAGGCAATCAGGTCTTGGATACATACTTCATATTCCAAAAGACCACAGCTTTAAACCTGGACTAATATTCCCAGAAAAACTGCTCATCTGAAATGAGGGAGAAAAGAATATATTTATAACCCCAAACTGAAGATCTGTGGTCTAATCTCTGGGGTTTTTAGAAGTTATTCATGCATTGAAGATATTGAGAACCAAGCTGATCCAAGGGTTTCCCTTAGGGCCTGTTTCATGGAGAAGGAACATAACTTCTTGTCTAAGGTAAGAAGCAAGTTTGACAAAGCCAGTAGTTATCTGGAGCCTTGGTCTTATAGGAGCTGAAGCTTCATTGTGAAAAACTCAACTCTTCCCACTGAAAGGGGATATGATGATCAATCCCAAGGCCTTTATCTGCTTTGTGAGTGTTGTACTTGAGTTATCCTGCTTGATTAGCTTCCTGTTAACTTTGATCTATTTTGTGGTAATCTTCTGCTTATTCTACCATATTCCTCTGTTGAGAAATGTATATACTTATACAGAAAAATCTATATACTGAAAACTGTACTTCTTAATAAGCTTACTTAGCATACTATACAAGATGTCATAAGATCCAATTTTTAAATTATGTTTATTTTCTGATCTCCTTCCCCACCCCCTCAGGGTCTTGCCACTGAAGAACAGAATAGAAGAATGTATCAGAAAACAGGACTGATTCCATAAAACAATCTTTACCATCAAAGATGCATACCACCTTAGACTGAAGAAATGGGCAAAGGTATTCTAAGCAAATGGGCAAAAGAAACAGGAAGGTATCATCATTCTGACATCTGACAAATGAGTCTAGGTATCCATCATTCATTAACGGAGCAATAAGTAAAGAATGCATTGAACACACAAGCACACACACACACACACACACACACACGAAAGCTATTCACCTAAAACAGCGTTGTTTACCATTTGTTAACACATAAATGAAACTGGGAATAATTATATCACGAGAGCTACATGTCAAAACAAAAAAAAAGATAAGCATTACTTAGAAGCACTCAGCTCATCCACAAATTTGTAATATTTGTAAAAATGATGCTTTGGGAGAAATTAAGAGTATAATGGCCATTACAGAAGCTGAGAGAGTATGGGGGAGGGAGAGAGTGAAAGACTAATAATGCACACCAAGAAATAGGTGGTGTAGAAAAGGAAGTATAATGTGGTATTGTATAGTAGGATAAGTATAGTTTTAAAACCTCTAAAATAGTTTGAATGTTTTTCTATAAAAAAGAAATCAATTTGTGAAGTGATAGAATGCATTCTATCTATCTATCTATCTATCTATCATCTGTCTATCTGTCTATTTCTATATATATTACTGAACATCAGCTTATCACAGATTTAAATATTATTAAAACATCATATGATACTTCACTGATATGTTAAATTTTATGCTCATGTACAGTTAAAAGATAAGTCACATTTAAAAGATTGTCTTTGAAATAAAGACAAATAAACACATAGTACATTTAAGAACCCAGAAATCAATATCAATGCATGCTATCCAGTGATGTTTGCAAGAGGTCAAAATCTTTCATTGATACTAAGACAGATTTTATCTGATGGAATTGAGTACAACAGAAATGCAAAATGCAAAACAAAGAATTCAGACCTTTATCTCATATAATATATGAAAATCATCCTAAAATTTATCCAAGATTTCAATTTTGATGGCAAGACAGTGAAACCAGGCCTTAGACAGTGATATCTAAAAGTAATGAGAAACAAAATAAAAAATGCTGAGAAATCCCCAAAGTTTAAAACATTTGTGCAGCAAAAGATAGAATCAAGAGAATAAATGACAAATCACAGGACAGAACTTTTTAAAGAGAGGTGTCTGGAAATGTGGCTTTTCTTTGCTTGCTACATAATTTCCTGTTTTACTGCATTCTGCTTTGCCAGCCACACTATAATGTCAGCATACAAATTCAGGAAGGACCAGGAAATAAGGGACTTTCAGTGGATAAAACATAGAACTCACTATGTCTCTGCTTCTTGTAATGGATAATATTTCTAAAAGGGTTAAGGTGATATTATACAGGTTTATAGCCTACTTGAAGTTAGTGAAGGAAATAAATTTCTGCCATCCACTCCTCTCTTCACCAGAATATTCATATTTCACAAAGCATTCAAAATAGTTGAAGGCGCTTAACTCCTCTTCAAGAACATAAACCTCTGTGAATCTAAATGCACATACCTAAACATAATGAAAGCCAACACAGAAAAGAAAATCCACTTGTCACACATTAATCAAAATATTAAATGCACAGAACAAACAAAGAATATTAAAAGTGGTAAGGGGGAAATTCCAAGTAACTTATAAAGGCAGACCTATCAGAATTACACCAGACTTCTCAACAGAGACCCTAAAAATCAGAGGAGCCTGGACCGAGGTCATGCAGACCTCTATAGAACACAAATGCCAGCCCAAGCTACTATACCCTACAAAACTCTCAGTCATCATAGATGAAGAAACCAAAATATTCCAGAAAAATCCAAATTTAAACAACATCTATCTCCCAATTCAGCCCTACAGAGGTTTCTAGAAGGAAAACTCTAACACAAGGGGGTACCTGCACCTAATAAAAAACAAGAAATTAATCATTTCACAACAAAACCAAAAGGAGAGACTCACATACACATAATGCCACCTATAACAACAAACATAACAAGAACCAACAATCATCTGTTTTTAATATCTCTCAATATCAATGGACAAAATTCCCCAATAAAAAGACTTAAGTTAACAAACTGGATACATACGTGGAATCCAGAATTTTGCCACACACAAGAAACACATCTCAATAACAAAGACACAGACTGCTTCAGATTAAAAGTATGGAAAAAGTCTTACAAGTAAATGGTCCCAAGAAATGAGTAGGAGTTGCCATTCTAATATTCAATAAAATAGACTTTCAACCAAAAGTTATCAATAAGGTGGGGAAGGACATTTCATACTCATCGAAGTGAAAATCCACCAAGAGAAAGCCTCAATTCTGAACATCTATGCCTCAAATGCAAGGGCACCCACATTTATAAAAGAAGCTTTATTAAAGCTCAAAACACACATTGAGCCCCACGTAATAATAGTAAGAAGCTTCAACACCCCAATAAACAGGTTATTGAAGCAGAAACTAAACAGAGACATGTTGAGGTTAATATTTAAAATGGTACTTGCATGGGCCGATTATTTATGTGGCAGAGGCTCTGCTTAGCTCAGGTGGCTATGCTCCACAGCCTGAAACCAAGCACTCCACAGCTGGAAGGGTCCAGAGGCCACATGTGTACCACAGCTAGAAACAGCTAGCCAGAAACACTGGCCCTAGTACCCATGAGACTCCAGCGTGGGAGATGGTTCTGCCAATCCACCACGTTGTCTCCACAAAGCTTGCCTGAACCCCAGGCAATACCTGCCATCCACGTAGTACCCGGTGGAAATGAGACTCTAAAGCTTAGTATTATTCAAAGGCTTTATATAATTGGAAATGTTCAATTACCAGGATGCCCATACAATTAGAGTTGAAACCCAACATTTAACATTTTGATAAGTTGCTACCTTAGACTACTAGAGACACTAGCAGCCATCCACAGCCATCTTTCTCTCTCTCCTCCTTTAGTTGCTCCTCTTCCAATCCTCTCTCCTCCACATGAGCTCCTCCCAAATTACTGAGTTTTATTATAAAATGTAGTATGTGTGTGTGGGGAGGGGAAGAATATCCCAATACAGAGACACAGTGAAACTAATAGAAGTTATGAACCAAATGTATTTAACAAATATATAGGGAGAATATTTCACTCTAAACCAAAAGAATATACTTTCTTCTCAGAGCCTCATGGTACCTTCTCCAAAATTGACCTTATAATTGGTCACAAAACAAGCTTCAACAGATACAAAAAGATTGAAATAACCCCATGCATTATTATCAAATCACCACAAACTAAGGCTAGACTTCAACAACAACAACAACAACAACAACAACCAGAAACCCCACATAACCATGGAACTGAACAACTCTCTATTCACTGATAACTTGATCAGGAAAGAAATAAAGAAATTAAAGACTTCCTGGAATTCAGTGAGAATAATGATACAGTATACCCAAACTTATGGGACACAATGAAAGCAGAACTGTGCTAAGATGAAAATTCATAGCACTAAGCGCCCTCCTAAAGAAATTGGAGAGATCCTACACTACTAACAACTTAACAGCACAGCTGAAGGCCCTAGAACAAAATGAAGCACACACACCCAAGAGATTAAATGGCAGGAAACAGTCAAATTTAGTCAAATCAACCAAGCAGAAACAAAGAGAACAATACAAAGAGTCAACAAAATCAAAAGGTGGTTCTTTGAGAAAATCAGTAAGATAGATAAACCTCTTGCCAAATTAACTAAAGGGCACAGAAGTAGTATTCAAATTAAAATCAGAAATAAAAAAGGAGACATAACAACAGAAACCGAGGAAATTCCAAAAAAATCATTAGATTCTACTACAAAAGCCAATACTCAACAAAACTAAAAAATCTAAATGAAGTGGTTGATTTTCTAGTCAGATACCACTTACCAAAGTTAAATCAAGAGCAGGTAAACTGTCTAAACAGTCTCATATCACCTAAGGAAATAGAATTCATTAAAATCCTCCCAAACCAAAAAAAGCCCAGGGCCAGATGGCTTCAGCTAGTATTCTACCAGACCTAAAGAAGAGCTAATATTAACACTCCTCAAAATATTCCATAAAATGAAAACAGAAGAAACACTACCTAATTCATTCTATGAAGCCACAATTACTCTGATACCTAAACCACACAAAGGCCCAACGAAGAAAGAAAGTGGAGTTCCAACCAATTTCACTGATGACTATCAATGCAAAAATACTCAGTAAAATTCTAGCAAACTGAATTCAAGAACACATCAAAACCATCATTCACCCCAATCAAGTAGGCTTCATCCCAGGGTGCAAGTTTGGTTCAATATATGAAAATCCACTAACATAATCCACTATCTAAACAAACTAAAAAAAAAATCACATGATCATCCCATTAGATGCTGAAAAAGCATTTGACAAAATATAGCACCCCTTCAAGTTAAAAGTGTTGGAAAGATCAGGAATTCAGGTCCATACCTAAACATAATAAAAGCAATATACACCAAACCAACAGCCAATATCAAATTAAATTGAGAGATATTTGAAGCAATCTACCAAAATCAGGGACAGGGCAATGCTGCCCACTTTCTTCATATCTAATATAGTACTTGAGTTCTAGCTAGAGCAATAGACAACAAAAAGAAATGAAGGGGATACAAATTTGCAAAAATTGAAGTCAAGGTATCAGTATTTACAGCTGATATGCTACTATTCATAAGTAACTCCAAAAATTCTACCAAAGAACTTCTACAGCTGATAAACAACTTCAGCAAAGTGTCTGGATATAAAATCAACTCAAACAAACCAGTAGCCTTCCTTTATACAAATGATAAACAGGCTTAGAAAGAAAATAAGGGAAAACTTCCTTTTATAATAGTCACAAATAATATAACACATCTTCGTGTAACTCTAACCAAACAAGTGAAAGGTGTGTATAACAAGAACTTTAAGTCTCCCAAGGAGAAATCGAAGACCTCAGAAAGTAAAGAGATCTCCCATGCTCACCCATTGTTAGGATTACATAGTAAAAATGGACATCCTACAAAAACTATCTACAGATTCAATGCAATCCCCATCAAAATTTTAACACAATTCTTCATAGACATGGAAAGAGCAATTCTTAATTTCATATGGAGAAACAAATAAAACAATTCTTGGATATCAAAGCAATTCTTTACAATAAAAGAACCTCTGGGGGAAGCAATATTCCTGACCTCAAGCTGTACTACAGAGCAATACTGATTAAAAACTGCATGGTATTGGTACAGAGACAGACAGGTTAAACAGTGGAATGGAATGGAAAACCCAGGAACAAACACACACATTATGGACACTTGATCTTTGAAAAAGAAGCCAAAAATACTTCAGCAACCTGGATAATATTTTTTGTAAACCATAACATTCTTTGATTTCATCACTGAATTTTTAGAGACTGTCATGTCTGTGTGTTGCCTATTTTGTCACTCTGCTTAGCTGGCATGTTCACAGGGAATGCCTGTTGGTGTTGAGGATGGGGTGCAGCTATAAAGGAGAAGGAGATCATGAGATGGACGGTCTATGGGATCAGACAGTACAGAGTAGCTGACAGGCCACCTGATCTTCTGGAAGATGTAGTCTGTGGTGGAGCCTGGGAGGTCCACATGAGCTGGTAGCTGGGACACAGTGATGAGTGTTGGGTGGGGGCAGGAAGGGATCATCTGTAGGGTCCATAGGAGATGTAGACAGAGGAAAGCTGTTTTGTTCTAGTGCTAGAGACAAGCCTGAGGGACTGGGACTACTAGGGAACAGAGTGTCTAACAACCATTTATAACTCCAGTTTCAAGGGATCTTTGTTACATCCAAGGTCTCCTCATAAACTTGCAAATATCACACACACACACACACGCATGCACGCACGCACACGCACACGCACACACTATATACATACACACTTACACGCTCATACATACATACATACATACACACACACACACACACACACACACACACACACACACACAGCTTTTTGTGGTCCTATCAACTTAGATTTGAAACAGTCTTAGCACTCTACATTTTTTGTTATTTAACTTTTTATATATTTCCTGTGAATTTCATATTATGCACCCTGATCCCACTCATGGCCCCATCCCTTAATACCTGCCCCTGTGCCCTTGCAACCTTCTCCCTGAAAGAAAAATATTTCTTGTTGTGAAAGGTGTGTTGTGTTACAGTGTGCCCCACAGTATACATTCCCTCCTGCTATTGTTGGGTGGCTGGAAGGGATTCAGGTTGTATAAGGGTTTGATAGGTTGTGGAGGTATAAGAATCCAATAAAATAATAAAACAAACCCTCCAACAATACCCCCTGCTCCACACTTCTTTACTTGCAAATGTGCTTTGGGCCCTGTGTTAGTTATGCTTCTCCATATTTCACCCTTTAGCCTGGTGTCCCATCCCCCTCAATCTTATTCAACTTTACCTATTATTTTTTCATAATGCTATATTCTATTTTTCCTTTCTTTGGAAATCTTTTACTCCTCTAAGTCCTTTGCTAGCTAGCTGATTTCTGTGGTTGTTTGGGTTGAGAAACATATTTTAAGCTTAAAAGCTAACATCCATGTATACGGGAAACATGCTTTTTATGTCTTTTTGGGTCTGTGTTACTTCACTCAGGGTAAATGTTTCTATTGCCTTTCACTGATCTGGAAATGTCAGGATTTCATTTTCTTTACAATTGAATAATATTCTATTGTGTAAATGTACCACATTCTTACTGTCTATCTGTTAGTTAATGCACAGTTGGACTGATTTGAGCTTCCAGCTTTTATGAGTAGAGAAGCAATAAACATGGATGAGCAAGTATGTAGTAACATGTAGAGTCCTTTGATATGTATCCAACCAAGTCTGGTATAGCTGTATCATGAGGCATATCAAGTTTCAGCCTTTTGAGAAACTGTGTCAAACTGATTTCCACAGGAGCTATACAAGTTTGAAGTCCTACCCACAATGAAGATGAGAACCCTCTATTGAGTTGTATTTTCCACTTTAAATTGGGTTATTTGTTTTTCTTGATATTCAGTGTTTTTATTGTTGCTCTGTTTTATGTGTGGTAGATAGTAACTCTCTATTAGATGTATAATTGTTAAAGATACTTTTCATTCTGTAGGCTCCCACTTTGCTTGGTTATAGTATCCTTTGGTGTATAGAATATTTTAGTTTCATAAGATACCATATATTAATTATTCTTAATGACGGTGCCAATGATGTCATTTAGAAAGTCCTTTCCTGTGCCAGAGAGTTCAAGCTTACTTCTTAATGTATCCAATATCTGGTAAAAAAAAAATCTGGTCTTATGTTGAGGACATTGGTTCACAATGTACAGAGAATGAGGTATGTTGGAGCATTCAACCCCAGGTAGGATGTCTTATCAACCCTTTCCTTTGAGGCTTAGGGATCTGTGTGGAAGAGGAGGAAGAAAGATTTTAAGAGCCAGAGATGGAACACGACTTTAAGGTATCTATTTTACAGACATAAGACTGGTACACAGATGAGCTCACAGAGACAGTGATTGCATGTAGAAGACTTAATAGGTGCAAACAAGACAAAATCCTAGCACTGAGAGGAAATGGACAGAAAGTCCTTCCCAGAGACAAAAAGCTATGTGCAATTGAAGAGGGAAGGGAAAATCAATGTTCCCCAGTTGAGTGTTAGTTTGTTTATTAACTACACTCCAAAACAGTCCCCAATGCCTAGGTCTTGTTGGAAAAAAAAAAAAGGACTCCATATGGATGCCATGTTTTGTTGTCGACTGTATGTCTCTGTGTGTGTGTGTGAGAGAGAGAGAGAGAGAGAGAGAGAGAGAGAGAGAGACAGAGACAGAGACAGACAGAGACAGACAGAGAGAGAGACAGACAGAGACAGACAGAGACAGGGAGAGACAGAGACAGAGAGAAACATGCATGTCTGTAAAAGCAAGATATCAAAGTGTTTGTCATTCTTTAAGCTCTATCTACCTTTCTTTGATCATCTCTCATTGGCCTAACTGGCCAACCAGTTCCACGTGTCCTCTCTCTGCCTCTAGAATACTGAGATTAATTGTGGGTGTCCACATCTGACCTTTGGGGGGACAAAACAGTCATTACTCACAACAGAAGAGCACTGTGCTTAAGTGCCTTAACTCTGATGTGAAGAATGCCAATGAAGATATACAAACATATGTCTTCTTGTTATTCAGTAAGGAGCCACAGACACATGCCTCACTGTGGCCAGGGCACAGGGCACAGCAAAGGCTATACTGTGGTCTGGAAGTTTTCCTCTGAACTCCAGTTGTTCTCACTTTTCCCAAAGCTTTTCCATGTTAGCTTGCAAAAGTTGCACTATTAGGCAAGGACTTGAAACATCCACATATAAAAATAATGTTCATGACACAAACTATTGGATTCCATTCCGTCAATAGACTTGTTCCCTTTGTTCATTGAGAAGGTCTAGGGAAGAGTCAGAATCCTTAAGGTTCTTACCTAAGGGAAGGAATCACCCAAACCAAAAAGGGTTGGGATCAGCTGGGAGTTACCAAGCAGTGTAAGTGGAAAAGCCAGACCCTGAAGGAGCTTCACCTCAGATCCTCACTGTAGTATCTCCTTTCTGACCCTGGCAGCACACAGAGGAGAAAAGTGTGACTGTGAATGAAACATGACTCGTGCTTCCACGGAACAGAGATTGCTGCTGAAGAGTTTCTCGCCTGGACAGATCCACTCCGATATTTACTGTTTGGTTTTTAATCACTGGAGTGCTTCATGTTCACCACATAGTAATTGGTAGCAGAGAACCATGTGGAGTTTTTGGCTTTTGGTAATGACATTTAAGGTTGGTTTCTGTAGGAGATGTGGACTATCCACATCAACTCGCACAGTGGATAGTCTCTCTCTCTCTCTCTCTCTCTCTCTCAAGACAATCAAAGGGTATATAATGATGCCATTAAAAAGGATTTTTATGTGTGCAGAAAGTGGAATTGCCTTAATTTCCATCAGCAGGAGAAACTCTATATGATGTGAGGCATACTTGTAATCAAATGCAACATTGCATAATAACATTGCATTGATAGTAAGCAATCAATGGAATGAACTGCTGGTGCTTTCAGTCACATTAATGAATTTCACACATATGCTGCACAATGGAAGCTAGGCACAAATAAAATATAATTGATATTTTAATAGCTCTTTAAAATACTATTATTTATTTATGTTCATAAGTATATTTATTCACTTACACACTAATTGCAAACTGCACCCATCTCCCAGTCTTTCTTCATTTAACACATACTTTTGTCTTCTCCCCTTCTCCCATAAGAAAGTGGCAGCTCCCTCCTGTGTATTAACCCACCCTGACACATGAATTCACTGCAGGCCTACAATCATCCTCTCCCACTGAGGCCAGACAAGGTGGCCCAATTAGAGGAACAGAATCCACAAGCCGGCAACAGTCAGGGTCAGCCCCTGGGACAGTTGGTGGGGAACCTGCATGAAGACCAAGCTGCACAATTTGCTGTATATGTAGGTGGGTTCTGTCCAGGCTTGCTCTTTGATTGGTTGTTCAGTCTTCGGGAGCCCCAGGGTGTTTAGGTTAGTTGACTCTGTTGGTCTGTTTATGCAGTCCCTATCCTCTCTGGCTCTCTCAGTCCTCCCTCCAACTCTTCCACAAGACACCATGAGCTCCAAGCTGGATGGAGCCTCTCAGAGGACAGCTATACCAGGCTCCTGTCTGCAAGAACAATAGAGTATCTTAAGTAGTGTCAGGGATTGGTGCTTGCCCATGGGATGTGTCTCAAGCTAAGCTAGTCATTGGTTGGCTATTCCCTCTGCCGCTGCTCTATCTCTGCTCCTGCACTTCTTGTAGGCAAAACAAATTTGGGGTCGACTGTTTTGTGGATAGGTTGATGTATTTTTATGTGAATAGGTATTTTGCCTGCCTGCATCTGTCAACCACATGCATGTAGTGCTCATAGAGACCAGAAGAGGGCATCAGGTCCCTGTATAACAGAACTTTGTGACCCACCAAGAAGTTTCTGGAAGCAATGCTTGGTCCACTGGAAAAGAAGATGATGCTCTTAAGAGCCAAGCAATCTCTTCTGTCCTTTTATATACCTCCTAGTAAACACCTTCTTCAGACTCCAAATTGGTAGACATTAAATCTAGAATATTGGAATGCATACAGAAAAGTTATTAATCACAGTAACTGTTTCTTTGAAAATAATTAAGTTTTACAAATTTCAACCTGACCTGGTATATAATGCATATGAAATGGCAATTTGACATTAAAATTTATCAGGTATCCTAGTCCCATATGTTTTGCTTTAATGGAAATCTATGTATTCTAGGTTTAATGGAATAAAAAAAATCTATCTCATCAATACTTTATTAAATTTACTCTCCTACTCTAAATTTCACAGTAATTTGATTATTTTCAATTTAGCTCTTTTATGAATGCTGAATGAGGATATAAGCTATAAAATATTGATCTGTATTTTAATACTGTTATATTTGTTATATAGTTGTCTCAAATCAGGAACTGGAGAAATGGCCCAGTGGGTAAGTGTGGTTGCTATAAAGTCAAGGGAGCAGTGTTTGTATCTCAGCACCCATGCAAAGAGCTGGGTCTCACATGAATGTCTGTTATTACATCCCAAAGTGATTGACCATATTCTTCTGTTACACCCAGCATATATACATGAATATTTAACATTTGAAGCATATATTTTAAAGTGACCTAAGAAATGAATGCATTAATAATATTTAAATCATGTTGCATGTTATAAGAAAAAAATCCATTAGCTGCTAATTGTTTATCAACCACTAAGCACTATTCTGTGCTGTCCCCTTTACTGTGTATTTCAGAATTAAATTTCTGCCAATACCAATAAAAATATTCGCCCCTTCTGCCCATCTCCAGATCCTGGTAGCAAGAGCAGACACCCAGTGGGTCTGCACCCTTGTGGAAACTGTATCCTGAGACATCCCTGAGAGGCCAGTGTCCTCAGGGAGGCAGGTAGGTCCAGTTGCGCACAGCCCTACGCACCAGAGCCACTTCTGGGAGTAGGAAGCTCCCAGGATCCCCCCACCCCCAGGTACCTAAACCCTGCCCTTGCAGAATTCCACTCCCCTTCTGCCCCTCTCTGGATCCCAGTGGCGGAAGCAGGCACCCAGCAGGTCTGCACACTTGTAGAAACTATATCCTGAGACAGCCAAGAGAGGCCATTGTCCTCAGAGAGGCAGACACCCAGCGGGTCTACACCCTTGTGAAAACCATATCCTGAGGCATCCTAGAGAGGCCACCGACCTCAGAGCAGGGGACACCATACCCAGAGTCATCCTAGAGGAGCCACTGAACCCAGAGCAGCAGACACCTTATCCTGAGACATTCTAGAGGAACCACTGCACTCAGAGCAGCGTACACCTAGCTGGTCTGCTCTCAAGAAGACACCTTACCCTGAGACATCCTAGAGGAGAAACTGCACTCAGAGAAGCTAGAGCTCAGGATAACAGGATCACAGAGACATCTGGACCCTGAGGAGTTCTGACACAAGCAAGATAACTGGAAAGACAGTTCCCAGTCAGAACCAGTGAGAGAGGGTAGCACTAGAGTTAACCAAATGGTGAAAGGCAAGAGCAGGAATGTAAGTAACAGAAACCAAAGTTACTTGGCATCACTAGAACCCAGTTCTCCCACCATAGCAAGCCCTGAACACCACATTACACCGGAAAAGCAGGACACAGAATTAAAATCACTTCTCATGATGATGTTAGAGGACTTTAAGAAAGTCATAAATAACATTCTCAAAGAATTTGAAAAGAACACAGATAAACAGATCAGAACCCTTAAAGAGGAAACACAAAAATTCCTTAAAGAATTGCAAGAAAACACAACCAAACAGGTGAAGGAATTAAACAAAATCGTCCAAGATCTAAAAATGGAAGTAGAAACAATACAGAAATCTCAAAGAGAGACTACCCTGGAGATAAAAAAAAAAAAAAAAAAAACTAGAAAAGAGATTAACAGGAGTAATAGTTGCAAGCATCATCAACAGAATACAAGAGAAGAAGAGAGAATCTCATGTGCAGAAGATACCATGGAAAACATTGACACAACAGTCAAAGAAAATGCAAAATGCAAAATGCTCCTAAACCAAAACATCCAGGAAATCCAGGGCACAATGAGAAGGCCAAACCTAAGAATAATAGGTATAGATGAGGGTGAAGACTCCCAAGTTAAAGGGCCAGTAAATATCTTCAACAAAATTATGGAGGAAAACTTCCATAACCTAAAGAAAGAGATGTCCTTAAATATACAAGAAGCCTACAGAACCCCAAATAGACTAGATGAAAAAAGAAATACCTCCCATCACATAATAATCAAAACATCAAATATACAAAACAAAGAAAAAATACTAAAAGCAGTAAGGGAAAAAGGTAAAGTAACATATAAAGGCAGACCTATAAGAATTACACCAGACTTCTTACTATAAAAAAGTGTTAAAAGACTATAAAAGACTATAAAAGCCAGAAGATCCTGGACTGATATCATACAGACCCTAAGAGAACACAAACACCTGCCCAGACTACAATACCTAGCAAAACTCTCAATCAATATTGATGGAGAAACTTAGATATTACATGACAAAAGCAAATTTACACAATATCTTCACACAAATCCAGCCCTTCAAAGGATAATGGATGGAAAACTCCAACACAAGGAGGGAAATTAAAATGTAGAAAAAACAAGAAAGTAATCTTTCAACAACCCCAAAAGAAGAAAGTTACACAAACATAATTTTACCTCCAACAACAAAAGTGACAGGAAACAACAATCAGTTTTCCTTAATATCTCTTAATATAAATGAACTCAACTCTCCAATAAAAAGACATAAGTTAGCAGACTGGACACATAAGCAAGACCCAGAATTTTGCTGCATACAGGAAACACACCTCTGTGATGAAGACAAACACTACCTCAGAGTAAAAGGATGGAAAACAATCTTCCAAGCAAACGGTCCCAAGAAACAAGCTGGAGTAGCAATTCTAATATCAAATAAAAATGATTTTCAACCAAACCTAATCAAAAAAGATAAGGAAAGACACTTTACACTCATCCATGGAAAAATGTACCAAGATGAACTCTCAATGCTGAACATCTTTGCCCCAAATGCAAGGGCACCCACATATATAAAAGAAACTTTGCTAAAACTCAAAGCATACATCACACCTCACACAATAATAGTGGGGGACTTAAACACTTCACTCTCAGCAATGGACAAATCATGAAAACAGAAACTAAATAGAGACACAATGAAACTAACAGAAGTTATGAGCCAAATGGATTTAACTGATACATATAGAACATTTCACCCAAAACCAAAAGAATGTACCTTTTTCTCAGCACCTCATGGTACCTTCTCCAAAATAGACCATATAACTGGTCACAAACCCTCAACAGATACAAAAAGATTGAACTAATTCCTTGCAACCTATCAGACTACCATGAACTAAGGCTAGTCTTTAATAATGACAAAAACAATGGAAAACCCACATACACATGGAAACTGAACAACTCTCTACTCAAGGATGACTTGATCAAGGAAGAAATAAAGAAAGAAATGAAAGACTTTTTAGAATTTAATGAAAAGGAGGACACATCATACCAAAACTTGTGGGACTCCATGAAAGCAGTACTAAGAGCAGTACTTAGAGCAGTACTAAACTCATAGCTCTAAGTACCTACAAAAAGAAACTGGAGAGAGCATACATTAACAACTTGACAGCACACCTGAAAGCCTTAGAACAAAAAGAGGCAAACATACCTAAGAGGAGTAGATGGCAGGAAATAATCAAACTCAGAGCTGAAATCAACCAAGTAGAAACAAACAGAACTAAACAAAATATCAACAAAACCAGGAGCTGTTTTTTTTTTTTTTTTTTTTTTGAGAAAATCAACAAGATAGATAAACCCTTATCCAGACTAAACAAAGGGCACAGAGACAGTATCCAAATTAATAAAATCAGAACTGAAAAGGGAGACATAACAACAGAAATTGAGGAAATTAAAAAAAATCATCAGATCCTACTACAAAGGCTTATACTCAACAAAATTGGAATCTCTAGAAAAAATGGACAATAATCAGCAGCAGATAAACCATCTAAACAGCCCTATAAACCCTAAAGAAATAGAAGTCATTAAAAGTCTCCCCACCAAAAAAAGTCCAGGACCAGATGGTTTTAGTGCAGAATTCTATCAGACCTTCCAGGAAGACCTAATACTAATTCTCTTCAAACTATTCCTTCAAATAGAAACAGAAGGAACACTACCCAGTTTGTTCTATGAAGCTACCATTACGCTCATACCTAAACCACAGAAAGACCAAACAAAGAGAACTACAAACCAATCTCGCTTATGAATATTGATGCAAAAATACTCCATAAAATTCTCGCAAACAGAATCCACAACACATCAAAACAATTATCCATCATGATCAAGTAGGCTTTATCCCAGGAATGCAGGGATGGTTCAATATTTGGAAATCCATCAATGTAATCCACTATATAAACTGAAAGAAAAAAACTACAAGGTCATCTCACTAGATGCTGAGAAAGCATTTGACAAAATTCAACATCCTTCATGTTAAAAGTCTTGGAAAGATCAGGAATTCAAGGCCCATACCTAAACATAGTAAAAGCAATAGACAGTAAGCCAGCAGCCAGCATCAAACTAAATGGAGAGAAACTTGAAGCAATCCCACTAAGATCAGGGACTACACAAGGCTGCCCACTCTCACCTTACCTATTTAATATAGTTCTGGAAGTCCTAGCCAGAGCAATTAGACAACAAAAGGAAGTCAAAGAGATACAAATAGGAAAGGAAAATGTCAAAATTTCACTATTTGCAGATGATATGGTAATATACTTAAGTGACCCTAAAACTTCCACCAGAGAACTCCTAAACCTGATAAACAACTTTAGCAAAGTGGCTGGATATAAAATCAACTCAAACAAATCAGTAGCCTTCCTTTATTCAAAGGATAAAGAGGCTTAAAAAGAAATTAGTGAAATGACACCCTTCACAATAGCCACAAATAATATACAATACTTTGGAGTGAATCTAACCAAACAAGTGAAAGATCTGTATGACAAGAACTTCAAGTCTCTAAAGAAAGAAATAGAAGATCTCAGAAGATGGAAAGATCTCCCATGCTCATGGATTGGCAGGATTAACTTAGTAAAAATGGCCATCTTGCCAAAAGCAATCTACAGATTCAATGCAATCCCCATCAAAATTCCAAATCAATTCTTCATAGAGATAGAAAGAGCAATTTGCAAATTCATTTGGAATAACAAAAAACCAAGGATGGCGAGAACTATTCTCAACAATAAAAGAACTACCGGGGGAATCACCATCCCTGACCTCAAGCTGTACTACAGAGCAGTAGTGATAAAAACTGCATGGTATTGGTACAGAGACAGGCAGGAAGATCAGTGGAATAGAATTGAAGACCCAGAAATGAAACCACACACCTATGGTCACTTGATTTTTGACAAAGGAGCTAAAACCATCCAGTGGAAAAAGATCAGCATTTTCAACAAATGGTGCTGGCTCAACTGGAGGTCAGCATGTAGAAGAATGCAAATTAATCCATTCGTATCCCCTTGTACAAAGCTCAAGTCCAAGTGGATAAAGGACCTTCATATAAAACCAGATACACTGAAACTAATAGAAGAGAAGGTGGGCAAGACCCTCGAATACCTAGGCACAGGGGAAAAGTTCATGAACAAATTACCAATGGCTTATGCTCTGAGATCAAGAATCGACAAATGGGACCTCATCAATTTACAAAGCTTCTGTAAGGCAAAGGACACTGTCAATAAGACAAAATGGCAACCAACAGATTGGGAAAAGATCATTACTAATCCTACATCTGATAGAGGGCTAATATCTAATATATACAAAGAACTCAAGAAATTATACACCAGACAACAAAATAACCCCATTAAAAATGGGGTGCAGAGTTAAAGAAAGAATTCTCAAGTGAGGAAACTCGAATGGAATGGCCGAGAAGCAACTTAAGAAATGCTCAACATCCTTAGTCATCAGGGAAATGCAAATCAAAACAACCCTGAGATATCACCTCACACCAGTCAGAATGGCTAAGATCAAAAATTCAAGTGATAGTAAATGCTGGCGAGGATGTGGAGAAAGAGAAACACTCCTCCATTGTTGGTGGGGTTGCAAGCTGGTACAATCACTCTGGAAGTCAGTCTGTCGGTTCCTCAGAAAATTGGACATAGAACTACCTGAGGACCCAGCTATACCACTCCTGGGCATATACCCAGAAAATGCTGCAACATATAACAAGGACATATGCTCCAGTATGTTCATAGCAGCCTTATTTATAATAGCCAGAGCTGGAAAGAACCCAGATGTCCTTCAACAGAGGAATGGATACAAAAAAATGTGGTACATTTACACAATGGAATATTACTCAGCTATTAAAAATAATGAATTCGAGAAATTCTTAGGTAAATGGATGGAACTAGAAAATATCATCCTGAGTGAGGTAACCCAATCACAAAAAAACCACACATGGTATTTGCTCACTGATAAGCAGATATTAGCCCAAAAGTTTGAAACAACAAAGATTCAACTAACAGACCACATGAAGCTTATGAAGAAGGAAGAACAAGTGTGGATGCCTAGGTCTTACTTAGAAGGAGTAACAAAATACCCAAGGGAGCAAATATGGAGACAAAGTGTGGGACAGAAACTGAAGGAGAGGTTGTATGGAGACCATTTCACATGGGTATTCATCCCATGTGCAGTCACCAAAATTAGACACTGATATGGATGACAGAAAGTGCATGCTGTCATGACAGCAGCCTGATAAGGCTGTCTCTTTAGAGGTCCCCCAGAGTCTGACATACCCAGAGGCAGATACTCACAGCTAACCATTAATCTGATCAAGGGTTCCCAATAGAGAAGTTAGAGGGAAGACTGAAGGAGCCGAAAGGGTTGGTGGCCCCAGAAGGAGAGCAACAATACCAACCAACCAGAGCCCCCTAGGGTATAAACCACAAGCCTTGGAGCACATAGGGAGGGACCCATGACTCCAGCTGTATATGTAGGGAAGGATGGCCTTGTTGGGCATAGGTGGGAGAGGAGATCTTTGGTCCCATGAAGGCTGAACACTGAGTAGGAGGGAATCTGAGGGTGGGGAGGTGGGAGTAAGGGGTAGGTGAAGGCACACCCTCATATAAGCAGGAGGAGGGGGGATGGGATAAGGGGTTCCTGGGTGGTGGGGGGAATGGGGTAAGGGGATAAAATTCTAAATGTAAATATTATTTCCAAAAAAGGGGGAAAAAAGAAAAGCTGTTAGAACCAACATCTTTAATAAAATGTCAGCCCTCTAAAAAATTATCTTGATACTAAAATTTGTTATGAGAATTGTATATTGCAGAATACACAGCCTTGGTATATCTACTCATCAAGCAAGCTGAGCAGACCTGCTCAAACCTCTGAGGTCCTGGAATTCCAACTGGATGCAGAGAAGACACAGCGTCAGAGGCTTATCAATTTACTTCTTTCTCCACCCCTCTTCTAATATCTCAATGCCCGTAATCAGCTTGTAGAAGTTAATGAAGAGTCAGCACCCCTATTCCCTGGGCTTGGAGACTAAGGTGGTTAATATTGGGCTGTCTTTCTAGGGAAAAGTAGTGGCTTTTGTGGGAATAGGGAGGATTAGCTAGGACTTATTGCATAGCCATAACATATTGGTAGAAATCTGTATAATTATTATCAAGATGAAGTTATAATTTCTTAAATTTGATTTCAAATTTAAGGTTTTCTTTGGTACAAGCTTCTTATTGACATAAAAGTGAGATGAATATTGACACTCTCATAGGCATTGTGCCTGTATAGCACAATTAGGAATACAAGGCCTAGACCCAGTCCTTCTTTAACTTTTTCAACTGATTTGAGATGGTTAGCCTGTGAGTTAAGGGACTATAGCAAATTCATGGCTTGGAGTTTATTGTTAGGGTGTTTTCTATATTTTATTTAGAAATAGCTGAGTGGAGTTAACAGACAATAGTCCAGATTACCTTACATGAATAGTTGGTTTTCAAAACGTCAGAAGTCCACAGAATTGATATTACAAATATTTCTGTATTAATGTTCATTTTGATTAGAGACCTGTCTTCTCCTGACAGCTTCCTGTCATGGATTCTAAGAAGAAATTGTGCATCTTTGGAGTTACTCTAGTTGTGGTGAGACAGCCACTAAGCAAGAATTGCCTCTTTCCATCTACAGACAAATTACTGTCCAGAAAAGGACATACTTGCAGAATAGTCGACTGATTATATCTGCCTAGACAGAGTAATCAGCCCTTAATAATTCTGCATCACTAAGGTCTGTCAGATGATCCTGGGCCAGAAGGCTAAAGATCAGATGCTCCAATGTTTTGTAGTATAGGGAGTGTCCAGGTGTTCAGCAGTCTCTATAAATTGGCTAAGTTTTAGAAGCTATGCTTTGTGCTTCCCTTAATTTTAGTTAACTCAGTCATTCTGGATTTCTGACAGGGTTGAAGACTTATAGTCTCATAGCCAATCCTGGCTATTTACTTTGAGAGAAAAGATCTTAGTGGATGGTTTTCAGCTGACATTCATTCTAAAGCCAAGAAAAAAAAGCCAGGTTCAGAACTAAGTGTTTTAGTTAGGAGAGCTGACCGGTATTCTGGTTAGTCTACAAAATGATAGACTGGGTATTAGGACTATCTTGTACCTCACTAGTACAAATTGGCATAATTATGCTCTAACTGTATTTTGAGAGAGAAAAGTTTTCTTTTAATAGGAAGGGTGATATGTAGGAGGAGCTAAGGTGGGAGGGGTACCAAGAAGAAGAGAAGGAGTAAGGAGAGAAGGAGAAGAAGGAGAGGAGAAGCTAGATGATGAAAGAGAGAAAGAGAAAGAGAGGGGAGGATATGGAGGCAGTTGTTCACGTGTCTCCACCAGTCTAAGATAGTTGATATATCTAGGCTGCGTATTAGGCTACACTTCTGATTGAGCATTACCAAACTTATAAAGCCTTTGATTAACATTTTTAAAAAGTGTATAAAAACAAAAAGAAAAAGGGGGCATGAGATAGGGGTTTTCAGGGGGGTGGAATAGGGAAAAGGGATGGCATCTGAAATGTAAATAAAATATCCAATAAAAAAATAAAAAAATTTAGGAAAAAAATTTGCAGAGAAAAATTTTTAAAAGTTTAAACTTTTAAAGTTTAAACATTGATCTCCTTTTTTATAAAATTCTAAGACTAAAGTCAGTTTATGAGTTATTTTTTTCCAGTAAATAATTTATTTATTCACTTTACATTTGATTGCTGTCTCTGCCCATGGTCCACCTTACTCCACCCCCATTTCCTTTCCTTTCCCCTTCTCTTCTGAGAAGGTGGAGGTATCCTGGATATTCCCTGACCTTGGCACATCAAATTTCTGCAAGGCTAGGTGCATTCTTTCCTATTGAAAGGAGACAAGGTAACCCAGTTAGGGGAACAGATTCCACGCAAGAGCAACAGCTTTAGGGATAGCTCTGCTCCAGCTATAGGGGCACCCACATGAAGATGGAGCTGAAGATCT
This sequence comes from Arvicanthis niloticus, assembly GCF_011762505.2. Classification (NCBI taxonomy): domain Eukaryota; kingdom Metazoa; phylum Chordata; class Mammalia; order Rodentia; family Muridae; genus Arvicanthis; species Arvicanthis niloticus. The sequence continues at coordinate 54,876,573 of NC_047665.1, read as the reverse complement.
ACTACATATGTGGGGGGAGGTGGTAAGGTCTAGCCAGAGTATGTTCTTTGGTTGGTAATTCAGTCTCTGAGAGTCCCCAAGGGCCCAGCTTTGTTGGTCTTAATATAGGATCTCTATCCTCTTCAGAATGCTCAATCACAACCCCCACCCCTAACCCTTCCACAAGAGTACCTAAGCTCTATCCAAAGTTTGGCTGTGAGTCTCTGCATCTGTCTCACTCAGATGCTAGGTTAAGCCTCTCAGAGGTCAGTTATGCTAGCTTCCTGACTGCAAGCACAAAAGAGTATCATTAATAGTGTCAGGAATTGATGCTTGCCCATGTGATAGGTCTCGAGTTGCACTAGGTATTCCTTGGCTATTCCCTCAGTCTCTGTTCCATCTTTGTCCCTGCATTTCTTGTAGATGGGACAAATTTTGGATTAAAATATTGTGAGTAGTTTGTGTCCTTACCATTTAAGAACACAATTTGCTTCTTTGTTCTTTTTGTTGTATGGTATGCGGTACATCATTATTTTCAGTGATGCATAATCAAGTAGAAGCTTCATAATGGCCAAACGAAAATAAATGTCCATTAGATAAACAGTAGTAGTATTTAAACAATAGGCACCCAACAGTACTGTTAACCCTTAGTTAGACAGTAGCAATGATTAATCATTAGCTGGGGATAAAGATGCTTAAACATTAGCTGGTGAGTAGGCATGGCTAACTTTCAGAAAGGGAGTGTCCCTTGTTAACCATTAGACAGGAAGTTGATATATGACATTTGCCCACTTCCCCTTCATGGCAACAGAAGACTCAGGACGTGCTTAGCCAGGGCAAAGAGAGACAATGAGCTCCAAACAGCAGTGTGTCAAACTAAATGATGGCCACTTCATTCCTGCCCTGGGCTTTGGCACCTATAAACCCAATGAGGTAAGAATACAGGATTCTCAGTGTTTCCAGGCTAGAGCTAAGCCATGTACAAGAGATCAGATAGTTAGGTTTGCCCTGCATCGAGTCTGGTTGTGTCCCCACTTGTTGATTTTCTCTTGTTAAATAGAGGTAACAGCCTCAGCTGCCATCAGTGGCTGTGGGTAGGAGACTGAGCTGGTTCCCTGGGTAGGGTGCATCAGGATTCAGGCAGAAGAGCTGGTCTCTGTTCATGCTTGCTCTTTTCTGGGGAAGATCCCTGCTCCTGGTAAGTCAGGAGGGAGGCAGGCTTAGTGAGGAACAAAGGGAAAGCCAAACTCTGGTGGTGGATGTTAATGCAGCATTCAATGGAGCTATAGGGCACTGGGACCTTTGCTATAATTCAGGGACTTCAGGAACAGGGAGAAAGTTTGTTTATCTTCTCTGTTATTCTTGATGTGAGCTAGGCAATCTGGGCTTGGCAGGCTGTAGCTGTGGGTTTTTTTTTTTTTTTTTTTCTTCTTGGATTTACTTTTCTGGCCTAGGCCTGCCTGTGAGTTTACTGTTCCCATTTGGGGTCTGTCAGCTCTAAGAATGAACTTGTCTGTGAGCTCTGACTTTAAGGGATAGACCTATGACCTAACAGTTCCAGGCACTTGGCTTTTCCTATGTCCATGTTTCACTGCTTGATAGAGGAGAAGATAGTCATCAGACTGCCTATCAGCTTTCTTGGTTGCAGTGTGGGAGGGGACTTCTCTGTTTATGTCCTCAGTCTCCAACATTTCTCATTGCAAAAGGCAAGACAGTTGAAATGCACATAGTAACTCAGGGTGGCTTCCCGTAGATCAGCGGTTCTCAATCTGTGAGTCACAATACCTTTGTAATTTTACAGAGGTTGCATATAAGGTATCCAAGTTATCAGATATTTATATTATGATACATAATAGCAGCACAATTACAGTCATGAAGTAGCAACAAAATCATTTTATGGTTGGGGATCACCACAACGTGAGGAACTGTATTTTATGGTTGCTGCATTAGGAAGGTTGGGAACGACTGCTGTAGACTAATGCATGAAGCAAATATTTGACAAATACTTTGGTTTTGTTTTGGGGCAGCCACCAACGTCTTACAGCGAATGTTCTAGAGCTAAGTGAGGTCTCCCATGTATAACTCTCAATTGTGGGAAACCTACTGGAGTTTGTAGTGCATCATTCAGATGGGGGAGGAGGACCTAGTAAAGTTAAATGTGAATTATTGGTATTCCTTAGTGTATGTTGGATTCAGAGCATGTTTGTCCTCAGAATGAAAAATATCTTGGTGGACTCTTTGTAACCTGGAGGGACTTTCTTGTGTTCTAGCCTTCCTTAGACCTTTTAATTGTGTGATAAAGGACCTCTTCACTTGACTTCAAGTTTATCTATCTCCTTCTTGTTAGACTCCAGAGAAATCTGGACATATACTCAGGATTTGTTACTTTTGCAAAGTTGCATAAAACACAGGAACAGGTCAAGGCCACTACTGGAGCCTCAGCGTTGATAACTCAGTGTCCTTATTCTTAGATAAGTCCTGACTGGTTTCCAGAATAGGTGTTAGTAGACAGAATTTTAGTTCCTGTCTTTTATTGTGAAAAAAAAAAAATCACTCTAGAGATTCTTAAAACAATCAGAAAAGGTACTGTGATTGACTTTTTAAACCCTTTGTAAGTGTGGTGTGATTGTATATGTGTTTCTGTGTTGTGGACAATGTCTGGGGATTTAGAAGTCACAGCCATTCTCCATTGCTCAGTTTGTGTGAGGCCAGGTTTCTCACCGAGTCTGTAGTGCTCAAGGATATGCTCCATGTATCACCCTGACGCTTCCTCCTCGAGCTAGGGCTGCATGCCATACTCTGCTTTACAGAGTGCTGTGGGTTCGAAACTAAGATATCAAAGTTGTTACATATGTATCTGGAGCCAAGGCTCCCTCCATGTATACTCTGTTGATTTAATCTCTGGGAGCTCTGGGTGATCCAGTTAGTTGATATTGTTATTCCTATGGGGCTGCAATCACCTTAGCTCCTTCAGTACTTCCCCTAACTCTTTCATTGGGGTCCCCAGGCTCAGTCCAATAGTTGGCTGTGAGTATCTGCATCTGTATTGGTCAGTTGCTGGTAGAACCTCTCAGGAAACATCCATATCAGGCTCCTGTCAGGAAGTGCTGCTTGGCATCAGCAATGGTGTCTGTGTGGGTGGGGAGGGGGTTAGTGTCTGCTGCTGGAGAGATGGTAATCATGTCTTTTTAAAATAGGTAATCTTTGTATGAAGAGGCTGATACCACAAATTTACAATCTCCAACATAATATATGCAAGTTACTTTTAATAAGGATATATTCTTAGAGGAGTTTTTTTCTGCATCAATTTAGGTTTGTCAGACAGAGAATGGATATATAGAAAGACTAACATGGGATAGTTTTTACTGTCCAAGTCTATATTATTAAACTGGTGTTGCTTGGTTTTTGTGATTTTCTTTTAATTTTTTTTTTAAATCTTTTAATCAGTGTCTTATCTGGGAGCAAGGAGGAGTGCCTGTGTAACTGTGTCCTGTCCCAAGCAGACATCCTCATGTTCATATGGCCTAGATATTCTATTACATAAGTTTAGTGTGACTTGCTAGGAGGCAACTGAACATAGGGTGAGCATCCATCAGTTCCAGTAAGTAACCAATATTGCAGGGGTGTAAGGAGGTTCTTGGATACAAAAGTCTTGCAATTAATTAATAAAGATACTGAGAAAGCAAGTTTGATTCATTAGCTCAAAGGTGGGACAAAATATGGGCTAATTTTGATCCTGTGAAGACACTAATATTTCTGTGAAAATTACAATATCTCTGGAGATTTCATTGTGTTTTATAGAATAGGATATGAGAATGCAAGGATCAGGGTACTAGGTTCTTGCCTAACAACTGGTCTTAGGATGACTTTGAAAGACAAAGTTCTTTCTAGTATAGTAAATTTCCATCTAGGCTCACTTTGAGCTGGCTCTCAGAACAAACATCTCTAAATACCTCCTTTGGTTTCTTCCCTAGGTTCCCAAGGGTAAGTCACTGGAGGCTGCATGCCTAGCTCTAGATGCTGGATACCACCATATTGATACTGCTTATGCATACCAAGTAGAAGACGAGATAGGAAGATGAGATAGATAATCAAAACAAGATTAAAGCTGGGGTTGTAAAGAGAGAAGACTTGTTCATCTCTACAAAGATATAGTACACAAGTATGCAAACTATTGAAATCTAGTAAGGCAGCAGAAATGATATTATTGCATCAGAAGTTGGTTAATGATGTCAATTGAATTAATGGGTCAAGGAAAGTAGAAGAAGATTTAACTCTATATGAAAATAGCTTAGTTATTAGTTATTAGTATATACTTTATTCCTTGAGTAATTTTTTATTGTTTAATAAATGAACTAACATTAACCCCAAACTATAGCTGAGTTCTCATTGTTAAGTAAAAGTAAACACTGAGTTTAAAGGAATGCTTATAACTTTCCTTCAAGTACAAAAAAAAATATTTCAGCAGTAGAATAAATGAATATGCATATTTGGGTCATCTATTACTCCTGCATAATTTCCATTCTTCAACATCTGTAGCTTTGGTGTGGTTGCTTTCGACCACAGCTGATCAAGCCTGCTTTGGAAAAATCACTGAAAAACCTTCAACTAGATTATGTTGATCTTTTCCTTATATAGTACCCAGTGCCAATGAAGGTAGGGGATTTGAATTGTTAAATGTACATATCTTTGGATAGCAGCTTGAATATCATTTTTATGGATGGTAGAGATAAGTTACTATTATAACTTCATAAAAGTTAATTTACATGTCACTAAACTTTCGAGTAGATTCCACAAAGCATTCATTGGATTATGAATTGACATGACCAAGCAATGTCCAGAATCACGGATTAGAGGTAACTTCCAGGAAAACTTGGATTTACACATCTTTTCTATATCTATTAAGTTTTTCCCTTTTTTTTCCTCTCTTGGTGGCAAATGTTGCCTTAAGACAGTTTCAGCTTCAAGTTTATTAACGCTTTATAGCTTCTCTGCATCTTTTCTTACTAAAATCAATTTAGTGTACAGTCCCAATTGGCCATCCTTGGCACACATGTCTGTACCTGGGCCCACATGTGTTCATATTCATTACTTATTCTGGGACAGGATTAATATAAATTCTTGCTGTAGGTCAAGGACATGCAATGGTTGAGTTTCCCAGTGAAAATATGAAGATTTTCTTTTCAAAAGAAAGAATACAAGTCAACTAGGAGGTCTCATTTCATTGTTTAGAAATTATTTAAGTGTAGGGAATATATATCCATAAAGACACTTAATGAGAAGTTCAGTAATATATAAGTGAGTGTATTTGTGTGTATGTGTAACAACAATTAAAGAAAGAGAGGCTATGAATTTGAGAGATAACAAGCTCATATGTAGGCAAATAAAATAAATAGAGAGAAATTGGAGGGAGTAAAGGGAAAGCAGGAAATTATTTAACTACATTATACTTTTAAAATTAAAATTATTATAAGAAAGTAAATATATAATTATTCACACAAGTCAAGTGAATTCAATAAACTAGGCTTCAAAAGATAATATAATTCTATACACATATCAGTTTTTAAACACAGTATACAGAATGATGCCTCATTCTCTTATGGATGCTTACTGTCTTATTTCCAAGATACTCTTTTAAATGTTTTAAAAAACATGAGTGGGTATTTTTCTTGTGTGTATGTCTATTTGCTATGTGCATGCCTGGTGCACATGAAAACCAGAAGAGGGCATTGGGTCCCATGGACTGGCATGGTCTAGTTGTGTCTAACTATGTAGGTTCTGGAAATTGAGCCCAGGTCCTCTGAAAGAGCAGCCAGTGATTAATTACTGAACTATCTTGCTAGCTCCTTCCAGACAGTCTTAAACACATTACTGTAGACAAGATGCATGTTTTGTAATATTGTTTTAAAGTTACTTCTCTTCTAGCCAGGGGATAACGAATCTCCAGTAGATGAAAAAGGGAAATTTCTGTTGGACACTGTGGATTTCTGTGACACATGGGAGGTGAGTACTTTCCAAAACAACAATAAAGCAAGAAAAGAAAAGGATAATCAGCCCATGTTACCTTGGGTGTAGAAATTCATTTTTACTCATACATATTTAGTGGAGTTGTAGGGGATGAAGGCATCACTAAAATGTAAGGGGATGAAATGAAGAAGGGCTCAGGACAGGAGGCATATGGATATTTTGACACCTTATGTAGCAATAGCCTTGATTTTCTAGTGATATTACAGAAATTCCTCTTTGGCTGACATCTTTTGATTTATTATCACCTTATATTGACTTCTTTGGATTTAAATTCAGTGATAACTTGGGCAATACACCTTTAGTTTCCGTGACCAACTTAAGGTCTTGTACACACTTGCAAGTGTCTACCACTGAACAATATGTTTAATTCTGGAAAAAATTTCCTGTAACTAATCCATGTTATATTTATATCCATGTAGTCTCTTTGAAGTATGACCCTTTATTGCCCCTTTTCATCATCAGATGTTGGAGAAGTGCAAGGATGCAGGATTGGTGAAGTCCATTGGGGTGTCCAACTTTAACCACAGGCAGCTGGAGCGAATCCTCAACAAGCCAGGACTGAAGTACAAACCTGTCTGCAACCAGGTGAGTATCTGCATTCTCTCTCCACCTCTCAGGCTTTTCCTCACTTCTGTACTACTAAGTATAAAGAGTAAACCTAAGGAAGCCTGTTAATTAGTCCCCTTCACTTAGTTCTCAGGGAGAGGGGAGATCTTTCTTTAGAAGAACCTTGTGAAGCAGTATTTTAGTTTCTATTCCTGTTGCTTTGATAAAATACTCTGACAAAAGCCCATTTAGTTGCCCTCTGTCCAAGTGATTTTCACCTTGTGAAAAAGATTCTAAGAACAACATCATTATTTCAAAGACCCAGGGGATTTTAAATTTAACCTTTGACTCTTAGAGTATTTGTGAGAATGGAGACATGCTACGGTGCCCAACTGTTAAACAATGTGGAGATTTAGCTTTGGTCCATCAGGCAGATGTGAGGGCAGGGGAAAGTGAGCTTTTCCCTGAAGTAAGTATACTGAGTAGACATGAAATAGTTTATTGAAAAAAATGGGTGAAGATAAAAATTATTCTGTGACCAGGACTTGTATAGAGTTAATGCTTCTCACCATCTTATTATGGTCCACCCTCAGGATTCCATTAAGCTTAGCAGCTGACATCTTTACCCAATGAGCTCTCTAGCTGTGCTTTAAGTATATTTTTTGACATAAAACTTGCCCAGTCAAATGTTAACAGAAGATGCCCTCAAATTATTTGTGTATCCCTCAAGAAAAATTGCAGTGTTTGATCTTTTTAATTCAAAGGCAATATTTTATATAAAATTTCCTTTTTCTACTTTATTGACTTTAAGCATTTATATTCATCATAATATATGCATTTGATAAAATCTTATATCTTTCTATCATATTCTATTGTAGGTTGAATGTCATCTTTATTTGAACCAGAGTAAGCTACTAGATTACTGCAAATCAAAAGACATTGTTCTCATTGCTTATGGTGTTCTGGGAACCCAATGATATAAAGAATGGTAATAAGGTATAAAGAGTTAACCTAAAGGAAGGCTGTTAATTAGTACCCCAACACTCAGTTCTCCAGGAGAGGGGAGATCTTTCTTTAGAAGAACCTGGTGAAGCAGTATTTTAGTTTCTATTTCTGTTGCTTTGTTAAAATATTCTGACAAAAGTTACTCAAGGAAGAAAGGACTTATTATGGTTCACAATTCAAGAGTATAGACCATAAAGCCATGAAGTCAAGGTGTCAGGAACTTAAACCAGGTAGCCACTTCTCCTTACAGTCAAGAAGCAGAGAATGATGGACACTAAGACTCAGATCACTTTCTCACTTTACACAGCCAGGATTCCCTGATCAGGGAAATGGTTCCAGCCAAAATTAAAATAGGTCTTCTCACATCAATTTTCATAATAAAATAATCTTCCTCAGGCATCTGATAGACTCATCTTACAAGTTATTTTAGATTTTGTCCAGTTGAAAATTATCCATATCTATCACACCCAGTCTAGAATGGGCATCTAATGTGTTTTGAAGTTGTGTAATATAACCAAAAGCTTGGCCTTATGAACTCATTCTCACTTTCCCTTTAGGGTGAACCAGAACTCCCCAGTTCCCTTTAATGATCTAGTTCTTGGTGATATGGCCAAAAGGAACAATCGAAGTCCTGCCCTGATTGCACTTCGATACCTTGTTCAGTGTGGGGTCGTGCCCCTGGCTCAGAATTTCAAAGAGAATGAGATGAGAGAGAATTTGCAGGTGATGTGCTCTGGTCCTTGGGGTTTTTATACAGTATCTTCCATATGATTGCTTCTTTCAAATCTATCAGGACATTTCTTATATCAAGCCCATATTTCTGGCTTTTCCTATTCATGTGAATTCTCAAGTGCTTTGAGAAATGTTTTGTCTATGATATAAATCCAGCATGACTTTATGTTGGAAATTATGTAGAATTTGGTTTGCATTGTCAGCCAAGTATCATCTATACCTTTTCCATGGACTTCTTTATTTTCTGAAATGAGAAATCTGGAGTCAATAAATTTGATTCTAGAAATTCTTTTGGTTTACTCATATTTCCATATATGCTTACATATTCTAATATTTATATACATACTAACATACATGCACACATGCATATATAAATACATACATACATGAACACACATATACCAGTTAATTATATGTTCCTGTCATACTTACTTCCCTAGGTTAATTTTTTTAAAATGTCAACTAAGTATATTTTATTATAGTATAAAATATGAGCAGTTACTAAAAAAACTAAGTAGACATTTCATATATAGAACTTTATTTACCTTAGCGTTTGTTAATATAAAAACTTGTCTTACCTTAGCCTAAGCTTAGTGAAAATTATCTGTCTACACTGTGTCCCTTCACATAGCTTCAAGGAACTATTGTTTATATTTTCAGGATGATGAGACCTCTGAAGCTATATTCTGACAAAAGTTACTTAAGGGAGAAAGGACTTATTATGGTTCAAAATTCAAGACTATAGACCATAAAGCCATAAATCAGAGGACTGATTGAGCTTTTCCTCAATTCCATATACATTTCATACAGTTGACAAGCTTCCCAGGTTTTATTCCTAGACTTAGTTCTAAACCAAGGCAATGAGAAACCTTTTATGACAAATACAGAATAGATCCATCATTTGGTCTGTAAAATTCAAATGTCCAGTGCAAGTTATACAGCAGCCAAGATTCAAGGGGTAGAAATAGACACCACTCAGGGGGTGAAGGAGATAAACCGCTTCAACAGTGTACAGACCAAGAACTGTGGATTATAATCAGTCTGCTGCATTTGCATAGTCTCAATTGTATTTTTATGTAATTCAGAAGTGTTTTATGAATTATCTTCTTCCAATTTTTCTTGTTTTCATTCTCTTTTCATTATTTCAGAAACAAAGGGGACTTACAACAGTCTTTATACTTTTACTTTATGTTTGAGATCACATCCTTTTGCTTGTTAGACAAAAGATTCTATTTCATTATTTTAGCAAGGGTTTTTGTAATTTTTTTCCCCTAAACTGTTCTCTAGAATGCTGTTGTCATGAGGTGTAAAATATAAATCCATGTATGAGTGTAATTTTTAAATAACTTATTCAAAGTAATTACATTTATGAGTTCTTTCCTTTGTTCAATTATTTTATTTACTCTCACCTGCCACCCAGATTGTGCTTTGTAGTAGATTTATCAGTTGTTAAACTGTTGACAAATTTCCTTGTCCATCTCTCCATCTTTTTCTGTATCCATATTTTTAAAGCACCAAAGAACCTAACCCTGTGTATGTTTTAAGATGTGAGCATATATAGAAAATTATTTTAAAGTTAAAACATCTCAAATTGAAATAAGAACATCTTTTAAAGCCAGCTCTTTTATTCAACATGAGTTTGGATAAGTCTTAACTTGCATAACGTCGAAAAAGCATTGTTTGCACTTTATTTATTGATGAATCACAGAAATCTAACTCCCCATACAAGACAATGATTTGTATTTCAAAGTTTATCCTAGATTCCTTGGAAACTGTACCATAGCCTGCTTATGAAGTCAGCATTTTTTCTTCACAAGCTTACCTATTGTCTACAATATTATGCAATTTTAATATGTCTCAAAAGCAATTTCTTTCATTTTTACTTAGTATTTATTAACCATGAATGTTTTGGTAAACAATGTTCATCATTTTTAGGAACATACCTTCCCTTTGATGCTTAATATGTGTGTCATTCAAATGCTAAAACCTTTGTAATTTTTCTGACAGGTTTTTGAATTTCAGTTGTCCTCTGAGGATATGAAAACACTAGATGCCCTGAACAAAAATTTTCGATACCTTGCAGCAGAATTGTAAGTAATGTTGAGGAACACCTTAGCTCAATGTGTTTCAATTCAAGTGGTTTCTTCCCTCATTCATGCGGGTTCAGAAACTAAATGCCTATTTGTCTGCAGTATGTTTCCCATAGATCTAGTTAATACATTTGTTTCCAAATTTCTGAGATGTGGACATGTCAGCACAAAACACAGAGAAGGCTCTGAAAGTCATATTCAAAAATCAGAAGGGAACCTTCAAGAAAAAGTTTAAGAGCTTTAATAGCTACCCAAAGATCTTAATTTCCCTTCATGTTCTTATGGTTACAAGATTTGATACTGGACATAGGTTTGTTGTAGAGTATTTGTTCATGCTGTAAATCCTGAGATTATGTTGTTTACTGGAAAACACCTTTAAACCAAGATCTGTCTGCTTTTTGTAAACAGGATTAAATAAAGTCAACCATAGATCAAGATGCAGAGCAAGCAACCAGTTGACAGGGAGTCAGTCTGAGGGACCACAGTTCAAGCCCACTTTGGGTACTAATTTTTTAAAACAGTATCCCAATCATTCAACTTTACTGATGAAAACTCAGGAGGCAGATGCTGGGGTAAAAGCCTGCTAGGTCAGGGAAGGAAGCATCCAACTATTTATTGCTCCTCCTCAGCTAATGTCTCAAAAGGATGTTTTCCTACATGTTGTCTCAAAAAGAATAGAAAGAAAGAAAGAAAAAAAAGAAAAGGAAAAAAGAAAAATCCCCCAGTCTGATTGTCCTTTCTTTCTACTTCCTGTGTATCTCTCTTCTGTTCTCCTGATTTCCTTTTACTCTCTCTGGTTTTTTTTTTTTTTTTTTTCCATGTTCACTTCCTGTCAACTGTTTGCTTGCTCATCCTTGTTACCTATGGTTGGCTTTATTTAATCCTATTCTAATATCAGAAAGCTTTTGCATTAAAGATGTGTGCTAGGGCTGAGCTAGAAACAGTTTTTTCCAGTAAACAACAAAATCTTGGGGTTCACAGAGTGACCAAATAACCTATACCATAGGTTATAAATGACAACAAACATAGAATGCACATATGCACATATATGTGCATATTTATTCTATCTATCTATCTATCTATCTATCTATCTATCTATCTATCATCTATCTTCAATATATTTTCTGCTTGTGAAAATTTTTATTCTCAGCAGCAATAAATATGAAAACGTTTGAAGGAGGATTAGAAAATCTACAATATAAAATTGGTGTATATATTATCATTATTATTTTGTTACTATAGAGCAGAATGAAGGCACAGGAAGAGATATAGCTGAGTTATTGAGTCACTGGTATAAATAATAAACATTTCTTGCCCAATTTTATCAATTAAAATTTTTATCACTGCATTTTTGAATTGTTATTCATATATACAGGTTTATAAATTTTACTGTTTTTTCCCTGGACATAGAAGCCCATTTTTTAAAACTGACATTCTTTTTCTAACTCAATCAAATACAGTACATTGTAGATGATGGAAATGAGTGAATAATTAACGGATTACTGAGAGGTAAACAGAAGTGAAAGTGGTAGGCATCAATGTGCATGGTAAGATGTTTTAGTGTTGAACTAAAGATGACATAATGCTTTTCTTTTTTCATTGGAGACTAAAGTTGCAAAAGATTTTTGGCATTTTTTTTCTTTGATTGATGCATGAAGGAAGCTAAGGGAGATGAATATTTATGAACACTGGTCTTTGTGTTTTCTGTTCTAGGTGAAGGGACATAATTTTAAAAAAATTATAGATGATATTTAAAAACATTCCTGATAAATTATTGTAAATGACTGTAAGAATATCTTATTCTTCAACTAATCAGGGAATGAAACAATTAGCTTTCACCTCGATGGTGGCATTCTAGATGCAGATATAAACCATTCAGCTCATGTTTGCTTTCATTTCCTGTTTAGCCTGGCTGACCACACAGAATATCCATTTTTGGAGGAATATTAACATGGGGACCTAATCATGACTTCTGCCTGAAGTCCCTGTATGTGGACCATGATGCTGGTGATGTGACCTAGATGCTGTTGGATAAAAATGTCATTTCTGATCAATCTGGGTTGCTTAGCAACTCACATTCAGCTGAAGCTTTACTTAATGATCTCAAAGAAGAGGAATATAGTTTTTATAATGTTTTGAAATAAATATAAATTTTTCTCTTCAAATATATTTCTCTGGGGTTTTTGTTGGTATTTATTTATTTATTTATTTATTTATTTATTTATTGTGAATCATTATAATACAAAACTAGTTTCGTTGGTAGGCTGTGGATGGCGTTTGCAGATAACGATTCCCATATTATAGATGTTTCAGGTTTGGTGTAGATGGTGCTCTCAGTCCAGGGAATGGCTGATAGTGATAATTTATGAGTCAGCAATCCTCAATGATTCAATAAGAACACACTGCACATAGTACACGTGTCTCAGTCTGGAAGGTTAGTCACATGTGACAAGGTTAACAACCAACAATGTCAGGGCTTTCTTCAGCTGCTTAGCTTTAGAGTCTTGGAACTGGAAAGTGAGGCATTCCTGAGATATGTTAGGCTAAAGAAGGGACATGAGAACTAGCTTAGTAGGATCATTAAAAGTCAGGATGGAGGACTTCAGGAAAAGAGTTGATCATAGGTGCACTTATAAATGATGTCAAAGTTATATTTATATAATACTATAAATATCATAATCATATAATATATTTACATCTTAACAAACAAGATCATTTTCACATATAAAATCCAATTGTATGGTAGTTATTCTTAGCATTGTTTTTTAAAAGAAAGGAACAGCACCAACTTTAATTATAATAAAGTTTAAAGATACTTATAAGAATTGTGATGGAATGGGATCTAAAAATCCCTGAGAATTTGGTGTGCAAAGATGTTAGCACAATGTTAGAGTAGGAAGCTTCAAGTTTTTCACTATAGAAACATCAGAAAACTGTGTGACCTTGGCTAACTGACATCATACAGGCTCCAGTAAGTAGTCGGCTGTCTACCTAAACCAAGTAAAGAACCAACAGTTTGTTATAACAGGATTCCCAAAGTGGTAGTTTTATTGTGTTTTATATATCACATTGAGAACTGCCTAAGTGGTCTTGGCATGTAGTTACTGTTTATTTTTTTCTTCAACACAGTTATTGCAACTGATATTATAAGTTGCAATATTTGACAGACCCATCGTACTAAGACTGTGCTTATAATTTCAGAACAATTTTTTGAGTACTTTCTACATACAAGCTAACCTCATAAATATCAATTGGCAATAGATAGCAAGTCTAGGTTTATGGTGCTTTCTTTAGAAATTTTACAAAGTATTTCCTACAGAATCTTCATGTACCATAGAAAATATATGAAAATAAATTTTATTTTCTTTATATTTGAAAGAATGATTAAAATGGTGACCAACAGTGTTACTAAACGCTTGGCCAAATTTTAGTCTTTTAGGAGAGCATGAAGCAGCTTTTATACATCATTATGTTTCTTGTATTAATTCTTATTTACTATTTCTCAATATATTTTTAAAATATTTTATGTGTATGTATGATTGTCTGTGTATAAGACAGAAAACCACATGAATGTCTGGTGCCTATGGAGGTCAGAAAAGGGCATTAGTCTTCTAGAACTGGTTGCGTGCCATCATGGAGATGCCAGGGATTAAATCTAGGTCCTCTGGATAAGAATTGCTCCTAACTTCTGAGCCATATCTTCATGCTCTGTGATGCAATATTTTGATATTTATTTAGATTCACACAGGTTAATGATCTTGATGGATTGAGAAACGTTCAGAAATTCTAGGTGTTTTTGAATATATGGAAAGTGGGTGATTGGTGTGTCATAGAGGAATTTGTTACCTTCAAACGTAATTGTTAGGATATCTCTTGATTACAAACCTACATTATATCAGCTTAAATATTACAGAAATATTTACCTGCATGATAAGCCTGATGAGAAACCAAATTCAGGATATTGCTCATTGATCATCTTTATCTTCTTTCATCTTTTACCAGCACTTGTCCTGTGTGTTGACCTCAGGTCCGGCTGGGTGAATGAAGCTACTGTAATTTCATACCCTATGGAGCCGTGATACAATGTCTATCACTAAGTGATGTTTTTAAAAACATCACTCAGAAAATAGAATTGGATACTGCCTGATACATGGTTCTCACTCATGTAGCATTGGCTAGGAATGGATTGCAGCTCACTTTGCCCTGGAGATTATGTGAAAATGTCAATTAAATTATCATGAGTGCCTGAAACAATTAATTTGGAGTGGAAAAGCTTGGCTGTTAAAATCACAGTGAGACCATGATGATTTTACTGAGAGAGGTTTCTCATCTTACCTAGATTTACAACTGCCTGGAAAGTGTTGAAGGTTAGTCATGCCTACTTTACTATAGTCCAAATGAATACAAATGTATAAGATGGGCACCCAGCTTTACTTACATGGACACATGTCAGTAAGAGCAGAACTCTTCATTATACACACAGTTCTCCTGTATATTTGTTATAAAACCAGGATAATAGTTGAAAACAAAGGCAGCCATAGTAAGGCAGCCTTTGTTTGATTCCCTGGAATCTAGTTCTCTGGGGGTCCCCCTCTATCAAATCTGATCCATATTACTCTGGAAGGTGTATAGACACTGGACACCTTTTCTAATAATACAAAGACAAAACCTTTCTCCCAAATCAGCATATCCTTGAGTTGGCAACCAGGAAAGCTTGTATCTTGCCCTCTCTACCAGAGAAATAATAAAACCACAAAGCTCAAAATCACACTCATTTTGAAAGTTAAAACAATGTAAAACAAATGCAGTAAACTCAAGTAGTGTATGTGACTCTTGTTAGGCTTTGTCCATTTTGCCAAGCAGAATAAAAGCCCACGATCCCTGTGGAGCCCATGTTAGATAGATTTGAGTATCCTGTGAAGTGTATTAAATCAATATATCTTTATACCATCTTTAAAACAATTGATTTGCACATATCTATACCTGCTTATAAGCAGGTAGCTAGTCAAAGCAGGATTTGAACTCAGAATTCCCATGGAGCCCATAGTAGACAGAATTTGAGTATCTTGTAAGACTTATTAAAGCAAACTATCTTCATACCAACTTACTGTTCAGCTCTCTGCCTAGAGCAGCCATTTTGTTATACCATCTATCTGTTTAGCTCTCTGCCTGGAGCCACAGACATTTATTTGATACCTGAACAGAGCAAGTAATGATTTATCACTCTCTACTTGAAGTCAGTGACTAATTTTCCCTATCCTAGTTCCAAACTGCGGGCAAAATACCCCACGTGATTCGGATGGAATCTGTATATAAATCTTTCCTAAAAGCAAATAATCCCAATGTTATAAATCACAGTTAAATCAATACCTGCCCTAAGAAGTAGGCTTTTTCATTCTCCTTCTCTCTCCTGACTCAGAGCAGCCTGCAACTCCCCAGCAGGGACCCTCAGAGCTGCTTTCTTTGTTTCAACTCCCATGCTTGAGTCCATGTGACTCATTGTAGCATCATCCAGCTACTCACTTAAAAAAAAAAATAGAACTATGACAAGAGTGCCAATACCACAGCAATAATGTATAAGACTAGCTAAGAAATACTGAGAGTGGGAGAAAGAGACCTCCACAAGGAAGAATACATCACTTGATTATCTGATATCATATGGTCAGCTCTGAAAGCATATATACAAGTAACACAATACATAACGAGCACATTACATTTGCTTATTTATAAATATGTGTGTATATCATATATACAACATAATATTATACTGTTTATTCACAATTGGTCAAAAATTTAATTAAATTATGTTTGACATAATATGTCATATATAATAAATATATAATATATAATATATAGTATATAATACATAATATAGAATAGATAATAGATAATGCATAATAGATAATATATAATGCATAATATATAATATACAATATATAATATACAATTTACAATGTATAATACACAATATATACTATGTACTACATACTATATAACATATAATGCATAGCATATAACAATAACTATAAAAAGGCTGAGAATTTGTAGAAGAGCAAGAGTAGTGTACAGGAGTGTTTGAGGTTAGAAAGAGAATGGAGTATGATGCAACTACATCATAATCTCAAGCAATAAAATAAAAAATTAAAACAATGAGGAAGACACTTCTGCCAGGAAAGCAGATCTGACTGCAGATTGTCATCTCTGTTTTTTCTTCTAGTCTCATCCCTAGATCTAGAGCAGAGCACCTACTGAAGTCTCTCCTCCTGTCTGACCCGTTCACAACTTATCCCAGTATCCCAGCCTTCAATAACATTAAGAATTCCTGGGAACGGGCCAGAGAAACAATTAAACTAACTGAAGACTTTCACCATTCCTTTTTCTTCTCCAAATCCAATTCCCCAGTCTCATCTTTAGTTCTGAAACAGAACACCTGCTGTATGTAGCCTTTCTTTCTTCTTCTGCCCACATCTCATGTGGGTCCCACAGTCTTTTCCTTCCTAACCTCTCTCTCTTTCAATTTAAAGTTTTTCCCACCCTGCAAATCCAGCAGGCACCGACTTCTAACACACAGGCCACTCCTGCCAAAGAACCAGGTAGTCTGACTGCAGATCTTCACCTCTCCCTCTGTTCCCAGATCCATCCCCCAATATATTTCTAGCTCTGCAGTAGAAAACCTGTGGCAGCCTTTCCTCACCTTATCTCTAGTAGATCCCAAAGATCTTCCCCTCCTGACCCTCTCCCTCAACTTGTTACTTTATCCCAACACCCAAATCCAACAGGTGAACCTACAGGTCACCCCTGTCAGGGAAGTTGGAGGGATGACTACAGATTTTCACCTCTCCTCTATTCCTCCAGACCCAACCACTATGTTTCAGCACCAGCTTTACAACTGCACACATGCTTTAGTCTTCCTTATTACCAGCAAACACCCATCTCCTGTGATCTCACAGGATCCTCAGGATCTCCAAATCTTCATCCCCCAACTTGACTCGTTGCTTTATCCTAGCACTGGACCCCAGAGGGCATATCTTGTTAACTCAAAGACCACTCTTGCCAGGGAATCAGTTAGTCTGACTGAAGATCTTCTCACCTCTCTTCTGTTCATCTAGATTCAATCCCCCAGTTCTTCTCTGATCCCAATGGATCAGGAAGATCTTCTACTCCAACCTTCCTTTTCTCATGTCTTCCCATTATCCCAAGCTCCAACACTAGAAGGCATTCCTTGGAACATACCAGCTGAGCATGCCAGTAAAACCAGGCAATTTAACTGAAGACTTTCACCACTTCTTCCTCTCCTCCAAATCCAATCCTGTAATCTCTACACTAACTCCAACACAGAACACCTGCTGCAGCCTTCTTCCCCACCTCTACTGTGGATTTCACAGATCCTTCCTTCCTTCCTTTCTTTCTTTCTTTCTTTCTTTCTTTCTTTCTTTCTTTCTTTCTTTCTCTTCTTCTTTTACAGATAGTGTCTTTTTTTGTTTGTTTTTTTTATTGGTTATTTTATTTATTTACATTTCAAATGTTATCCCCTTCCCAGTTTCCCCTCAACAAGCCCCCATCCCCTCCTCCCTCCCCACTGCCTCTACAAAGGTACTCCTCCCTCAGTAGCCTAGTGTTCCATTCCCCTATCCTGGGTCATCAAGCCTCCACAGGACCAAGTGATGATCTTTCTTTCTTAACTTCCCTCCCATTCACTCATTTTTTTTTTATCTTAGTCCCCAACTCCAGCAATACCCACTGCTAACCCACAGGCTACTCCTGCCAGAAAAGCAGGTAGGCTGACTATAGATCTTCCCCATCTCCTTTTTTTTTCCAGACCTAATTCCCAGTCTCATCCCTAACTCTATCTCTGACTTTCTTTGGTGAGCTTTTTTCACCCTCTATTCCCAACTGAAGTAAATAGATCTGATTGAAACACTCTGACTTCCTCATTTCTGTAATACATTTAGAAGCCTCGCCTTTTCCAAATGTCGGCTCCCAATTTCTAGAAACACATTTTATCTGGAGCTTCCAATGGCCACAACCATCATGTCCTACAAAAATTTTTTGTCAGGAAACACAGCCCCTACATTCTTCTAACATCCAGGACAATATGTCTCCACTAGATCCAACAATCCTAACACAAGACTGATTATTCTAATATACTTAGCAAAGAAAAAAATTACCAATACGACACTTCATATTGTATCCTCAACACAAGGGCACCCAAGTTTGTAAAACAAACACCACCATAGCTTAAATCACAACTTGACACTCACAAATATTGATCCTCCTGAGAGTGGGGACTTCTATAGACACTCTCACCAACTGGTAGGTCGTCCAGACCAAACTAAATAGAAAAATACTGAATCTAACAAACATTATAAACAAAATGGACTAAATGTTTACAAAACATTTCACCCAAGCAAAAGTGAATTTACATTCTTCTCTGCTCCTCCAAGAACTTTTTCTAAAATTCACCATATACTCAAACACAAAGCAAGTCTCATGAGATACAAGAAAATTAAAATAATTCCTAAGAGATCACCAGGGATTAAAGACAGATATTTGTGGGAAGCTGACAGAAGGTGGCTATCATCCTTGCAGCCATCTTGACCCATATACCCTGACAAGAGACTTGTTTACAACAGTCTACAACAGCTGAGCACACTTGGATAACATCTTGTTTTAGATACCCAGGATTTTCCCTTGGGTGTGTGAGACTTAAAGGCGTGACATAAGAAGTGAGACTTATAAAAGGCAAGAGGCAGACAGAAGAAAGTAACTTGGAACTGGGAAAGAGACTAGCAACTTAGGACTTGGGATTTTGAGACCTGAGACTAGAGACTAAGAACTTGGAAAGAGACTAAAACTTAGGACTTGAGACTTGTGATTAGGGACTTAGGACTAGGAATTTGGAAAGAGAGAGACACAAGAATAAATGGGACTGAATCACACTCTGTCTGGTCTCTATTCTTTACGTCTGTCCTCACTCTCTCTCTCTCTTGCTGAACCCTGACCTATGGACCAGAGCAGCAGTACAAACTGGGACAATTTAGCCCCCAAGCTTGGGGCAGTGTAGGTTCCAACATTTAGCAGAGCAGTTCCTGACAGATATTGACAATAAGAAAAAACCCATACATTTTACAAACTTATGAAAACAGAAGAACTCTCTACTCAATTAAAATGGGTAGGGAGAGAAATTAAGAAAGAAATTAAGATTTTCTCAAATTGAATATACATTGCACCTGAACTTATGGGACACAATGAAAGCAGTTTGAAGAGGCAAGTGCATAGCACTAAGAGCCAACATTTAAAAAATAGAAAGTATCTTATACTAGGAACTTAATAGCATAACTGGAAACTCTAGGAAAAGAAGAAATAACACCCCAAATCAGTAGATAGCAAAAGATAATCAAGCTGAGTGCTAAAATCAATAAAATAGAAACAAAGAAACAATTCAAAGAATCAATTAAATAAAGAATTGGTTCTTTGAGAAAATCAATAAGATCAACAAATCCTTATTCAAATTAACTCAAAGGCATAGTGAGAAAAATGTAAATTAACAAAAACAGAAACAAAAAAGAGGACATAGTGACAGAAACCCAGGAAGTCCAGAGAATCATAAGGGCATACTTTAAAAATCTGTACTCCACCAAATTGGAAATGTAAAAGCAATGGATAATTTCTTTGATATGTATCACTTACCAAACTTAAATCAAGATCAAATAAGAAACTTAAAGAAACCTACAGTCCCTTGTGAATTAGAAGTAGTCAATAAAAGTCACCTAACCCAAAAATGCCCAGGGTCAGATGGTTTTAGTGCAAAATTCTAGTCAATGAAGAGTTAATGCCAATAGAAAGAGAAGGAACATTGCCCAATTCATTTTATGAGGCCTCAATAAATCTGATACCAAAACCTCATAAAGACACAACAGAGAATAAGAATTACCTTCATGAATAATTTCTTTTATGAACATATACTCAAAAATAGTCAATAAAATACTTGCAATGGAATCCAAGAACACATTGGAAAGATCATCCACAACAATCAAAGAAGCTTTATCATAGAGATATGGTGATAATTCAATATGCAACTATCAACAAATGTAATGCACAATACAAAGTGTAAGAAAAAAACTACTGAATCATCTCAATAGAAGCTGAAATTCTCTTGACAAAATCCAACACTCTTTCATGATAAAGGTCCTGGAAAGATTAGAGATACAAAAGATAAAAGCGAATACCTATGTATAATAAAGGTAATTTAGAGTAAGCTGTAGCCAACATCAAGTTAAATGGAGAGAAATTCAAAGCATTTCCACTAAAAGCAGTAATAAGACAAGGCTTTCCACTCTGTCTATTCAATACAGTATTTGACGTTCTAGCTAGAACTATAAGACAACTGAAGAAAACAAAAGGCTACAAATGGAAGAGAAAGAAGTCAGAGTATTATTATTTGAAGATGATAAAAGAACATACATAAGTGACCCTAAATAGGGAATTCCTACAGCTGATAAACCCTTTCAGCACAGTAACTGGATACAAAATTAACTAAAAAAAAAGTCAAATAGCACTCCTATATAGAAATGATAAATAGGGATCACATGTGGAGAGGGGGCTGGGATTGAAACTGGAAATTGATGGGAGGCATTTATGGGACTAGCTGTAGATCTGGAACTGAGAAGGCTCCCTGGAGTCTATGGGGGTGACTACAGCTGAGATTTCTATCAGCAGGGAATGTGGAGAGTGAAATGGACACTTCCTATAGCCAGGTGGGACTTCTAGTGGAGGGAAGGGGACTCAACAAAGAATAATGAGAACTTCAGATCAGTTTCGCTTATGAATATCAACACAAAAATATTTAATAAAATTCTCACAAACCAAATGCAAGAACACATCAAAACATCACATCAAAATTATTCACTATGACCAAGCAGGCTTCATTCCAGGCATGCAGTGATAGTTCTAAATCCATCAATGTAATCCACAGTATATAAAAAAATTAAAGAAAAAAAATTATATGATCATTCATTATATGTTGAAAAACCTTGGACAAAATCTAACATGCTGTCATGTTAAAAGTCTTGGAGAGATCAGAGATAAAAGGCACATACCTAAACATAATAAAAACTAATACAGCAAACCAATAGCCAACATCAAATTGATTAGATAAAAATGTAGAGCAATCCCAATAAAATCAGGGACAAGACAAGGCTACCTCCTCTTTCTCTACTCAATATAGTACATGATGTTCTAGCTAAAGCAATAAGACAACAACAACAACAAAAAGCAAAAGATCAAGGGGATACAAATTGGAAAGAATAGCCAAGCTAGGTTCCTGTCTGCAAACACAACATGATATCAATAATAGTGTCAGGGTTTGGTGTCCACCATGGGATGGATCTCAAGTTGAGGTGGTCACTGGATGGCCTTTCCTTCAATCTCTGCTCCATTTTTGTTTCAGCATTTCTTTTAATCATGAAGAATTCTGGGTCAAAAAATTTGAAGGTAGTTTAGTGACCCCATTCTTCTACTGGGAGCCCTTTTTATCTACTAGATAGACATTCCATCTTCACATTGTTGAGTATTTTGGCTAAGGTCATTCCCATTGAGTCCTGGAAGCCTCTCACATCCCAGATCTCTGGGACTTTAGAGAGGTTCACCACCCCCTTAAGCTGCATATTTCCATATTCATTCTCCCAGCCCTCTGGGCTTCTCTCCTGTCTCCCTCCATATCTGATCCTGCCTTCTACCTCAGCCCCACCCTTTCATACCTATACTGAGACAGATGCAGTTACTCACAGCCAACCATTGGACTGAAGTCAGGACCTCTGTGGAAGAGTTAGAGGAAGAACTGAAGGGGAGGGCAACCCCATAGGAAGACCAACAGTGTCAACTAACCTGACATGGTTAATGAGGCCTAGAACCTGAGACTACATAGGTCATGGGAACCAGGGGAAACCTGTGGAAACCAGGGGAAATCAGGACCTCTGTGGAAGAGTTAGAGGAAGAACTGAAGGGGAGGGCAACCCCATAGGAAGACCAACAGTGTCAACTAACCTGACATGGTTAATGAGGCCTAGAACCTGAGACTACATAGGTCATGGGAACCAGGGGAAACTTACTACTATTACTCTGATAAAGCAACATAGCAACAGAATGACTCCTAATGACATAACACTATACCCAAAGATCAGGGCCTTGTTCAATCCTCCTGTCACCTCATGGGCCCTTACTGTTTTAAAAGGTCTCACTCCCTAATCCAGAAGTCTGTTATTTAGATGCTGTGAAAAAAAAGCCAGACACTGCTGGTCAGTCTTTCCAAGAATGCCTCACCTTCTATACTGAGGACCATGAACTACATGCAATATGTCTTCTTTTTGGCTCACAGGCCAGATAAACTCTCATAAATACCTGAGAACTGCAACTTCTTTAGACCCAAAGGTCCCCATCCACTATTTTCCCATTGGTTATCATTTCTTAAACTCTATCCACAGGCTTCCACAGAAGTTAATTTTTGGTCTCAATGATTCAAAATGGAGCAAACCACATAAGAAACACACCAATCCTGACCAAAGAAAGACCTTTATTACAAGCATTACAACAATTTCAAAGAATAATGAAAATGTAATGTCATGTTCTGGACTGGTGGATGCAGCTCTACATGAAGAAGGAGGCCTGTCAGGAAGCTCAGACTGAGCAGAAGTGGCATATGTTGAATCAGCAGCAGCTGGGATGTCACATACATCACTTTCCATATAGAAGAACTTTGAGACTGTGTGTTGAAGTCATGATACAGGTCTCCACATTAAAATTCATCAGAAAAGGGGTATTCTGGGTGTCCCTCTCCACTAAAAATGAAAAGAAAAATGCAAAACACTAACTCTTGGGTTTATTTAATTTTAGGCGAAGCCAAAATCTATGATGCTATCATTAGACTTAACCACTTTGTTTTCCTGCCCGATTGTGGACTGTGGAATTTGCTATTTTTGTTTTCATATATTTGACTGTGAAGGAAATGTTTTTAAAATATAACTGGATTTTTCAAAGTAAATTTCGTTGCTAAGATCAGAATGATACAGACATTCACAAAGTGCACCTTTCTTTTGGCTTCTACACTCAGCCTGCCAAAGCACAGAAGGCAAGACTAGGTCACATTTCAGTCAGTCAGTAAAAGCATAAAGGGAATATCCTGTTTAATATGAGTCTGAACATTAATCATTACAAAATAATGTGGATAAGGCAGCTTTTAAGTACTAGTTTATTTTCATTTGACTAACATTTGTTTTTAAGCACTACCCATCAAATACATTCTGTTACATTCAGATAAAAAATGTCATTGATAAGATAAAGTTCTATGTCTAAGGAGCAAGGTTATCATATAATTTGTATATCTTTATACTTTAGCACTATTACAAAACATAAATTGACAAAAATCATTACTTACTAAACTACTTAATAGGTGGTCAGAATTCCTAGGTTCTTGTCACTCTCTGGCTTGCCACTCTTGCATTAAGTCTCGTCTTATCCTTCATTTTGCTTTATTAAGTAAAACCTCTTTTAGTGATGATAATGTACATGCTCGTCTTTGCAAACTATTTATCACTTTTAAACATTATTATATTTATTTCTATTGACAATTAAAATCTCCACTAGTAAAAAGGGATTATATATTCTGTGTTTGTCTTTATTTGAAATATGTATGAACTATCAGATTATATAACCATGGCCTCAGTGGGAGAAGATGTGCCTAAACCTGTAGAGAAAAGATTTTTTTTTAACAACTATCAATTTAATCAGTGAAGGAGTTTTGTCCTCCTGAATATTTTATCCTTGGTTTTACATCTTTTTCTGCATAAACTTTATCTTCAGTATTAACATATTTATAACTCAGAAATGGAAAAAAATTGTTAAAATAAATGTACTAATGACAGCTTTCAAGAAACTAATGAAGTTTTTGATTTCTGAATAAGTATTCATTGAAAAAAGACATAAAGTAAAATAAATTGTGGCTTATTTATCAGAGTGACTTACAATGGAGCAGGTGCATATCTTAAATTTCTGTTCAGGCTATCTAGGATTTTCATATCCTCTGATGGTAGCTCAAATTCAAATACCTATTGAACAATTAGAAACACTTTAGGACACTCCATATTTGCAAATCTTAAATCCCAAGTGAAACAAATTTTATTCTGAAAGGCAATTTTTTAAATATATAAATGGTTCTAAAATGTATTAAGGATATCAAGAAAGATACTCGAGTGGTCAATGAATGTCAGATAAAAGTTCAAGGAAATTATTTTTCACATATGTTGAAGCAGTCCAGTATAGACAAAAGGAGCTGCAGCAAATAAAAATTAGATGTTATTCAAAGACCATAGCAATGACTTAAAGCAAACTAAAGTAAATTTCTGAATTATATAATTCAAATATTTATGTGAATACAATTATCATTCTATATCCCACATAATGAACTGTCAAAATATTAATAATGTTCCTTACAACACAATTTAATCCAGGAATTAGGCAATTATTAATTTTATCATTTCCAAAGAACAATGGAATTGGCTTGTAGCGATACAATAAGTTTTACTAATTTCTTAAAACCATACCTTGGGTTTTTTTCTCTAAAAATAGTAATAACTAAATAGAACAGAGGAGGGTAGGAAGAGAGAGAAGGAAATGGAAGTGGGAGGGAGGAGGGAGGAAGGAAGGGAGGGAAGAAGGGAAGAGAAAGAGCTTAAAATGTCAACAGTCTAACAACTGAGCCATCTAGTAAAAAGCAGTGAGCGATCTTTTCTTTAGATTTAAAAACCATTAAAAGCACTGAGAATACATTATTAAGAGATAATAAATAGAACCACTTTTCTACCAATAAACCTAACAGAATATACACAAATGCCCTAATAGAAAAATACTAAGAAAGTTATTTAAATATATTAGAAAGCCACCTAAAATTGAAAACTCCCATTATAGTTATATATTAAAATTCTCAATATTTCAAAACTTCAGTTTTTTCTAACTGATGGACAAATTTAGTACCTCCCTAAAGACTGAAAGTCCTATCTAAATGCTGAAATAAATAATCAAGATAAACAATAATAAATTATGAAATTCATATATACATGTGTATGGATTATCTACCCAGAGAATCATATTTTTATTCTTAATTAAAATATTATGTCTTTTCACTACTCCCTTTCTCTTTCTCTCTAGAAGTCTCACATATCTCCCTGCTACTTTCTCACATTCATGGTCTTTTTTGTTCAATGTTCAACTATTGCCACACACACACACACACACACACACACACACACACACACACACACACAAATACAGTCTGCTGAGTCTACTTAGTGTTGCTTGTATCTAGATCTAGATCTATATGTGAACTATCTAGATATAGATGTGAATTCATAGCTGACTAGTTGGTACTAGATAAGCAATTATGGAACTTATCCTAAGCAAGACTAATTCTTTTGCTCTTAGACTCTTAGATAGCTTAGATATCTTAGATAATTGCTTCCAACTCTTTGTCTAAGGATGCCCTTTCATGAGAGTTCTACCCTGCATGTAGGAGTGTCTTTTGGTACTGTCCTTATCCAGGTTTTGTTTAAATAGTCACATTGTTAAAGTAATTTGTCATATTTTTAAATAATAGAAGGTAGATCAAAATGATTGTCACTTTGTTTAGCAAGACTGATATTCCAACATAATTTGAGAAAGGGTGAGCATAAATAGGAAAAAGAAAATCCCTGAATATAAGTAGTCTTGCTGGCAAAACTACATAGACATTTAGAAAGCTATTAGAAAACATTTAGAAAACACTACTAAGTGATCTTTGAATTTTTAGTTTACATGATTTCATAAATTTTACTTCAATTAAGAGTTTGGAACACATCTGTAAACAAAGAAGCATATAATATTCTGTTTCTAATGAAGAAAAAAAACATGATATTTAACCACAAAGTAAAGAAATAAACACAATAAAAAGAAGAGATTTAGCTCATGATTATATATGTATGTGTATGTATGTGTATGTGTATATACTGAGTGAATGAATGAATAACTATGTGTGTGTGTGCGCGCGCGTGCGCACGTGCGTAAACCTAAGCTTGATACCAGGCTTCATCCTCATAGCTGTTGTACCTCCTTCATTGGGGAATGAATGGTCCCTCAAACAGACCCAATGCTCACCACTATGTCTATTTTCACTATCCAAATTATTCTGGGGATTCCTTGTCTTCCTACAAGGCTGGAATTAGAGGAGAACATCATATTCACCTGGAATCTTAAGACAGTTCTGCAGACCTAATGTCTAATCCCATGACTGATAGGCAAGAGTTTTAACACTGAGCCATCTCCCAGATCTTAATTATTATTTAGCTTTCATTAACCTTTACAGCTTAGCAGGAGAAAATGATATAATAATTATTTGCCTAAGTTTAAAGTCTTTGCAAATATCTACTTAGTGTCTTGAAGGAGGACATGTGAGGAGGTGAGACCTATGTCATTTGGCTAGTGAATGAAAATTTCTTGAAGCTAAAGAACATCAGTTAGGAGTTGAACTGAATCCTGAGGTAGATGGACCTCATCATTTTGCAAACATATACAACAGTTTCATGAACATATTTGAGTGAACTCAGGTCAGAGAGATGCCTTAGAGTTCAGCCTGAACTGAAGGAGAATTTAAAATCATAGATGAATGGACTAAATAAGACTGTATGTCAACCGGTCAGACATCCCAGAGCTCCTGGGGACTGGTCTACTAACCAGGGAGTACACATGGAGAGACCCATGGCTCTGGCCACATATGTGGCAGAGGATGGCCTTGTTGGATGTCAGTGGGAGGATCGGCCTTTGGGCCTGAGGGTGTTTGTTCTATGCCCCAGTGTAGGGGAATGTCAGGGCAAGAAGACAGGAGAGGGTGGGTGGGTGGGGGAGCACCCTCACAGAGGCAGGAGTAGAGGGTAGAAGGTTCCAGAGGGGAGACCTGGAAAGGGGAAAACAATTGAAATCTAAATAAACAAAAAACAAAAAAAAAAAACAAAAAACAAAAAAAAACCTCTATGTTGGGACTCTTTTATTTTGCAACCAGTTTAGGTAATTGTACAATAAAGTTTATATAGTTAAAAACAAAAGATCATCTGCATCGATAAGTCTTCAAGAAAATAATATATACTTAGCCAGGGAAGCAACTCAAAAGAAATAAATACATCCCCATTAAAATGTGTGAGCACAGGCCTGAAGAGATGGCTCAGTTGTTTAGAGGGCTAGCTGCTCTTTCTGGGCAAATTCAATTACCAGCATCCACAGGGCAGCTCACCACCATCCACAACTTCAGTTCCAGGGCATATGATACCATTTTCTGGCCTCTGCCAGCACCAGGCAAATGCATGGTACATAGAAATATATGTAGCCAAACATCTATACACATAAACTTCTAAATGAACAAACTACACTAAAATAAAACATGTGAATATACAGACCAATTACAGAATAAAGCAACAAAAATTATCATATAAAATATCTATCCAAATTTACACTCTCATTTCTGCACAGAAGGGCTCTTTGGAAAGGAGCTGTTCACAGTGCATGGCCGATTTTGTGCTGGATCCTAAATCTCTGTGCTTTCTCTAAATCGAATTCTCTCTGTTTAATTTGGTGTTTGTGTTTAGTATAGAACACTTTTGAAAGCAAATGAAATCTCACATGTGTAGGAAATGCTAGGGAGAAGGACTCTGAAAACAAAAATGCCCTGAGAGATTTCAAAGAAGAAAACAGAGTCGAGATAGTAAGACCGTATATAGGAGCCTGATGTCCGCAGCCTCCCTGGTCACCTGTATGTTCTCTTTTATCTCATTCTCTTTGTAACTCTGGGCAAGAACCACAATTCCACGTTGAAGTTGGTAGCGAAGGGCAATCTGAGCTGGGCTTCGCTTGTGCTTTTTTGCCATGTCACAAAGAACTGAGTCATTCAAGAGAACTGGAGAGTTTGGGTCTACCCTAGAAGAAAAAGCAGAAATCTTTAGCTTCAAAAGTTGAACCTTTAGGAGGTTTCTGGACTCATAGGGTGCCCACTCAAAAACCAGGAGTCTTCAAAGGAGTCCTTGGACCAGCAATGTTTCCATCATTGAGATCAACAAAATGCAAAGTCTACCCTCTCTCTGAGCATGTTCAAACTGAGCTTCTGAAAACTGAGTTAATAGTACTGAAAAGACTTCATCAACACTGGTGTTTGATGTAAACGCCCCACTGTCCTTACCATCGCTTAGGTCGTTGAGATCCAAGAGCACAGTAGGCAACTAGAGCAATGTCCTTTGACTTGCAGTAGTTCAACAGCTTGCTCTGGTTCAAGTAGAGATGGCATTCCACCTGTAGATGGACAAACAAAGATATATGTTTATATGGGAGGTTAGTGTTGATGTAATAGAGAAACATTAAAGGTAAGTATTTGAATAAGAAAATAAATAAAGTGTAATCTGTGCCTTTAAAACTTAATTTCTTGTCTATATTATATAATTTTCCTGTGATAACCTAGTTCTATGAACCATGCCTTGGAGTTTAATTCAGTTTTGCATTCCAAACAGAAAGCATAGTGCTGGCTTGAAGATGTCTCCAGAAATGATTGATAAATTTAAATACAGGCAGATTCATGTAATATAAGAGAACTATTGTTAATTTCTCTAAATATAAGTAAAACAATGTCTGATAACATTTTTATTCATGGGAGATGTTTTCTAAGTTCTCTGAAGGTGAAACATTAAAGAGCCTGCATTGAACAGGTCATAAGAGTGTGGCAGTAAGAGGCCCAGTGAGATGGCTCAGTGTGTTAAGACCTTTGCTACCAAGCCAGAACTGACTTTGTTCCATGAGACCCACATATTATCTTCTATCCTCCACAAATGCACCGTAACACGTGTGTGCACAAACACACACACAAAGCATGAACACACACACGTAAATGTAATTTTAAAAATTAAAGAAAATGCATATATTTCTGTTTTATATTTAATTTGTATTTATTATATCATTACATATTTTATATAGCATAAATAGTATAATTACATAATTATAAATATTTTATATTATTATAACTACAATTAAAATAATATATATAAATGTTATATTTAATATGTTACATGAATAAATTTATATTCATTTTATTTAACTAAAAAGTAATAAAAATATATGTATATATACATATTTACATATATGTATATATATATGGATATATCTTTTCCAGCTCAGGGATAAGTCTACTTTGATCCTTAAATACTCCTACTGACATCTGCTTCCAGGAATACTTTCAATCTCCATATTCTGTAGCACTTGGGCATTATGGTATGCCCTTATTTTCAGACTGGAGGTATCAGAACCGAAATAAGGAAATGGATGTGAGGTAAAGAGGCATGTGAGAGTCTCACCTGGTTGCAGACAGGCTTGTATTTGAGCCCAGGCTTATTCAGAATTTTCTCCAGCTGCCTGCTATTAAAGTTGGACACCCCAATAGACTTGACCAATCCTGCATCCTTACACTTCTCCATGGCCTAGGAATGAGGGAGTTATAGTCATATTTATATTAAAATAAATGCAAGATGGAGCTGTTAAAACAACAGCATCCAGCTCTGCACATATAGCTCATTGGTAGAGCCCTGCCAGAGTGCAAAAGACCCTGAAATTGATCGTCATTATTGCTGAAAAAGTCGCCCCAGGGAGACACTGCCTGGATGATCCCTGACACTGAGCTTGAAGAAACCAAAAGACTAAAGACAACAGATGAAGAATGTGACAGCCTCACAGGATCCCTGTGTCCTCGATAAGAAGCAGTAATGTTCACATCGAATGTCATGGCAGAAACCAGTCATTTGCATTGTCCTGTATACTCTACTTCCCTCTGTCACATTGCAGAAATTCCAATGACACTCTTCATAAACATAAACAATGCCTACACCCAAAGGCACATTCCCATATTCTCCCATACCCCTGAGGCTCTCTCCCTCATCTTCTGGGTTGTCTCTCTTCCAACTACTCACCTCCCATGTGGCACAGATATCCACTGTGTCAAATAATGTTTTCCCATGCTCATCTACTGGAAACAAATCTTCCCCTGGCTGGAATAGAAACAGCCTGCATGATGATTTGAGTAAACATGGTGTCTCAGGAATAGTTAGAATTGGAACAGTAAATATTCATTAAGTGGAGCATCATGCTATGTATTTATATTTACAGAGTCATTTGCATGTGGAATTTTAAAAAGTATTTTTAGGTGCTTGAGCTAGTCTGTTGTATAAATCATATTATTTTACATATCTATTATAATAACTTATTATTATTCAGTATTCTCACAGATCTACCTGTGGCTTCTTAGCTAATATCTATTATTTTGTCACTTCTTATTGATACTTCTGTGTTGGGAGGAACCATTTTGCCTGCTTCTGTGAAATCCTTCCTGTTAGGCAGAGTCAAGTCAGGCCAGGGTCTACTGGCAGATTTCCTGGACTGCTGACACATAGAACGATAAGAGGGGATACATTTGAAGTCCAAGGCAAGGGGCTGAATATTCTGTCAATTTTGGAGGAAGGGACAAAAAGGAACAGGGAGGTCTTCGAATGGGAACAGATATCAAATTACATCAGCCATTGTCTCTGCTGGCTTGTGACATTGTATCCCACAATACTGTAATGTACATAAAGCCTGAGAGAATTAAACTCAGAGCTGCCACAGTACTGACTGGACAGTCCTCCCAATTTCTAACCTTTGCCTCTGAGTCTTCTTTTCTGTCACTTGTATAATTCTCACTCTCCCCTCAGAGAGACTGTTCAATTTTGTACCAGCCAGACTGGTATACTTCTGCTGAGATATTTCTCTATCACCAA
This sequence comes from Arvicanthis niloticus, assembly GCF_011762505.2. Lineage (NCBI taxonomy): Eukaryota > Metazoa > Chordata > Mammalia > Rodentia > Muridae > Arvicanthis > Arvicanthis niloticus. The sequence continues at coordinate 54,845,330 of NC_047665.1, read as the reverse complement.
GAAATACAGTAGTCATACAAACTTGATTTCCAGCAATAATGAAATTGAGTTCTGATACAGGCCAATTGGTGGTCTTTTTTATTTGAGTTTATTTGGGGAAAAAGCAAGTATATCCACCTAGGATGGTAAATTAGGCTTATAGTCAATACCAATGTTGATGGTAGAAAACTCAAAGATGCTATAAGGAAGTAAGAACCCAGAAACTTGAACTGTCTCAATGCCACAAAGGAAAGCAGAATAAAAGTCAAATACCCACTAATGCAATAAAAGGAATGCTTAAACTGTGGCATTTTGAAGATTTGTTTTAAATCTATAATTCTAGCAATTGCTTGTCCTTCCTATTTTATGATCTTTTGTATAATCTACTTTGAATAGACTACATAACATAGCATTTGAGTTTACAGGAAAATATGATAGAAACTTATCTTGATCATTGTGAAAAATAATAGCTCCACCTTGTCAAAGTTGATTAAGTCTGGTCATTTAAATCGCTTACCTTCATTTGCATTGGATAATGTATAATATAGAGGTCAACATAATCCAGCTGAAGGTTTTTCAATGATTTTTCCAAGTTAGATTGAACCAGCTCTGGTCTATGGAAAGTGCACCAAAGCTACTTGCATGAAAGAATGAAAGTAATTCTGAATTAGTAAATTATTCACATATGGTAGATATACTGATATGTTCTCTACTATACAGAAAGTTCTAATAAATAAAATTTTGTTTTTTCTGTGGCTTTCATTAATGTGACTAATACATATGAACATCATTATAAGATGCTTTCAATCTTTCAAAAATGAAAGGAATTGTCCGAAAAGATAAAACTCCCATCAACTAAAACTAACATTCAGTCTCTGGGTTATATCTTACAGAGATCAGAAAATAATTATTACTCTAATTATTCAATCATTTCTTCCATTAAAGAAGAATTGGCAGCTTACATAATTGGAGAGAAGCATCATGTGAATATTTTAATCTCTGATGGACACAAGTAAATTAACTAATTATGAAAGATGCTTTTTACTGCTATTCAATATTTAAAGGTAAAAATTAGTTTCTGGAATATAACATATTACAAAGCTATCTAGGAGGTATAAAGGCCACAATTTCATAGTTTATCTGAATTCACAGCCCATGATAAAATATAATCGAGGCTCAGAAAAGTCAAGGACTTTGAACTATGCATTTATTGCTAGTAGGAAGTCATAATCTTTTGTCTGCTTTTCATGCTGGAACTCCTCTATGAATTATATGCAACTAAGAGTTGGACGTGAATGCATATTTTACCAATTGATGATCCAATCAAGTAAGTGCTTGCTTATATTACAGTTCAACTAATCTGTACACCTAAGCACCACACATACAATACCTTTGTAGTGAGGAATATGTCTTCTCTTTTCACAAGGCCAGCTGCAATCTTACTTCGAATAGCCTGACCTACATGGCTTTCAGTTTGGTACACAAAAGCAGTATCAATATGGCGGAACCCAGCTTCTATTGCTAAATGGATAGCCTCCAGTGGCTTATTTTCAGGAACCTGAAGGAAGCACAAAGGGCAGTATTTAAAGACACAGAGGAAAGTGGTTCAAGTGGATCTGAGTGTCAGTTATCTAAGGCAGAAGGAATTATATATTCCTAGGTCATTCTTCCACTGCTTTAGTGGTTAATAAGAGACTAGTTCCTATCCACTGAAATGCTGCCACCTGTAAAACAACAGAATCTGCAACAGGAATCATGGAGATCAAATACACAAGAGTGCTTTCAGGAGAATCATCCTTTTCCCATATCTCAGGATTAGTGAGCATTTGCGGTAGTAAGTGTCAAATTCCTAAGTCATTCCTGAGTAATCACTAGAAGTTCACATTCATGACCTTTGCATACACACACACAACAATGGTCCATCAAATGCATCATAGCACCTGAAATAGACCTCACATTCGGTGATTATTCTGGAAAACTTTACAGGGCTGAGTATAAGAATGGTCCTGTTATAAATTATATAGTGAGGTCACAGACACAGCAACACGGAAGTAGGGTACTTGAAACAAAACAGAGAAGAAATACAAATTTGGTGCTGGATTATGTATCTTCCCCTATCAAAGACTCCTAGGACATACTGAGTTATTTTCTGCTTCATATTGTAACAATATATGGGAAATTTCATCTAGAGAGTTGGTTGTTCCTTATTTTGTAAGGGATTATTCACATTGGGTTGTCAGCCCTTAAAACAAAAGTTACTTTACTTAGTGAATTATAACCTGCCTTAAATTTAAAATTATTGCCTACTCTGCCAGATTTGAGTAATGCTGTGGACATTCATATTTTAAAGAACAGAGGATCACACCAAACCTCTTTTGCAATTATAGTATAAACTTCAGAGCAGGACATGATACACTACGTTTAATACCAATGCTCCCAAAGCAGAGGAAAGTGGACTTCTGTGAATACAAGGTCTTCCTGGTCTACAATTTTTTTTCCTTCTACAAGGAAGTTATAGTAAGTAAAATGGTGACTCAGTGCTGAGCCCTGAAATGTGCTCAAGTTGTCTTGCTGCAGGTCTACTCAGGCTGAGACGTCTTGACACTTGTTTTTTCCCCCCCTTTTTCTAAACCATAATTTAGATTGATTTTATTGTGAATATTTTGTTTGAATGTATGTCTATGCATCATGTGCAGACAGTGCCCTTGGAGGCACATGTTAAATTAGTAGAACTGGAATTATGAATGGTTGTTCACCACCATATGGCTGCTGGGAACCAAACCCTGGTCTCTGCTAGAGCAACAAATGCTCTTATCCATTGACCCAGCTCTCTGTTTCTTTTGCTTTCCCTGTCTGTATGCCACTTTATCCTACAAAGTAATTAACTCTCATCATTTTTCACTCTTGCTCTTTGAATATTAATGATAAGGTAAATTTCATTCAGGGCAGTTTGGTCATTGGTACTCCATACATATCTTTGTGAATCTTAGAGATAAGAAATGTACAAATTCAAAGTTAAAGGAATAATTCACTTATTTTAAAATTGTATGATATAAGGAAGATTTTAAAATATAAAATTCCTTTCAGGTTTGCAAACTGTCCTTTTTGGTCACTTGATTTCAGAGAACCTTCTGGACTACTATGTTCTACCCTTAAGGTACAGTAGCAAAGATCAACCAGCATGTCACCCTTACCAGTTACACCATCATCATATTGTAGCATCTCCTCTGTCTTCACAGTTGAGAGTTGTAAACAGAGGCTTTACTTAATTCAAGTGCAGCATTTACTGCGAATTTTACTGACAGCTCCCCAACATAGAACTGCAGTAGTCCTTGAACATTTATACAAAATTCAACATGCTGATTTCCCTAAGTCTTGTTTTATTTAAATGGGAGAAAGTACCTGAAATATATAGGTAAACAAAGGAATTTCCCCTCCCTCCTTTGCCATTAGCATAAAGTCAAAGAAGTTGATGGATTGGTAACTGATTCTTCTAGCAAGCCAAGACCAATGATTGAAATTATTGTTAAGCGATGATATAATCAGACCTTGACACAGAGCAAAGTCAAACTATCTTCTACCTTGTACAGTAGTCTAGAGAAACAGAACCAGTTGAGTCCCACAGAGTCACATAGGGAGTAAGTGACTTGATGACTTCATTTCTTCTGCCCACCTCCAGCCAATTTTCTTCTGAAGCATCCACCACAACACCACTGTTCTTACCTCTTCTGGTTTGTAGGTGCCAAAGCCCAGTGCAGGGATGAAGTGGCCATCGTTTAGTTTCACACATTGCTGTTTGGAACTCATTGCTTATCACTCTTTTGACTAAGCAGGTTCTGTGGCTCCTGTAGCCTTTGATGAACAGTCAATCAACTTCCTGGCTAAGGGATAACCAGAGGCACTCCTTCTGTAATGACTAAGCAGTGTTAATCTCTGATTAATTATTAAACAATTCTCAGACCTGTCTAGTGGTTAACCAGTGACATTACCTGTTTAATGGTTAACCAATAGAAAAGGGAAGGTAGGACATTTAAAGAAGTACTTTTATCTGTGACTTGGTACCGTTCAGATAATGGTACCAAGATAAAAAATAATTCTGTAGCAAATCATTAAATATTTATAATTTGTTTGAATTAAATTTCTCTCTATGATGTATAAATTACTGTCAGATGTTGCAAGTGGTTAAGGAACAATCACTGAATGTTTTCTAGATAGAAACCTTGTGGTGATGGGGATGTCTCAATCTCCCCTTGTCTCAAGCTCAACAGCACTCTAAGTTCTTATGCACAACCATTGACCAAGTGTCTAGCATGAGTTTTGCAAATAAGGAAGCAAGAATAGACTTCAGAATAAAAGCAGAATAAAGTGGGTAACAGTGGCCTTGATTCTGACAGGCACAGTCTTCTCTTTCTCTGTTGTCTCTTACCTATACTTTCATCAGTGTGGGCACTTTTAGAAAATGGTTCTATATCTCTTGAATGTCTATTTTACCCAAAATTCAGTGTAATAAATGAGGAATTTAAATAATCCATAAGTTGATAAACTCACTAAGAAAAAAGTGTAACACTGCTAGGCACGCACTCCCATATGAGGAAATTCCTGAAATTCATTTGAACTTATTATCCAGGTAAAGTCAACCACTCCAAGATGTTGTTCTTTCTGTCCTACTTGGGAAGCCTAGGACTGACGCAGTGAGAGTGAACATGACCATATCTTGTTGGAACCTATATCACCCACTACCAGCATCTGCACAACCTACTGAGGGCCAGAATTATCCCAATTAACATGACCACTACCATGGTACAATAACCCTAAGTGTACAGTAGTGGCATTTATATTTTGGTGGTAACCATCATGTGTCTAATTGTACTGAAGACTCTCTAAACAATGGGGGAAACATTCCTGGTGTTGAAAGCCTAGCCAGCTACCCAGGACTAGTGAAATCATAGACCTTTGAGCAAAATGTATAACACCATGTTATTAAACCATTATAATTCCTAACTATATTCTAAATATTTGTTCTTATTCTCAATGTTAACTTTAATCCCACTTCTCTATGAAGGCAATTTAAACCATCATAGACAAAAAAATCACCAATAATCAACATGAGCATTTGTGGTGCCTGGCCCCAACTGACATATTTACAATACAACCCTTGCACCTAAGCCTCAGGGGTTACCTATGGCTCTTTATACCCTGATTTGAGGTGGTCATTGGTCAGCTAACCTTCTGCTCAACATTAGGGTCTTGAAATTTTTCATGGAATAGGGCAGTGGTTCTCTACCTATTCCTTGCCTGGTGAGGGCACTGTCATAAGGAACATCCAGATGAGGAACCACAGATTCCTCTAAAGAAGGTCAGTTCAGGGAGTCTTTAAAAGAAGAAAGTGATCATAATGGTCAAGGTTAGCATTACTCAGTTACCATCAGCTACATCTTGGGGATGGGAAATGTTGAGGACAGCAGTTGTAGCAGGTTACTAAATGAAACATGGATCAAAAACACATGACAATAATCAAACTATGAGAAAGAGATTGTGGGAGCCTGTTAGAATAAGTAACATGTAATTTATTTTTTAATTTAAAAAATCCCCAAGAAAACTTATCATATTTAATCCAATGTAGGCTATGATGTGTCAGGGTGTGGTCCAGGAGAGATGTATAGTTACATGCCAGATAAGTGCATCATGTCCAGCATAGATTGTTGTAAACCACCATGTGGTTGCTGGGAACTGAAGTCGGGATATCTGGAAGAGCAGACAGTGTTCTTAAGCACAAAGATTTGCCTTGAATCTTTGGATGTGCATTGATGCTTTTTTGTGTGTGCATATCTGTTTCTGTGAGAATGCCAGATCCCCTGGAACTGGAGTTACATACAGTTGTAAGCATCTATATGGATGCTGAGAACTGAACCTAGGTCCTTTGGAATAGCATCTAGTTCAGCAATATTTTTTTGCATAACTATTTGAAAAGTAATCTGTTAAATTTTGGAACAAACCAATTTGATTGCCCATTAAAAGAGGAGCAGGGACTGAAAATGTACAACATAAGATATGAGAGGCTATCCAGGGCCATACCTGTGTAAATAATGTTAGAAGAACATATGAAAATATTTTGTTTGAGTCAAGAAAGAATTTATCTGGTGAGGCCAGAGGTTAGAGTTTATGGAGGAGATAAGGCTGTCAAGTTATCCACTTGTGACTCTGTAGAAATCACCTGGTTCTGTTTTTCATATTTATTATTAGTCTCCTACGATTACGAGTGATACTGAATGTTATACTCTAAGAGGGCTTGGTCATGATAAGAGTTCCCAAGGACCTTGAACACTGAATTATTACACAAGAAAAGTCATAAACACACACACACACACACACACACACACACACACACACACACAACACACACACAGAGAGACAGACAGAGACAGAGACATAGAGAGACAGAGAGAGGGGGGAGGGAGGGAAAGAGAGACAGAGATATAGGCAGAGAGAGAGAGAGGGAGGGAGGGAGGGAGGGATGGAGAGAAAGAAAGAGAGAGAAAGAGAAAGAGAGAGCAATATCTGTCTACTGATTTTGTAATTGCAGATTGGGACCCAAAATGTCTGTCCAATGAAGGACTGTGAGAGATTGCAAATAGTTACTTTTTCCTGGAGGATCAAGCAAGGAAAGAGAAACCACTGGTGCCTGCTGGACAGACTTGCTGTTGTGTGATGGCAGGCTGGACCCAGGACCCTTTGATACCTCCAACATGCAAAGCATTTCTCAGACATGGAAATGGGCATTAATGAGCAAGAGAAACCAGTTCTTTCTCTGCTCAGAGTGATCACTTCTCTCATTCAAAATAAGGAGAGACTTTCAGAAGGGTCAACTTGATGTTGAGGGGATACCACCTGACAATTTCAAATTTCAAATAGTTCAATGACCTCCGTGTTGCAATAAGACCAGATTGTACTGAATTTCATTTTCTACAGATTTTTTTAATTAATATCAAGTTTGTAAGTGTTTTAAAAAAAAGACTAGCTCGCATGAATAAATACTTGGAATGGTGATTGAATTTGAAGCTTTTGCAGAAGTTGGAGTTTTCTTTAAGGATACAAATGTGAGCCAAAACAAAACAACAACAGCAGCAACAACAAAATACCCCTTTTTCTTTTTCACCTGCAAAGTAGATGAAGCAGGAGGATGGCCATGTAATTAAGATAAGAGGCTTAAACATAAGGTATTTTGTTGCTAGTTTTTGCTCAATGCATGAAAAACATGTCAATAATTGTAATATGTCAATACTTGTAATATGGTAATTATTTTGGCTCCCACTCTAGACAATCTTTCCACCCCCAGCTCACAGTGTAGCACCAGTCTTATTGCAAAAGAAAAAAAGTTGTCTCCTTTTGAAATGTCTGGGTTGAGCTTACTCCAGTTGTTTAGGGTGAATTCTAGAGAACATCCAATGAGGTACAGATAGGCCTGATTCCCCGTCTTACAAATAGAGGAAAACTGAGTCAGAAAGAAAGAGAGCACCTCAGTGACTCTGTTCACTCAGGCATTCCTTCAACTATGGTTGTGGTCACATACATGCTATGTGTGGTCTAGCCTCCAGGGGGCAGTTCTGGATCTCTTTAGGTCACCAGGGAATTTCCTCTTGAGATTAAACAGTGACCAATCTCTTGATCATCTTGCCAGACACCAACCATTCTCAACTCTCTCCCATCATGCCTGAGGTATCCTCTCTATCATTGACCAGCCCATTCTAACATAAGCTCTATAACCAAAGAGTTTCTCATTCAAAATTATGGTCTCCCTTTTCAAGTGATTAAACCTAGTGTTTGAGCTTGCCAGTGTCCAGACAACTTAGCTGGTACCCTGTCATCAAACAATGGAGTCCCTGCTTTGTTTAGGGGTTAGGAGTTTAACAGGTTTTTAAAAGAATACACAAGAGCGGGGAACATGGCTCGGTGGCATAATCCATGGCTAGTATGTACAGGGCTCTGGGCTCAATTCCCATTACTGAAAGAAAAGAAAGAAAACACTTTCTTTGAATCCTTGAGGTGGCTTGGTTGGTGAGGCCACTTTCTGTGAAAGACTGGAAACCTGAGATCGATCCCCAGAACTCATATAAAGGTGGAAGCAGAAAACTAACCTACAAAACTATCCTTTGACCTCCCTATGTGTGCAGCATAAACACTATGCACATTCACACACACACACACACACACACACACACACACACAAACACATGCATGCGTAATTAACAACAATAATAATTAAAAATAATAAAGTAATTTCAAAAGAAAACCACAAGTATCTGAGCAGTAGGTGCAAGAATCCCCCTGTAAGAGATGAAGACACTTAAGGGGTCATCTCCTATCAACAGCCTTCAAGTTATCCAAGGCCACCCCGGGGTTTCATAGTGAAAGGAGGCTGCTTGGTTTAAAAGATATTTCATTCTGGAACTCTGAGAATCTAGATCGACCAGATCTCATCCTTATTTTTAAAGCCTTGTAGCTTTCCCAGGTAGCTGACTGCAGCATCAGAATAACCAGCTCAGGGACTTCATTGTCTTTTGACATGAGAGAGGAAGTAAAAGGGTTTTATCTGGGCAAAAGCTGTAGGAAAAGGAACAAGCCAATGTCCTTTGTCATTCCAAATTTTCAGTAAGTGTCACACAAGTAACAAACGTGAGGCAGCTGTCCTTAGGTTGTCCTTTCAAACAGAAAAAGAGAAGAGGAGAAGGAGAAGGAGGAGGAGGAGGAGGAGGAGGAGGAGGAGGAGGAGGAGGAGGAGGAGGAGGAGGAGGAGGAGGAAAAAAGAAACCCACAGACTGGGTGACAGAGGCAATTAAAGGAGGATTATAAGTAATGGCAGAGAAAAGGAAGTAGAGAGAGAAAAGCATTGAAGCTGAAGGAGTCTCATATCAGAAAAAGCAACAAGAAGCAAATTATTCAGTATACGTAGGAAACTTGAAATAAGTAAGAAGATGCAAGTAGCAAATAGAAGCTGGGTCCTTTTGATGGGTGGGGTAGGGAGGGGGAGAATGGTGCCCTTTAGCTAAAGAAAGTGAACCTGTATTGAGCACCAGATGTCCTGGGGGAGGTCTCCAATTTCCAGTAGTCTCAATTCCAGCTTCACTCTTGGTTCTTCTGAATTCCAATGTGAATAATGCAGATGGAATGCACAATAGGGAGAGCAGCCAAGAGTTTCATTTTAGAAAACAAGGAAGTAAGACTTCTCTTCAGAATAAGAGCAGGCTGAGCCCAGAAGCAATGCCTGGAGCCTGGCAAACAGGGACTTCTATCTCCTCTACTTGATATAACACTTTCCCTGCCTCTCCTCCAAGGAAGGCACTTCGAGAAAAGAGGCTTTTGTTTGTTTGTTTGTATCCTAGTTTTTCTCTAAGCAGTTGTCAAAAGTTCAAGAATATATATAGGATTTTAATTACACATAAAATTTAATAAATTCACTGTGCTTGCTTCTCTGAGCATGTCTGTTTAGGCTGACTCGAAACCCAATTATCATTTGTGTTCTGTTCATGGGTATAGTCATGGACCTGTCCCTCATGCCCAAATTGTATGTGTGTTTAATTTTCAAAGCCTTTTGCAATGATGAAGTATGTACTTGATTACACAATACAGAAAACAATGAGCTGCCACTACAGGCCTCACATGGACTATGACATTCAACAGAATTGCTTTGTCCCTCTGCAGCTATCAGAATATAAAAATCAATGGACCTTAAGAGGTTAGAATTGCCCCAGGACCCTTGCACTTGGAGAAGGAAAGGCTGAAGTTATAGGGGGAGCCACATGACAAACTTTGTCCCCAGGAGAAAGATTTATGATGTATTAGGTCTCCATTCAGGAGAGAAGGACCATATTTTGAACCACGGTACATAGCTATACATGCTCTGCACTGTGATAGTGGTCATTTCAGTTGGGACAACTCAGGTGGGGTGTGCAGATAGTGCTGGTGGATAAAATAGATATATGTCCCTTGAAAATGATTATTAGCTAATTTAGCTGGGATAACACTAGTTCACAGAGCATTTAAAGTTTTACAATTTAATCAGAGATATGAAAATGACAATGAAAATTATTATAGCCGCAGCAAGCCACTCACAAAACCTTGGATCCAAAATGTGTTCTGTCTACAAGACATGCAGGAACAAAGATGGAACAGAAATAGAGGGAATAGCCAACCAATGACTGCCCCAAATTGAGACCCATTCAATGGGCAAGAGCCAATCCTTGACACTATTAATAATATTCTGTCATGCTTGGAGACAGGAACCTAGCATAACTATCCTCTGAGAGGCTCCCCCCAGCAATCAATGGAAAGAGATGCATAGACCCACAGCCAAACATTAGATGGAGCTCAGGGAGTCTTATGAAAGAGTACCTGGGGAGCTGGAGAGATGGCTCAATGGTTAAGAGCACTGCGTGTTCTTCCAGAGGTCCTGAGAGCAATTCCCAGCAACCACATGGTGGCTCACAACTATCTGTAATGGGGTCCGATACTCTTCTCTGGTGGATCTGAAGACAGCTACAGTGAACTCATATACACAAATTTTTTTTAAAAAATTCTTAAAAAAATAAAGAAAGAAACATGTATTTTTCTGAGCAGTGGTGGCACTGCTTTAATCCCAGCACTTGGGAGGCAGAGACAGGTGGATTTCTGAGTTTGAGGCCAGCAGGTCTACAGAGTGAGTTCTAGGACAGCCAGGCTTACACAGAGAAACCCTGTCTCGAAAAACAAAGCAAAACAAACCAACAAAAAAGAAAAAACAAAGAAAAAGAAAGAGTACCTGAAAGGATTGAGGGACCCAGAGGGAAAAAAACAAAAGAAAAAAAAAAAGAAAAAGAAAGAGTACCTGGAAGGATTGAGGGACTCCACAGCAAGACCAACAGACTCAACTAATCTAGACTTCGTGACACTCTCATAGACCGAATCACCAATCAAAGAATCATGCAATCAAAGTAAGCATGGACTGAACCCATGTCCCCTCTACATATGTAGCACATGATCTCCGTGGGCTTCATGTGAGTCCCCCAAGACAGGAGTGGAGGTAGCTGTCCCTGAATCAGGTGCCTACCTGTCTAAACAGACTGCCTTGTCTGGCTTCAGTGGGAGAGGATGAGCCTAGTCCTGTAGTGACCTGATGTGCCCAGGGGAGGGAGGTGTGTAGCACCTGCTGGGGGGACCTTTCAAAGGGAGAAGGGGAGGGGCTAAGTTCTGTGCGAGGGCATACTGGGAAGAGAGGGCAAGTTGATACTGAGATGTAAAGTGAATACATAAATAAATGTATTACAGCATAAACAGAAACAAACAATCCTTAAGATTATTAAAGGTCTAAATATTTTAACAAAAAAATGTTAAACATTTATTGCAATAAAACAAAAATAGTTTAAATTTAGTATTTAAAATTTTCTATAATAGATCAATTTCTAAGAATGTCAGCTTGCATTGAATGTAAAAAATATGAAAAATTTATAAATAACCATTGGATTATAAACAACATAAAATCTACTTCTGTGTGCTTTATTTGTTAAAAGCTTTCTATAACTCAACTGCATAAAACTTTAGCATTATTGAGATTTTTATAACATAATTATATGTATGCTATTATTCCCCTTCAAACAATATTTGAGTTATCTTCTTTACATTTTTAACTTGAGATAAAGAACTGGAAACAAAATAAAAAATAAAAAGACGCTGTAAGTCAAAATGTTCTGGTATCATACTCCTAATTACACATAAAACTCTTTAGATAATTGTGTTTATATTTGAAATGTAGTCTTCAAGATGTGTGTGTGTGTGTGTGTGTATGTGTGTGTGTGTGTATGTGTGTGTGTGTATGTGTGTGTGTGTATGTGTGTGTGTGTATGTGTGTGTATGTGTGTGTATGTGTGTGTATGTGTGTGTGTGTATGTGTGTGTGTGTGTATGTGTGTGTGTGTATGTGTGTGTGTGTATGTGTGTGTGTATGTGTGTGTGTGTATGTGCGTGTGTGTATGTGTGTGTGTGTGTGTGTATGTGTGTGTGTGTGTGTGTGTGTGTGTATTTAGATTCATATTTATTTGCCAGACTAAAGACAGATGCCAGGTACAGATGTCAGTATCATTCTTTACCAGGGATAGCATATCTGGGATGTGAAAGTCTAAGTCTGAGACACCTAGTCTACAGTAGAAAATTAGAAACAACCTACATGTGACATGATGAATAAGAAGAAACTGAAAATGAAGAATAAACTCGATTCCCAAGTAAGAAAGATTGGAAGAACATCAAAAGTCACATAGGAGGAGATAGGGTGTGATGATTTAAAAATGAATGGCCTCCATAGATTCGTGTGTTTGAATGCTTGGCCACAGGGAGTAGAACTATTAGTAGGTGTGGCTTTGTTGGAAGTTACTGTGGACATGAGCTTTGAGGTGTTATATGCTCAAGCTACACCTAGTGAAGCTCAAGTCAGTATCCTTCTGCTACCTGAGGATCAAGATGTATAAATCTCAGCTCCTTCTCTAGAACCATGTCTGCCTGCATGTCACCATCATTCCTGCCATGATGATCATAGACTAATCCTCTGAAACTGAAAGTCAGCCCTAATTAAAATTTTTCTTATAAGAGTTGTTGTGGTCATGATGTCTCTTCACATCGATAGAAACCCTAACTAAGATACAGAGTGATAAGACAGCTAAGAAACATAAGCAAACTGAAATTGGTACCCAAAGGGAGTATTGGTATGGTGTTGGTGGTGGTGGAGAGAGAGGTGAGATGTACATTGCTGTAGCCACAAGGCAGATCCCCAGTAAGAGAGAGGATATGCAAGTCTTATCATAAAGACAAGCCTGATTGTCAGACAAAACAGACTGAAGTCCTGCTAAGGGGTAAGCCCACCTTCCTGAAAGCCTCAAATCCAGCTGGGCATTCTGTTAAGACTTCTCTGATGTGCTGGTTTGGGCCAGGTACCATCACCATTTTGAGTCTATTGTTTAATATTGAGCCATCATAAGATCTAATAACAGTGACAATGCCAACTCAAGGAATCTGGAGCCTGGGCAAGAAAGGAAAAGGAGCTAGTCACAAAGAAGAGGCAACCAGGTGTCAGCAACTGGAAAATTCAAGTGGAAAGTTTGGCTCAGACACTGAAGACCATGTTAGAAATCAACCTCATCCTCAGTAGCTAGAAACTGACTCCATCACCCTATCACACAACTGATTGTTCTGGGGACAAAACCTGAATAAACTTCTTCTCACTCTAGTAAACCCTTCACTTTGGTCACTTCATCTCAGAGTGAAACCCTTTTTACCACTTGAAACCCAACAGAGAGTGATGCATGTGGTTCTCTATAGCCTAGGTCCAGCATCGACTGCAAGATTCTGAAGCTACTTCACAAACCTGCAGGACGATTCATCATATATTTTATGTAACTTAACTTCATTAGCATTTAGCACATTTATTTTTCTAGATCTTTCCTTCTTGGAAGGAAAAATATTTCCTTAACCCATATGAATATGGTATCCACCCCCATCACATTTCAATCAGTATCAAATCCAGGAAGCCAACAGCTAGTTCTCTAGACAGGTGATTTTCATTTTTGTACCAAGCTGAACAATCAACAGAAATTGGGGAATAGAGTTCCCAGAATAACCAACAGGTGTTGGTGTGATGAGAAGCTGAGGTGGAGCAAACACTACCCATCTTGTCTTCTGATTCTGCATGGTCTTAGCCTGAAGAAACTGAGAAGTAGAATCAAGTTACTGGGCAAACTGATTGGGTCTTCACCCAGTCTACATCTATTTTCCATTGATCCTGCAACAACACCACCACTACTGGTTCCTCATGAATTTCTGCAAACTGATGTGTGAAATTCATTTCTTGTCACACTCTGGCTGAACAGATTTTATTTCTTTATGTTTTCCTTTTGGAGACACAGGAGTAAAAGAAATTGTCACATCCAAAACTTGTTCCGTTTTCCAGCAACATCAGGAGAGGAGCTGAACTTAAACAGTAGTCCACATGTACCAGAGAGCTCAAACCAATTTACTTACTTTATATGAATTAGCATTCCTAAATACATTACTATATCATGATCAAGAAGCATACTTTTTATAAATTTTCTTTTTAGAATCTTTCAATCATAGTGAATTAGGCAGTGTATTTATTGGATAATAAGTTAACAATTGTTAGACTAGGATGCATTTACCTCCTACCTTGGTTGTTTTTGTGTGTGGGGTCACCATGAATCCTTTGTTTTATCTTTCTATGTGGGTGTTGAGTGTACATGGTATGTGCATGAACATGTGTGTGAGTGCGGGTATACACATGCTTCAGCACAGAGATCACAGGACAACTGCAGGAGCCAGTCCTTGTTCCTTAACTGCCACCTTGTTTCAAACTGCTGAACATGCCAGACTGGCTTATCCACAATCATCCAGGGATTCTCCCATCATGTCTCCTACCCCACTCTAGAGAGACTGGTATTATAAACACACAGTAATATACAGGCTTTTTACATGGATTCCAGGGATCCGAGGCTAAATCCTTATACATACACATCAAGCACTGTAGTGAGAATTTTGGTTTCTTTAAAAAAATGCAGTTATGTTGTGTGAGTATGTTTTTGGTTTTAATTCCAGGTGTGGGATGTGGGGCTTCTTCAGTTTGTCCAGAGGTTCTAACTATGATTGTCTTGTGTTCTAGGAGAAGCATAATTTTTGCCAGTCTCAGATAGTTCTATTCTGGGGACTCTGGAGAAGAAGTAAATGCCAGAGTCCAGAGAAGGTAAAGAACTGCTCAGAAGAAAAAGAGAAAAGAGCAGAAGGAGGGAGAGGAGGAGGAGGAAGAAGAAGAGAAGGAGGAGGAGGAGGAGGAGGAGGAGAAGGGGAGAAGAAGAAGGAGGAAGAGGAGGAGGAGAAGGAGGAGGAGGAGGAGGAGGAGGAGGAGGAGGAGAAGAAGAAGAAGAAGAAGAAGAAGAAGAAGAAGAAGAAGAAGAAGAAGAAGAAGAAGAAGAAGAAGAAGAAGAAGAAGAAGAAGTAGAAGAGCTGCCGTCTTTGCTGCTCCACAGCTGCTCCTGGTTACTGTTTTTGCAGTTTGACAAGAAAAACTTGGAGATATCCTGATAAACAAATATCGGACTAGCCTCAAGAAATCTAAAGTCAGCAGAAAGTAGCCTATAGAGGTCTATACCCCTTCACCCTTCTAACTTTCTTTATCTCCTCACCTAGTGTTGAGGGATTGGAAGGGATTAGGGTGGAGTAAAGGTTGGAAGGGAGGTAGAGATATAAGAACCCAATAAAATAATTAAGTAAATCAACAAAGCATTTTATCCACAGAGCCATCTCCTCAGGCCACAAAGCCTCTTCCTAATCAGACATGCATTGAAACAGTCACATGTCTTACACTACATGGTCACAGTAATACACACAGACGGGGCATTTTAAAAATGATGATTATTTCTGAATTTTTGAGTCTCAAGAACCTAAGTTGAAAATTGACAAGAAAAATAAGCTTTTCCACTTCCCTTACTTGGCAAGTACATTTTTGCTTTGTAATTGTGCTTAGTCATGAGAGTGTAGTGAGAACATTGCAGTAAAAAGAGCACTAGCGTCATGATTAGATGTAGAATGATTAACCACTGTTGTAAACTTCTTGCCAAGGTAAAAACCAGACCATAGCACCTGTTATGACTTTCACCTGTTACACAATGATCAGAATCTATTAGTATAGTCAAATCGCAGAAGACTATCTAATTTAATGTGTGGACTCTCTCAAAATAATTTATAGAAGAATTGGGAAGCATTGCATAGCTGAAAATTTTAGAGCATTTGAATAGGATTTGAAATGCTGTTGTCAAAAGATGAAATAATCATAAGGAAAAAAATATAAATTCCACATCAATGAAGAATGTTTAAATACATGAAAAAGGCTTTTAATGAATTTCTTTCAAAGAGCAGGGAACATGTTATCATCCACACTGCACATAGTTATATGATATGTCTGATAAAAACAAAAAGACTTGAAGATCTGAGCAGTCATTATTTCTGAAGGTTTGGAGTGTAAGTTGTTGCTTTATGTCCTATTTGCTTTTCCAGTCATTACAAGCTTTATCATTTTCAACTGTAAGAATGTTTTCTTTACAAACAACTAGGAAAGACTGACAGCAGGAGAAACAATCTTTCCCAGCGAAGAGTACACTAATTGATTATGCTATACCAAATGTAAGTCCACAAAACACGTATACAAGACTCAGGAAAGGTTATTTTATGTATTTAAAAATACATATGTATACATAAATATATGTATATAAAACAACAATTTTAAAAGATCATGGATTTGAAAGAGGGCAGGGACATTTATGTGGGAGGGCTTAGAGGAAGGAATGGTGTCTGCAGTAATTATATTAAAATTTTTAAAAGTGAATGAAATAATTTTAATATAATTTTTATTGATTTTTTTGTGAATTTCAAACATGTACCCTAATCCCATCCATTCCCCAGTTGTTCCCTCTGCCCTTGTAACATCCCCCACAATAGAAAATAAAAAATAAAAAATTAAATTAAAAAAAACTCTCAGTGTGGTTGCTGCGTCACACAGTATACACTTTTGCCCAACCGCTCTGGTCCAAGGCCTCCCTGGTCTTTGCTATACTATCAATACTGGACCCTCACCAAGACTCATCTCTGTTATCCTGTTGTACCAAGTCATGAAGATGCTGCAGGTTCAGTTCTACAGAACTGGCTCCATCACAAACTCCAACAGCTCATAGACATTGTAGATGTTGAGGTGGGTCGACTTAAAAGTCTGGATCTAGGACTGGGTAGTAGCTGAGTTGGGTCAGCCTGCCAGCTCTCTAGTGCCTCTATCACCAGGGTCAGCTCTCCCACACATACCCTTGCTACTGCAGGCCTGGGAACTACACACTGCGATCAGCAGCAGCATGGGCCTGGAAATCACCATGGTCTGAGGTGGCAGAAAAGACTATTCACATAAGGCGGTGTGTCACTACTCTCATGTCTCTAGTTGTGCCTCTCTTCATATCGCACAAAACACTTGACTTCAATCTAATCTCTCTGCCACATACTTGCTTATCATAGAGACAAATGAACGGCCCTCTGGCTGTCTTCTGCTGGCCTCCACCTACAGGTGCCTCTCAAATATTTTTTTTTAAATAAAAAGCTATGCCTTTAATCATGGGAATGAATGGAATTTCCCAAGCAGAAAATGACATTCTTAACTCTATGTCAACTGAGTTTACTCACTACCACAAACTTAGTGTTCTTCTGTCTCCTCTGTTACTTCCTTGATTATTATTATATGCCTCCAATCTGCTCTCAGAAGGGCCAATATGGATATTCATAACTCCTGAGTTTCCTTGGCCTGAAATCCAAGACATTTTCATCATTGTCCATATCTTTGGAGATAATAAAATATTTTCATTTTTAATACTGGTACCCTGTTTATCTACTTAGACATTATATTATATATGAGCATCTTTGTTTGATTGTCCTGGACCCAGGAAAAGAGCTGGAACATTTTCCTCCATGTACAGCACCTTCAGATTTGCTACATCCTGCCCACAATCTACACTGATAAATTCTCTGTTTTTGCAGAAGCTTGAGGATATGGTGAGTATTTGAATAAAAATTAAAAAATTTAAATGTGATTACCACAGGAAAACTATTATTCCATAAGTAAAGCTCCTTATTATGTAAAGAGTTTATATAAATTATAAAAGTTCTCTCTCATAATCCTATATGATAAACTCTTAGGTCTTCTGTCCCTAAGACTGTGTCTGTATAGATGATGCCTTCATCAAGAACAATTTCACCATGTACCCAGCAATAAGTTACTGTCCTATTAGTTTAGTTCCAAGAGATTAAAAAAATCACCACTAAAAGTCCACCAATGAATATATACCCAAACTTGACATCATATCTACGTAGAATTATGACCAACTCTCTCCTCAAGATGTCCCCCATACTGAATTTTAATGATCCTACTAAACTAGTTCTCATGTCCCCTCTTTAACTTAACCTACGTCAGGAATGCCTCTTTCTTCAGTTCTAAGACTGCTAAGCAGCTAGAGATAGCCCTTACACTGTTGGTTAACCTTGTCACATGTGCCTAACCTTCCAGACGGAGACTCCTGTATTATGTGCAGTGTGTTCTTATTAATCATTGAGGACCACTGATTCATAAATGGCTGACTCTCAGCCATTACCTGAACTGAAAACACTACTTACTCCAATCCTGAAATGTTTATAAAACCACCTACAACTACCAACAAAGATACTTTTGTGTCATAATGATCCAAGAAATACAGCAAAACAAACAAACAAACAAACAAACAAACACAAAGAAAATATCTTTTGAGGAGAAAGTTTTATATTTATTTCAAAGTATCATCAAAATTATATTCTTTTTCTTCGAGATCATTAACTAAAGCTTCAGCTGAATGTGAGTTGTTAAGCAACCCAGATTGATCAGAAATGACACGTCCATCCAACAGCATCTAGGTCACATCACCAGTGTCACTGTCCACACACAGATATGTCAGGTAGAAGTCATGATTAGGTTCCCATGTTAATATTCCTCCGAAAATGGATATTCTGGGTGGTCAGCCAGACTAAATAGGAAACAAGAACAAACATTAGCTGTATGGTCTGTACCTGCAATGTAAAACTATAACATCTAGACAGCCACCATCGAGGTGAAAGCTAATTGTTTCATTCCCTGATTAGTTGCAGGATGAGATATTCTTACAGTCATTTACAATGTTTTATAAGAAATGTTTTAAAAATATCATTTATAAATTTTTTAAAAATTATGTCCTAGAACAGAAAACACAAAGACCAGTGCTCATAAATATTCATCTCCCTTAGGTTCCTTCATGCATCAATCAAAGAAAGAAATGCCAAAAACACTTTCCAACCTTAGTCTCCAATCAAAGGAGAAAAACATTATGTCATCTTTAGTTCAACACAAAAATATCTTACCATGCACATTGACTTTCACTTTCATGACACTACCACTTTCACTTCTGTTTAACACTTAGTAATCCATTAATTATTCACACACTTTTATCATCTACACTGTACTCTATTAGATTGAGTTAGAAAAAGAGCACCAGTTAAAAGATGGGCTCCCATGTCCAAGAAACTAGCAGTAAAATGGGTAAACTTCTATATATGAATAACAGTCCAAAATATGCAGTGATAAAAATTATTAATTGTGAAAATTTGGGAAGAAATATTTATTGTTTATAATAATGATTTAATCACTGAGTTACACCTCTTCTTGTGCTTTTATTCTTCTCTATAGTAATAAAAATATTAATGATAATATACATATGCACAAATTTATACTGTAGATTTTCTAATCCTTTTTCAAACTTTATCATACTTACTTTTACTAAGAATAGGTGGATGACAGACAGAAAGATAGATAAACAATGCTAGATAGGTGATAGAAAGAGATAAATATGCATATATATATATATAGGTATATATTCTTTGTCATCATTCATAATCTATGTTGCAGGATGCTTGATCACACTGTGAAGCCCAAGATTTAGTTGTTTACTGGAAAAACCTGTTTCTAGTTCAGATGTGGCTCAGCTCTAGCACCCCATTAATCCAAGAGCTTTCTGCTAACTGTAAAGAGAATTAAATAAAGCCAACCATAGGTCAGGAGGCTGAGCAAGAAACTAGCTGACAGGAAGTGAACATAGAAAAAAACCATAGAGAGTAAGAAGAAATCAGGAAGACAAATAAAGAGATGCACAAGAAATGGAAGCGAGGGACATTTAGTTTGAGGGATTTTTAAGATAGCATCAAGGAAAGCTTCCGTTTTAGACATCAGCTGAGGAGGAAGGTCAGCTGGATGCTTGCTCTGCCTCTCTGAGCTAGCAGGCCTTCACTCCAGCATCTGGCTCCCAAGTCTTTACTGGTAAAGTTGAATGATTGAGATGTTGTTAAAAAACATTGCTGCTCAATGCGGGGATTGAACCCGGGACCCTCGGATTGACTTCCTGTCAACTGGTTGCTTGCTCTACCTCTTGATCTGTGGTTGACTTTATTTATTCCTGTTTACAATAAGCAGAAATCTCTTGGATTAAAGGTAGGTGTTTTCTAATAAACAACACAATCTTGGGGTTCACAGCATGATCAAATATTCTACAACAAACCTATGTCCAGTTTTAAATCTTGTAACTATAAGAAC
Source organism: Arvicanthis niloticus (assembly GCF_011762505.2). NCBI lineage: Eukaryota > Metazoa > Chordata > Mammalia > Rodentia > Muridae > Arvicanthis > Arvicanthis niloticus. Next base: position 54,825,140 of record NC_047665.1, on the reverse strand, counting down.
ATGAAGGGAAATTAAGATCTTTGCATGGCTATTAAAGCTCTTTAACTGTTTCTGGAAGGTTCTCTTCCTATCTTTGAATATGACTTTCAAAACCTTCTCTGTGTTTTGTGCTGATGTGTCCATATTTCAGAATCTGGAAACAAATATTCTATTAACTATTTCCATGGGAAACTTGGAGCAAACAAATAGGGCATTTAGTTTCTGAACCAGCATAAATGGAAGAGGAGGAAACTACTTGAATTGAAACACATTGAGCTGAGGTGTTCCTCAACATTACTTACAATTCTGCTGCAAGGTATCGAAAGTTTTTGTTCAGGTGGTCTAGTGTTTTCATGTCCTCAGGAGACAACTGAAATTCAAAAACCTGTCAGAAAAAATACAAAGCTTTTAGCATTTGAGTGACACACACATAAAGTCTCAAAGGGAATATAATTAGTACATTCCTAAAAACGATGAAGATTTTTTACTAAAACATTCATGGTTAATCAATTACCAAGTAAAAGTGAAAAAATTGCTTTTGAGATGTATTAAAATTGTATGACATCACAGACAAGAAGTAGTTTCAACAGTAGCTTGGGAGAAAAGAAAAGCTGATATTATAAAAAGACTATGGTCTGTAGTTTCCAAGAAACCTAACAAAAAATTTTTGAAATACCTCATACAAATCATTGTCTTGTATGGGGAGTTAGATTTCTGTAATCCATCAATAGATAAAGTGCAAACAATGTTTTTTCGATGTTATGCAAGTTAAGACTTATCCAAACTCATGTAGAATAAAACAGCTGGCTTTAAAAGATGTTCTCATTTTATGTTTTAACTTTATGAGATGTTTTAACTTTAAAGATTTTCTATATATGCTCACATCTTAAAACATACACAGGGTTAGGTCCTTTGGTGCTTTAAAAATACGAAGGCAGAGAAAGACGAAGATTGGGACAAGGAAACTTGTCAACACTTTAACAACTGATAAATCTAGTTCAAAGTACAATGTAGGTGCTGGGCGAGAGTAATAAATTAATTGAACAGGGAAAAGAACTCATAAATGTAATTACTCTAAATAAGTTATTTAAAATCACATTCTTATGTGGATTTATATTTCACAACTCAGAAAAACTGCATTCTAGAGAACAGTTTAGTGGGAAATAACACAAACTTTTGGTAAAATAGTGAAGGAGACTCATTTGTTTAACAAGCTAAAGGATGTAACCTCAATCACATAGTAAAGGATGAAGATAGAAGTCCTCTTTGTTCATGAAATAATGAAAAGAGAATGAAAACAATAAAAATTTAGAAAATAATTCAGCATATATTTCTGAGTTTTGAGATAGTGATTAACACAATTGAGACTATGTAAATGCAGCAAACTGATTGTAACCCACAGTTCTTGGTCTGCACACTGTTGAAGTGTTTTATCACCTTCGCCCACAGAAGTGGTGTCTATTTCTACCCTTTGAAACTTGGTTGCTGTGTAACTTACACTGGGAATTTCAATGTTAAAGACACAATGATGTGTCAGTTCTGTGTTTGTCATAAAAGGCTTCTCATTGTCTTGGTTGAGACCTAAATGCAGGAGTAAAACCTAGGAAACTTGTCAGTTGTATGAAGCATATATGGAATTGAGGAAAAGCTCAATCAGTCATCTGAGCTTCAGAGGCATCATCATCCTGAACAAATATACAATAGTTCCTCGAATATATGTAAAGGGACTCAGTGTAGACAGATAATTTTCACTAAGTTCAGGCTAAAGTAAGGCAAGTTTTTAAGTTAACAAACACTAAGGTAAATAATAGTTCTATATATTAAATTCTATTTAAAACTAGTTTTTATAGTAACTGATAAATGTTATACTATAATAAAATATACTTACTTGACATTTTAAAAAATAACTAAGGTAAATGAGTATGACAGGAATATACAATTGACTGGCATATATGTATGTATATATGTATGTATGCATCTGTATGAGTATTAGAATATTTGAGTATGCAGGGAAATAATAATAAAACCATAGACATTTCTAGAATCAAAATAACTGAGTCCAGATCCCTCATTTAAGAAGATAAAGAAGCTCTTAATCTCTTACTCTCTTACCCTCTCTCTTACCCTCTCTCTTACCCTCTTGCCTCTCTGTCTCCTCCCCCCCTTCCTCTCTCTCCACGTGGTCTTGGCCGGCCTCTACTTCTCTTCTCTCTTAACCTTCCACCTTCTTCTCCCCACCTTTGCCCTATCTCCTCCCCTTGGGAAAAAAAGAGAAAATAAAGAAGTCCATGGGCAAGAGGTAGCCAGTACTTGGTTGACAAGGCAAACCAATTTTTATATCATCTCCCACCCTAAATCTGTCAAGTCATGCTGGATTTATATGACAGACAAAACATTTCTCAATATACTTGAAAACTCACATGCCTAGGAAATGCAAGGGATATGAGCTTGATCTCAAACATATTGTGATAGATTTGAAGGAAACAACAATATGGATTGTACTATTTAAGGACCCTAAGGACCAGAGCACATCACCTGCAAATTCTCTCTCATCTCATTCTGTTTGAAACTCTGGGCCAGGGGCACGACCCCACGCTGAACAAGGTATCGAAGTGCAATCAAGGCAGGGCTTCGCTTGTTCTTTTTGGCCACATCACCAAGAACTGGATCATTCAAGAGAACTGGGGAGTTCTGGTCCACCCTAAAGGGAAAGTGGGAATGAGTTCATAAGGCGAAACTTTTGGTTATATTACAGTACTCAACAGTACTCAAAGTAGAGAGGGCCCATTCTAGCCTGAGTGTGATGGTTATGGATAATTCTTAACTGGACAAGATCTAGAATAACTTATAAGATGAGTCACTTAGATGCCTGTGGCAGATTACTTTTTTATAAAAAACTGATGTGGGAGGACCCATTTTAATTTTGTCTGGAGCCATTTCCCTGAGCAGGGGATCCTGGACTGTATAAAGGGAGAAAGGGATCTCTAAGTCTTAGTGTTCATCATTTTCTGCATCTTGACTCTAAGAAGTAGTCACCTGGATCAAACTCCTGACACCTTGACTTCCTGGCTTTATGGTCTGTGTCCTTGAATTGTGAATCATAATAAGCCCTTTCTCCCTTAAGCTTTTGTCAGAGTATTTTATCAGAGCAACAGGAAAAGAAACTAAGATACTGCTTCACCAGTTCTTCTAAAGAAAGAACCTGCTCTTCCTGAAAACTGGGTGTTAGGGTACTAATTTCCTTCAGGTTTTTCTCCTTTTAACTTATTACCATTCTTTATATCGTTGGGTCCCCAGAGCACCATAAGCAACAAGAACAATGTCTTTTGATTTGCAGTAATCTAGTAGCTTACTCTGGTTCAAATAAAGATGACATTCAACCTACAATAGAATAAGATGAATAGATATCAGATTTTATTAAATCCTGATATTATGATGAATAAAAATGCTTAAAATCAATAAAATAAAATAAGATATATGTAATTTCACACATGAATTAAAAAGATCAATCAGTTGCAAATTTTTCTTGAAGGACAAAAGAATTAACATGGAAGAATTCTTCTGATAACATTCGACTGGGTAAGTTTCTGTGTCAAAAGATATAGTTATTGGACAGCTAGAGGGATCACTGGGAAAAGATGCCAGCTACTAAGCTTAAAGGAATCCTGAGGATTGACCATAATAAGATGGTGAGAAGCATAAACTTTATGCAAGTCCTGGCCACTGACTAATTTTTGTCTTCACCCATTTTTTCAATAAACTATCCCATGTCTACTCATTCTTCTTATTTCAGGGAGAAGTTCACTTTCTCCTGCCCTCAAATCTGCCTGATGGATCAACAGTAAATCTCCACATTGCTTATCAGTTGGGCACCATAGCATGTCTCCATTCTCACCAATACTCCAAGATTAATCCAAGTTTAAAATTAGAATCCCCTGCAACCTTGAAATAATAATGCTGCTCTTAGAATCTTTTTTCCATAAGATGAAAATCACTTAGACAGAGGGCAACTAAACAGGCATCAGTAGAACAGAATCGAGGAAGAGCATGAGAGATGGAGCAGGATGCAGATTCTCACCTGGTTGCAGACAGGTTTGTATTTCAGTCCTGGTTTGTTGAGGAGTCGTTCCAGCTGCCTGTGGTTAAAGTTGGACACCCCGATGGACTTCACCAATCCTGCATCTTTGCACTTCTCCAACATCTGATGATGAGAAGGGGCAAGAAAGGGTCATACTTAAATCTAACCATGTGGATATAAACATAATATGGACCAGTTACAGGAAAAATTTTCCAGAGCTAAACATATTGTTCAGTGGTAGACACTTGTCAGTGTGCACAGGACCCTATGTTGACCACAGGCACTAAAGTTGGGAGGGATGGATTGCCCAGGTGATCAGTGAAGTCAAGATAAGGATGATGATAAAGCAGAAGATTGGCCAAAGAGGAATCTCTGTAACATCACTAGAAAATCAAGGATATTACTACATAAGGTGGCAAAATACGCATATACCTCTGTCCTGTGCCCTTCTTCATTTCATACATTTTAGTGATGCATTCTTCCCCTACCACTCCAGCAAATATGTATGAGTAAAAATGAATTTCTACACCCAAGGGGAAGTGAGCTGATTATCTCTCTCTCTTCTTGCTTTACTGTCATTTTGAAAAGTACTCACCTCCCATGTGTCACAGAAATCCACAGTGTCCAATAGAGATTTTCCCTTTTCATCTACTGGAAAATCATTATCCCCTGACTGGAAGAGAAACAACTTTAAGACAATCTCAAAAAAACATACATCTTGTTTATAGTAATGTGTTTAAGACCATCTTGGAGAATCTGGAGAGATAGTTCAGTGATTAAGCACTGGATGCTCTTTCAGAGGACCTGGGCTCAATTTCTGGAACCTACACAGTTAGACACAACTATCTGTCATTCCAGTCCCTTGGGATCCAATCTGGCTTTCATATGCACCAGGCATGCACATAGCAAACTGACATACACAAAAGAAAAACACCCACTCATAATAAAGAAAAAATATATTTTTAAAAACATTTAAAAGAATATCTTGGAAATAAGACAGTAAGCAGCCATAAGAGAGTGAGGCATCATTTTGTATACTGTGTTTAAAAACTGATATGCATATAGAGTTACATTATATTTTGGAGCCTAGTTTATTGCATTTGCTTGAATTAATTGTGTGAAGAATTAAATATTTTCTTTCTTATAATAATTTTAATTTTAAAATTATAATTAAATAATTTATCTTCTTCCCTTTCCTGACTTCAATCCTTTTCATGTATATCCTTGCTGTCTCTCAAATTCATTGCCTCTCTTTCTTTGTTGTTGTGTGTAATATATATGTATATGTATATATACATATATATATATATATATATATATATATATATATATATATATATATATCTACACCCAAATAATATTTTTGAACAACTAAATGTATATATATATATATATATATATATATATATATATATATATATAATCTACACCCAAATAATATTTTTGAACAACTAAATGAGACCTCCTAGTTGATTTATAATGATTTGTAATTTTTGGTCTACTCTTTCATTTAGGAAAAATAATGCTTCATGTTCATTGGGAAAGCCTTTCATTGGATAACCTTGACCTACAACAAGATTTTATATCACTCCTGACCCAGGATAGGTAGTGAACATGAATACATGTGTGCTCAGAGACAGGCCTGTGAGACCAGTCAGGACTGTACAGAAGATTGATTTTAGTAAAAAAAGATGCTGAGAAGCTATAAAATGTTAGTGTCCTTGAAGCTGAAATTGTCTTGAGGCCAGTTTTGCCACCAAGAGTGAAAACAAGGATAGGACCTAAGCAAACATCTAGTAATGCCATATAAAAGATGTGTAAATACAAGTTTTCCTGGGAGTTATCTCTAATCTGTGATTCAGGACACGGCTTGGACACCTTATTTCATAATACAATATACTCTGTGGAACCTACTGAGAAGTTTAGTAACATGTAAATTAACTTTGTATAAAATTATAATAGAAATTTATCTCAGCCATCCATAAAAATGATGTCCATACCCCTATGCAAAGATATGTACATTTGACAATACAAATCACCTACCTTCATTGGCACTGGGTAATGCATAATGTAAAGATCAACATAATCCAGTTGAAGGTTTTTCAGTGATTTTTCCAAAGCAGGCTTGACCAGGTCTGGTCGAAAGCAAGTGCACCAAAGCTACAGATGTTGAAAAATGGAGTTATGCTAGATTAATAGATCACCCCAATATGCAAAATCATTTATCCTAATACTGAAATACTTTCTGTATTTGAAGGAAAGTTATAAGCATTCTTCTTAACTCAGTGTTTACTTTACTCTTACTTAACAATGAGAACTCAGGTATAGTTTTAGGGTTAATGTTAGCTCATTTATTAAACAATGAAAAAATTACTCAAGGAATTAAGTACATACTAATAAAATAATGTCCAATAACTAAACTATTTTCATATAGAGTTAAATTTGCCTCTCCTTGACCCATTAATTCATTTGACATCGTTAACCAACTTCTGATACAGTAATATCAAAACAGAAATCCAGAGATGCCAAGGAACCACAGAGAAGACCAAAAGGTTACCAAAAGGTGGTATCACAAATACCACCACAAGGCAGTTCATAAACTGCATGAACTCATTCCTCAGAGATTAAGAGGTTAGGCAGGCCAGTACCAACTATGGGCAGATTGGGATCCAGTTCATAGATGTTGCTTTCTCACTGCATCTTGTTAAAGAACCTAGAGCTTTGAGGATCTCTTTGATAACGGCAGTAATGCCAATCATATTCCCTGAATGTTGTAGGTGGTGATGGAAACCAGAGTGTATTAAGTATTTTCTGCTGCCTTACTAGATTTCAATAGTTTGCATACTTGTGTACTATACCTTTGTAGTGATGAACAGGTCTTCTCTCTTTACAACCCCAGCTTTAATCTTGCTTTGAATGGCCTGTCCTATCTCCTCCTCTATGTGATATGCATAAGCAGTATCAATATGGTGGTATCCAGCATCTAGAGCTAGGCATGCAGCCTCCAGTGACTTACTCTTAGGAACCTAAAGAAGGAACCAAAGGAGGTATTTAGAGATGTTTGTTCTGAGAGCCAGCTCAAAGTGAGCCTAGATGGAAATTTACTATACTAGAAAGAACTTTGTCTTTCAAAGTCATCTTTAGACCACTTGTTAGGCAAGAACCTAGTACCCTGATCCTTGCATTCTCATATCCTATTCTATATAACACAATGAAATCTCCAGAGATATTGTAGTTGTCACAGAAAAGTATCTTCACAGAATCAACGTTTGCCCATATTTTGTCCCACTTTGAGCTAATGAGCCAAAATCCGCATTCTTGGGGTCATTCTTAATTAATAGCAAGACTTTTGCAACCAAGAACCTCCATGTACCCACACAATCCTGACTACTTCCTAGAACTGATGGATGCTCAACATGTGTTCATTGGCCTACTAGAAAGTAGTAGGATGACTAAGCAAACTAAACACAAAGAAGTCTGCTTGGCACAGGACACAATTGCACAGGCACTCCTTGCTCCCAGCCTAGACATTGTTACAAAAGGATCACAGATACCAAGCAAGGCCAGGTTAATAATAGGGACTTGGACAGAAAGTAATGTCCCTATGTTAGTTGTTTACAAATCCAGACCTAAATTCAGGCAGGGAAAAACATCTAATGTAAGAATATATACTTGTTTAAAGTATCTTACCAATACCATGTTAGAGATTATTTATCTCGGGTGTCAGCCTCTTCAAAGATTATTTGTTTTAAACAAACATGGCTAGAATTAAATCTAAAATTATTAGCTTGGCTTCCACATTTGAATATTGATATAATTGGGTTTTTTTGCTAAAGATTTAGGGTTGGGCTGGGGAGAGGTGTCCCTCAGTAACACCCTTGAAAACAACTTTGATATCTTAATTCAGATCCCCAGCACTCAGGTAAAGCAGAGTAGGAATGCATGCAGTCCCAGTGTTTGAGGAGGGAGCGTGAGGGTGAGCCCTGGAGCTCATCCCTGAGCTATACAGACTGGGTGAGAGACCTGGCCTCACAAAATGAGAGAGCAACGGAGGAGGATGACATTGACCTCTAATGTCCTCAGACATTGTTCACAACACACAGACACATATACAATCACACAACACTTACAAAGGGATTTAAAAAGTCAATCACAGTAGCTTTTCAGATTGTTTTAAGAATCACTACAGTTATCTTTTCCCAGTAAAAGACAATGACTAAAATTATGGCTTCTATCACCTTTTCTGAAAACCAGTCCTGACTTATCAATGAAATAAAATAAAATAAAATAAAATAAAATAAAATAAAATAAGGACACTGAGTTATCAATGCAGAGACTCCAGTAGTGGCCCTGACCTGTTCCTGTGTTTTGTGCAATTTTGCAAAAGTAACAAATCCTGAGTATATCTCCAGATTTCTCTGGAGTCTAACAAGAAGGAAATAGATAAACTTGAAGCCAAGTGAAGAGGTCCTTATCACACAATTAAAAGGTATAAGGAAGGCTAGAACACAAAAAGCACAAAAAGTCCCTTTAGGTTGCAAAAAGTCCACCAAGATGTTTTTCATTCTGAGGACAACCATGCTCTGAATCCAACATACACTAAGGAATACCAATAAAACACACTTAACTTTACTAGGTCCTCTCCCCATCCTAATGATGCACTGTAAACTCCAGTAAGTTTCCCACAGTTGAGAGTTATCCGTGGGAGACCTCACTTAGCTCAAGAAGAACATTCGCTGTGAGATGCTGATGGCTACCCCAAAACAAAACCAAAGTATTTGTCAAATATTCATTTCATGCATTAGTCTACAGCAGTGGTTCCCAACCTTCCTAATGCTGCGACCGTAAAATACAGTTCCTCACGTTGTGGTGATCCCCAACCATAAAATGATTTTGTTGCTACTTCATGACTATAATTGTGCTGCTATTATGTATCATAATATAAATATCTGATAACTGGGATACCTTATATGCAATCTCTGTGAAATTACAAAGGGATTGAAACTCGCAGATTGAGAAGCCCTGATCTGCAGGAAGCCACCCTGAGTTACTATGTGCATTTCCAGAGTCTTGCATTTTGCAATGAGAAATGTTGGAGACTGAGGACATAAACAGAGAAGTCCCCTCCCACACTGCAACCAAGAAAGCTGATAGGCAATCTGGTGACATTTTGCTCCTCTATCAAGCTGTGAAACATGGACATAGGAAAAGCCTAGTGCCTGGAACTATTAGGTCATAGGTCTGTCCCTTTAAGTCAGAGCTCACAGACAAGTTCATTCTTAGAGCTGACAGACCCCAAATGGGAACAGTAAACTCACAGGCAGGCCTAGGCCAGAAAAATAAATCCAAGGAAAAAAACCCCACAGCCACATCCTGCCAAGCCCAGATTCCCTAGCTCACAGCAAGAATAACAGAGAAGATAAAGAAACTTTCTCCCTGTCCCTGAAATCCCTGACTGGATTATAGCAAAGGTCCCAGTGCCCTATAGCTCCATTGAATGCTGCATTAACATCCACCACCAGAAAAAAATGTCTCTAGAGTTTGGCTTTCCCTTAATTCCTCACTAAGCCTGCCTCCCTCCTGACTCACCAGGAGCAGGGATCTTCCCCAGAAAAGAGCAAGCATGAACAGAGACCCAGCTCTTCTGCCTGAATCCTGATGCACCCTACCCAGGGAACCAGCTCAGTCTCCTACCCACAGCCACTGATGGCAGCTGAGGCTGTTACCTCTATTAAACAAGAGAAAATCAACAAGTGGGGACACAACCAGACTCGATGCAGGGCAGACATAACTATCTGATCTCTTGTACATGGCTTAGCTCTAGCCTGGAAACACTGAGAATCCTGTATTCTTACCTCATTGGGTTTATAGGTGCCAAAGCCCAGGGCAGGAATGAAGTGGCCATCATTTAGTTTGACACACTGCTGTTTGGAGCTCATTCTCTCTCACTGCCCTGGCTAAGCACGTCCTGAGTCTTCTGTTGCAATGAAGCGGAAGTGGGCAAATGTCATATATCAACTTCCTGTCTAATCGTTAAGAAGGGACACTCCCTTTCTGGAAGTTAGCCATGCCTACTCTCTGGCTAATGTTTAACCATCTTTACTCCTCAACTAATGATTAATCAGTGCTACTGTTTAACTAAGGGTTAACAGTACTGTTGGGTGACTATTGTTTAAATACTACTATTTTCTGTCTAATGGACAACCGACAGAAGGGAGGAGTCAGAAATTTAAAGCAGTATTCCACATATCAGAAAAGAAACCATTCATTTTCATATGAAGAATGAATTTCAAATAAAGTACTATATAATGATAAAGTATTTGTTTTTTTTCAGGTTTTTCTCTTCTTTTCTCATATATTATATATTATTAGAGAAGAGATTATGAGAACAATTATAAAACTGAGGACATTTATTTTCATTTGGCCGTTATGAATCTTCTACTTGATTATACATTACTGAAAATAATAATCTACCGCATACCATACAACATAAAGAACAAAGAAGCCAATTGTGTTCTTAATGTGATAGGGACACAAACCACTCACAATATTTCAACCCAAATTTTGTCCCATCGGCAAGAAATGCAGGGACAAAGATGGAACAGAGACTGAGGGAATAGCCAAGGAATACCCAGTGCAACTTGAGACCTATCACATGGGCAAGCACCAATTCCTGACACTATTAATGATATTCTGTTGTGCTTGCAGTCAGGAAGCTAGCATAACTGACCTCTGAGAGAGTTAACCTAGCATCTGAATGAGACAGATGCAGAGACTCACAGCCAAACATTGGATAGAGCTCAGGTACTCTTGTGGAAGGGTTAGGGGTGGGGGTTGTGATTGAGCATTCTGAAGAGGATAGAGATCCTATATTAAGACTAACAAAGCCAACTAAGCTGGGCCCTTGGGGACTGTCAGAGACTGAACTACCAACCAAAGAGCAGTACCAGAAGAATGTGTCCAATCACTTGAGGATGTAATAATCAGTATTCATGTGAGACGTAGCCCTTTATGTCAGTGCTGGGATACAAACAATGCTCTCATGGCTTCATAGCAGCCACTTTTAAGCACCCTGCCAATTCTCCAGTCCCTGATTTTAGATAACTGTAAATAAGATGTTCAAATGCAGATCAATATTTTATAGTTTATGTCCTCGTTCAACATTCATAAAAGAACTTAATTGAAAATAATCAGATTACTATGAGATTTAGAATGGGAGAATAAACTTAAATTATTGATGAGATAGATATTTTTATTCAATTAAACCTAGAGTATATGGATTTCCAGTAAAGCAGAACATGGGAGACTACAATACTTGATATTTTTTATCATCATGTGGCCATATTATGTGCATTATATACCAGGTCAGGATGAAATTTGTAAAACTTCATTATTTTCAAAGAAACAGTTACTGTGATTAATAACTCTTCTGTATGTGTTCTAATATTCTAGATTTAATGTCTACCAATTTGGAGTCTGAAGAAGGTGTTTTCTAGGAAGTATATAAAAGGACAGAAGAGATTGTTTGGCTCTTAAGAGCATCATCTTCTTTTCCAGTAGATCAAGTATTGCTTCCAGAAACTTCTTGGTGGGTCACAAAGTTCTATTATACAGGGACCTGATGCCCTCTTCTGGCCTCTATGAGCACTACATGCATGTGGTTGACAGATGCAGGCAGGCAAAATACCTATTCACATAAAAATACATAAACCCACCCCCCAAAAGTCGACCCCAAATTTGTCTTGCCTACAAGAAGATCAGGAACAGAGATGGAGCAGAGACTAAGGGAATAGCCAACCAATGACTGGCCTAGCTTGAGACTCATCTCATGGGCAAGCACCAATCTCTTACACTATTTAAGATACTCTGTTGTTCTTGCAGACAAGAGCATAGTATAGCTGTCCTCTGAGAGGCTCCATCCAGCTTGGAGCTCATGGTGTCTTGTGGAAGAATTGGAGGGAGGATTGAGAGGTCATGAGAGGATAGAGACTACATAAGAAGACCAACAGAGTCAACTAACCTAAACCTTTGGGGGCTCCCAGAGACTGAACCACCAATCAGTGAACAAACCTGGGTAGGATCTAGTCTCTAACCCCACCCCCCCAACATATATAGCAGTTGTGCAGCTTGGTCTTCTTGTAGGTTCCCCAACAACTGTAGCATGGACTGTCCCTGGTTGTTGCCTGCTTGTGGATTCCATTCCCCTAATTGGGCCACCTTTTCTGGCCTCAGTGGAAGAGGATGCATTTAGGCCTGCAGTGACTTCATGTGTCAGGGTGGGGCTGCTGCTTTCTCATGGGAGAAGGGGAGCAGGTTGGGGTATGGGTTAAATGAGGGAAGACTTGTAGATGGGTGCAGTTTGCTATTGGTGTGTAAAGTGAATAACTAAACTAAGAAATAAATAAATAAATAAATAAATAAATAAATAAATAATATTTTAAATAACTATTAAAAACTATCAATTATATTTTATTTGTGCCTAGCTTCCATTGTGCATCATATCTGTGAAATCCATCAATGTGACTGAACACACCTGCAGTTCATTCCATTGATTGCTTACTATCAATGCAATGTTATTGATGCAATGTTGAATTTGATTACAAGTATGCCTCACATCATTTAGAGATTCTCCTGCTGATGGAAATTAAGGTGATTTCACATTCTGCAAACATGAAAATTTTTGTTAATGGTACCATGATATACCTTTTGATTATCTTGGGAGAGATAGACAGACAGATAGACTATGGTTCACTGTGGAAGTTGACATGGATAGTCCATATCACTTAGAGAAGCCAATCTTAAATGTTATTAGAAAAAGCCACAAACTCCAGACCACATGGTTCTGCGCTGCCAATTACAATGTGGTGAACATGAAGCACTTCAGTGAGTAAAGAATCAAATAGTAAAAACTGGAGTGGATCTGTCCAGGTGAGACAACTCTTCAGCAGCAATCTCTGTCCTGTGGGAGCATGCGTCATGTCTCGTGCACAGTCATGCTTCTTTATTCCAAGTGCTGCCAGGGTGAGAAAGAAGAGAACTACAGTGAGGATCTGAGGTGAAGCTCCTACAGTGTCTGGCTTTTCCACTTACACTGCTTGATAACACCCAGCTGATCCCAACCCTTTTTGGTTAAGGAATTATGAATCTTAAGTAATTAGAGTAACTAGAACCTTAAGGATTCTGAGTCTTCCCTAGACCTTCTTAGTGAACAAAGGGAACAAGTCTATTGATGGAATGGAATCCTATAGTTTGTGTCATGAACATTATTTTTAAATGTGGATGTTTCAAGTCCTTGCCTAATAGTGCAACTTTTGCAGGCTAACATGGAAAGGCTTTGGAAAGAGTGAGAACAACTGGAGTTCAGAGGAAAACTTCCAGACGACAGTACAGCCTTTGCTGTGCCCTGGCCACAGTGAGGCATGTATCTGTGGCTCCTTACTGAATAACAAGAAAACATATGTTTGTATATCTTCATTGGCATTCTTCACATCAGAGTTAAGGCACTTAAGCACAGTGCTCTTCTGTTGTGAGTAATGACTGTTCCCTCACCCACCTGCCAAAAAAAAAAAAAACCTGTCAGATGTGGGCACCCACAAGTAATCTCAGTACTCTAGAGGCAGAGAGAGGACATGTGGAGCCAGTTGGCGGCCAGTTAGGCCAATGAGAAATGATCAAAGAAAGGTGGATAGAGCTTAAAGAATGACTAACACTTTGACATCTTGCTTCTATAGGCATGCCTCTTTCTATCTCTCTGTCCCTCTGTCCCTCTGTTCCTCTGTCTCTGTCTCTCTCTCTGTCTCTCTGTCTCTCTGTCTCTCTGTCTCTCTGTCTCTCTCTGTCTCTCTCTCTCTCTCACACACACACACACACACACAAACACACACACATAAATCATAGACATATGTCTAGTTTATCACTATATCTGAGGGATACAAATAACAAGCTGTGGTCACAGAAAATATATTCTATGAAGAAATAGAAGAAAATCTCTCAAATTCCGAGAATGCCTAAACATAATCAAGAGATATTTATAACTCTGATGATATGTGACCAAAGAGACTCTATACAATATAATGGTAATTTGGTTGCCAATAACACAAAGCAAAGTGAAATACTAAAATCTCAAGTCAAACAATTCATCAACAGTTTTGGATTGGTTTCCTTTTGGTTGTTTCTTTAGCAGAAAAATTGTTTATGCCAGATATTATAAAAATTGTTGTTGTGAGGCATATTTTAGCATGTCATGAACAGGATGACTTGTGTTAACTTTCACTACACGTGAGCAATAATCCTTGACTCGCTTCTGTGAAGGCCAAAGTTTTGATTCATGATGTGGAATTTTCAGTACTACATGGGAGAAAAATGTCCATGCCATGAAGAATGAGAAAGGAGTTCTCATATGGTAGACCTTTCTCTTCCAACAGTGAGACTTGGATGCATCCCTAATATACTTGTAGAAAATAATGTTGGGCCCTATTCACTTATTTGCTGTTTATGAATGTACTAAAGCATTTTGACCATAAATATTTAGCTAGAAACAAAAAAATGTCTATTGGGATAAGTTTGGGGACTGGCTCTGTGTCTACAAGACAGAAGACTCACTGATAACATTTACTAACAAATTTTAAAATGGAAAGGCTTCAGATAAAAGTGTCTTCTAGAAAAAAAGTTTTAAAATGAGAGAACTTAAATGGGTTGTATTTGAACACATAAATAATTAGAAAGAGTTCAACTCTCTTTATAAACTCTAAGTTTAAAATGGATGAATATGCTTTTTTCTCTTCTGGTCCCAGGTTCAGCAGGAGCTGTGGGTTACTGTGCAGACATGGCCAAGTCCAAGAACCACACCACACAACCAGTCTCACAAATGGAAAAGAAATGGCATCAAGAAACACAGGTCACAAAGATACAAATCTCTTAAGGGGATAGACCTTAAATTCCTGAGGAACATGAGCTTTGCCAAGAAGCACAAGAAAGAACTGAAGAAGATGCAGGCCAACAATGCAAAGGCAGTGAGTGCAATCACAGAGGCCATCAAGCCCAATATGCCAAAGGGCTGTAGCCACAAACTCAGCCTTCTGGCTTTCATCACTCATGCCAAGCTTGGGAAGCAGATTCGAAGCTACATGGGCAAGGGGCATAGGCTCTGCCAACTAAAGCCCAAGGTTTAAACCAAGGCAGAGGCCAAAGCTCCAGCTAAGGCCAAGGCTTCAGCTCCAGCCCAGGCTCTCAAAGGTACCCAGGCCCCTGTGAAGGCCTCATAGAAAAGGCTTCTGCCAATGTGAAGACAGATGGACTGGTGTGACACACCTACCTACACACTATTTTCAGATGACCAGTGTCCTATGCCATTTTTACAAATAAACCTGGGGCAAGATCTGTTAAAAATAAAATAAAATTGATGAATATATGTGGATTAAATTTACACCAATAACCACAACTCACCAAAGAACTACTGTTCTAATAATACAGTTGATAGGTTGGCTAAATCATGTTTTTTTTACATGTGTGTACACTAACACTTGCTACATGGAGGCATTTGAAGTATAGAATATGTCTTCTCTTTTTATCACATCGTCTGCCATTTTCTTCTAATAGTCCACCCAATCTATTCATCATTATATGCATGAGCAGAATCATTGTGGCAGAAGTCAGTATGAGTAGCTCTAGCTTGTTGACTTCCTCAGCCACGCTTGGGGTCTAATTGTAGATGAAATCAAATGTGTTTTTACCCACTGAATTGGGTGATTCATGCCACATTCAATGACCTTCCCAGCATCTTCTCTTTCTTTGAGTATTTCTATACTGGTGGAAGAAAACAGTCCCGGTGCAAAGGGAAATTTAGAAGAGTTAACCACAATTTTTTTTCATTCCTTCAGTCCCAAAGTCACTGGTTGCTGATCGCCCTCAAGACCTCCACAAAGATGTACATTCAACTTTTCACTACAAGTATCTATTACCAAGACTCAAAAGTATTGATATGATAGTTTTGAAGTGAAAGAACACTATAAAGTGAAAGAAAACAAAGATATGTGGCCATAAATACTGAACAGGTGAGACACAAACACAGTTCTGTTCTGAGGACATCAAAAACAATCTGCTCTATCCTCCACAGCCAGCATTTGAGAATGCTAAGTGACCACAGAGAAAAGTCAGTAGGCTCAGTCTTTGGTTTGAAACTAGGCATGTAAGCACTGTGTGCCTATCTTCTATCAAAATCTCAGACTCCAGGAGGAAAGAAGTATGCTGTGTAAAAATCTGATCTTTTGTATTTTTTAATATATTTTAAAATATTTTCATGCAGTATGTTTGGATCATTTCTTTCCTATGTTCCAATTCCTGAGTGATTATCACCATTGCCCACTTACCAAATTAATGTTCTATTTACTAGCTCACTCTCATCAAAATTTTAAAAAAAAAGTCCAGAGGGAGGAAAACAAAGAGACAAACTTCTAAAAAATTAGCAATAGAAAAAATATCAGAACAAAATATATACATGTGTGCGTGTACACACACACACACACACACACACACACACACACACACACAAGATCAACAACAAAACATGGCATCTATAATGGAGTCCATTTTGCTTTGGCCAACACCACCTAAGTATGCAGAATGTTTTGGAGTGTGGTCAATAAATCAAGTAACACTCAATTGGAGAAAATTGATTTCCCTTTATCCAGCAGTTATCAATTGCAGATAGCTTTTTGGTTCTGGGTAGGACTGTGTCTATTTCCTCTCCTCAGTGCTGGAATTTTGTCTTGTTTAAACCTATTCAAGTTTTCTATATGTGGTCACAGTCTCTGTGAGTTCAGATATGTACCAGTGTTGTGTTTGGAAGATAGATTCCTTAAAGTCATGCTCCATCTCAAGCTCTTACAATCTTTCTTCCTGTTCTTCCATGTAGATCCCTAATCCTCGAGGGAATGGGTTGATAACACCTTGATTCTATCTGAGGCTGAATGTTCCATGGTCCCCCATTCTCTGTACATTGTGAGCCAATGACCTTAACGTAAGACCAGATATCCTTCACCAGATATAGGATAAATTTAGAAGTAAGCTTGAACTCTAAGGCACAGGAAATTACTTTCTACATGACACTATTGGCACAGTCATTAAGAATAATTAATATATGGGATCTCTTGAAACTAAAATATTCTATACAGCAAGGATACAATCACCAAGCAGAGTGGGAGCCTACAGAATGAAAAGTATTTTTAACAATCTAATAGAGAGTTACTATCTACCACACATAAAACACAGCAACAACAAAAACACTGAACATCAAGAAAACAAATAACCCAATTTAAAATGGAAAATACAACTCAACAGAGAGTTCTCATCTTCATTGTGGGTAAGACTTCAAACTTGCATAGCCCCTATGGAAATCAGTTTGACAGTTTCTCAAAAGGCTGAAAATTGATATGCCTCATGATACAGCTATACCAGTCCTGGATACATACGTAAAGGATTCTAGATGTTACTACATAGATACTTGCTTATCCATGTTTGTTGTTTCTCTACTCATAGGAGCTGAAAGTTAAAAAGCAGTCTATCTGTCAATCAACTAATAAATGGATAGCAAGAATGTGGTACATTTATACAATAGAATATTATTCAACTGTATAGAAAATAAAATCCTGACATTTCCAGATCAGTGGAAGGCAATAGAAACATTTACCTGAGTGAAGAAACACAGACCCAAAAAAGACATAGATTGTATGTTTCCCGTAGACATGGATGTTAGCTTTTAAGCTTAAAATATGTTTCTCAACCCAAACATCCACAGAAATTAGCTAGCTAGTAATGGACTTGGGAAAGAAAAAGATCTCCAAAGAAAGGGAAAATAGAATATAGCATTTTGAAAAAGTAATAGGCAAACTAGAATAGGAAGATTAAATAGGAGGGGGATGGGACACCAGGGTAAAGGGCAAAATATAGAGAAGCACAACTAACACAGGGCCCAAAGCACATTTGCAAGTAAAGAAGTGTGGAGCAGGGGGTATTGTTGGAGGATTTGTTTTATTATTTTATTGGATTCCTATGCCTCCGCCACCCTTCAAACCCTTATACAATCTGAATCCCTTCCAACCACCCAACAACAGGCAGGAGGGAATGTATACTGTGGGACACACTGTAACACAACACACCTTTCACAACAAGAAATATTTTTCTTTCAGGGAGAAGGTTGCAAGGGCACAGGGGCAGGTATTAAGGGATGGGGCCATGAGTTGGATCAGGGTGCATAATATGAAATTCATAGGGAATAAATAAAAAGTTAAATAATAAAATAATGTAGAGTGTTAAGACTGTTTCAAATCTAAGTTGACAGGTCCATAAAAAGCTCTATGTATGTGTGTGTGTGTGTGTGTGTGTGTGTGTGTGTGTGTGTTGTGTTTGTGATGTGTGCAAGTTTGTGAGGAGACTTTGGATGTAAGATCCCTTGGAACTGGAATTATAAATGATTGTTAGATACTCTGTTCCCAAAGTAGTGCCAATCCCTGAGGCTTGTTTCTGGTACTGGAACAGAACACTCTTCCCCTATCTACATCTCCTATGGAACCTACAGATGATCCCTTCCTGCCCCCACCCAACACTCATCACTGTGTTCCAGCTACCAGCGTATGTGGATGTACCAGGCACAACTACAGGCTACACCTGCCAAAAGATCAGGTGGACTGTCAGCTACTCTGTGCTGTCTGATCCCACAGACCACCCATCTCATGACCTCTTTCTCCTGTTATAGCTGGACTCCAGCCTCAAACACCAGCAGGTGTTCCCTGTGAACATGACAGCTTAGCAGTGTGACAAAAGGGACAACACACAGCCATCCCAGTCTCTAAAAATTCAGTAATGAAATCAAAGAATGTTATGGTTTACAAAAAAAAAAAAAAAAATTAGCCAGGTTGCTGAAATATTTTTGGCTTTTTTGTCAAAGATCAAGTGTCCATAATGTGTGTGTTTGTTCCTGGGCTTTCCATTCTATTACACTGATTAACCTGTCTGTCTCTGTACCAATACCATGCAGTTTTTAATCAGTATTGCTCTGTAGTACAGCTTGAGGTCAGGAACATTGCTTCCCCTCAGAGGTTCTTTTATGGTTAAGAATTGTTTTGATATCCAATGACATTTGTTTCTCCATATGAAATTAAGAATTACTCTTTCCACATGTGTAAAGAATTGTGTTGGAATTTTGATGGGGATTGCATTGAGTCTGTAGCTTACTTTTGGTAGGATGTTCATTTTTACTATGTTAATCCTACCAATCCATGAGCATGGTGTATCTCTCTATTTTCTGAGGTCTTTGATTTCTTCCTTGAGAGACTTAAAGTTCTTGTCATGTATACCTTTCAATTGTTTGGTTAGAGTTACACAAAGATATTTTATATTATTTGTGAGTATTGTGAAAGGTGTTGTTTCCTTATTTTCTTTTTCAGCCTGTTTATCATTTGTATAAAGAAAGGCTACTGGTTAGTTTGAGTTAATTTTATAGTCAATCACTTGCTGAAGTTGTTTATCAGCTGTAGAAATTCTTTGGTAGAATTTTTGGGGTTGCTTATGAGTACTACCATATCATCTGCAAGTAGTGTTATGTTCTCTCTCTCTCTCTCTCTCTCTCTCTCTCTCTCTCTCTCTCTCTCTCTCTCTCTTTCTCTCTCTCTCTCCAGTTTGTATCCCCTTGATCTCTTTGTTGACCAATTGCTCTAGCTAGGACCTTGAGTACTATATTGACTAAATATGAAGAGAGTGGGCAGCATTGTCTTGTCCCTGATTTTAGTGGAATAGTTTCAAGAAGCTCTCAGTTTAATTTGATATTGGCTGTTGGTTTGGTGTATACTGCTTTTTATTATGTTTAGGTATGGACATGAATTCCTGATATCTCCAACACTTTTAACTTGAAGGGCTCCTGTATTTTGTCAAATGCTTTTTAAACATCAAAGGGGATGATCATGTGATTTTTTTCCTTTGACTTTATTTATATAGTGGATTTCATTGGTGGATTTTCGTATATTGAATCAAACTTGTCCTGGGATGAAGCCTACTTGATTATGGTGAATGATGGTTTTGATGTGTTCTTGAATTCAGTTGGCTAGAATTTTATTAAGCATTTTTGCATTGATATTCATCAGTGAAATTGGTTGGAACTTCTCTTTCTTTTTTGGGTCTTTGTGTGGTTTAGGTATTAGAGTAATTGTGGCTTCATAGAATGAATTGGGTAGTGTTCCTTCTGTTTTTATTTTTATGGAATTGTTTGAAGAGTATTGATATTAGCTCTTCTTTGAGGTCTGGTAGAATATGTGCTGAAGCCATCTGGCCCTGGGCTTTTTTGGGTTGAAAGGTTTTTAATGAATTCTTCTAGTTTCTTAGGGGATACGAGACTGTTTAGCAGTTTACCTGCTCTTGATTTAACTTTGGTAAGTTGGTATCTGCCTAGAAAACTATCCACTTCATTTAGATTTTCCAGTTTTCTTGAGTATGGACTTTTCCAGTAGGATCTGATGATATTTTCTGAATTTTCTCATTTTCTGTTGTTATGTCTCCTTTTTTATTCCTGATTTTGTTAATTTAGATACTACATCTGTGCTTTTTAGGTAATTTGGCTAGAAGTTTATCTATCTTGTTGATTTTCTCAAAGAACCAGCTTTCAGTTTTATTGGCTCTTTGTATTTTTCTCTTTGTTTCTGTTTGGTTGATTTAGGCCCTAATTTTGACTATTTCCTGCCATTTAATCCTCTTGGGTGTGTTTGCTTCATTTTGTTCTAGGGTTTTCAGCTGTGCTGTTAAGTTGTTAGTGTAGGATCTCTCTAATTTCTTTAGTAGGGCACTTGGTGCTATGAATTTCCCTCTTAGCACAGTTCTGTTTTCATTGTGTCCCATAAGTTTGGGTATATGGTGTCATCATTCTCACTGAATTCCAGGAAGTCTTTAATTTCTTTATTTCTTCCCTGATCAAGTTATTAGTGAATAAAGAGTTGTTCAGGTCTATGGTTACGTGGAGTTTCTGTTGTTTTTGTTGTCATTGAAGTCTAGCCTTAGTCTGTGGTGATCTGATAAAATGCATGGGGTTATTTCAATCTTCTTGTATCTGTTGAAGCTTGTTTTGTGACCAATTATATGGTCAGTTTTGGAGAAGGTACCATGAGGTTTTGAGAAGTAGGTATATTCTTTTGGTATAGGCTAAAATAGTCTCTCTATATATACTTGTTAAATCCATTTGGTTCATAACTTCTATTAGTTTCCCTGTCTCTGTTTAGTTTCTGTTCAGTAATCTATGTATTGGGGTGTTGAAGTTTCTCACTATTATTATGTGGGGCTCAATGTGTGTTTTGAGCTTTAATAAAGCTTCTTTTATAAATGTGGGTGTCTTTTCATTTGGGGCATAGATGTTGGGAATTGAGACTTTCTCTTGGTGGATTTTTCCTTTGATAAATATGAAATGTCCTTCCCCACCTCATAGATAACTTTTGGTTGTAAGTCTGTTTTATTGAATATTAGAATGGCAACTCCTGCTCGTTTCTTGGGACCATTTACTTGGAAGATTTTTTTCCATCCTTTTACTCTGAAGTAGTCTATGTCTTTGTTATTGAGGTGTGTTTCTTGTGTGTGGCAAAATGCTGGGTCCTGCTCATGTATCTAGTCTGTTGTGTTCGGTCTTTTAGTTGGGAAGTTGAGTATGTTGATATTGAGAGGTATTAAACAGAGATGATTGTTGGTTCTTGTTATGTTTGTTGTCATAGGTGGCATTATGTGTATGTGGTTCTCTCCTTTCAGTTTTGTTGTGAAATAATTAATTTCTTGTTTTTTATTCAGTGCAAGTACCCTCCTTGTGTTACAGTTTTCCTTCTAGAATCCTCTGTAGGGTAGGATTGGTAGATGGATATTGTTTAAATTTGGATTTGTTCTGGAATATTTTGTTTTTTTCATCTATGATGACTGAGAGTTTTGCAGGGTATAGTAGTAGCCTGGTCTGGCATTTGGATTCTATAGAGGGTCTGTATGACTTCTGTCCAGGCTCCTCTAAATTTTGGGGGGTCTGTTGAGAAGTCTGGTGTAATTCTGATGGGTCTGCCTTTATATGTTCCTTGGAATTTCCCCTTACGACTTTTAATATTCTTTCTTCATTCTATGCATTTAGTCTTTGAATATTTTGTGACAAGTAGATTTTCTTTTCTGTGTTTGCTTCATTATGTTTAAGTATGTACGTGTATATTCACAGAGGTTTATGTTCTTGAAGAGGAGTTAAGAATCTTTAACTATTTTGAATGCTTTGTGAAATACGAATATTCTGGTGAAGAAAGGAGTGGATGGCAGAAATTTACTTTCTTCAGTAGCTTCAAGTAGGCTATAACCCTGTATAATATCACTTTAACTCTTTCAGAAATATCTACAAGAAGCAGAGAAAGAGTGAGTTCCAAGTTTTGTCCAATGAAAATCTAAATCTTCCTCCCTTATTTCCTGGCCCTTCCTCTGTTTGCATGCTGAGATCATGGTGTGGCTGGCAAAACAGAATGCAGTAAAACAGGAACTTATGTAGCAAGCAAAGAGAAGCCACATTTCCAAACACCCCTCTTAGAAATGTTCTGTCCTGTGATTTGTCATTTATTCTCTTGATTGTATCTTTTGCTGCACAAAGGTTTTAAAGTCTGGTGACTTCTCAGCATTTTTTTTCATTTTGTTTCTTATAACTTTTAGATATCACTGTCCAAGCCTTTGATTTTACTGCCTAACCATCAAAACTGAAATCTTGGATCAGTTTTAAGATGAATTTAAATGTTATATGAGATAAAGATCTGAATTCGTTGTTTTGCATTTTAGAGTTCTGTTTTACTCAATTCCATCAGTTAAAATCTGTCTTAGTCTCAATGGAAGGCTTTGACATCTTGCCAAATGTTAGTGGGCAACACACATAAATATGCATTTCTGGGTTTTTAAATGTACTATGTGTTTGTTTGTCTTTATTTCAAAGACAGTCTTTTAAATGTGACTTATCTTTTAACTGTACATAAGCATAACATTTTACTTATCAGTGGGGTATCATTTGGTCTTTTGATAATATTTAAATCTGAATAAAGTTGATATTCAGTGATACACACACACATTACATTTCATCTTTTCTAAAATTAGTTTTTTTGTAAAAAAACATTCAAACAATTTTTAGAGTTTTTAAAACTATATGCACCCTACTATACAATAGCACATGAGAGTTCCTTTCCTACACCACCTATTCTTTGGTGTGCATTATTAGTCTTTCACACTCTCCATGTCTCATATTCTCTCTGCTTGTGAATTTATACTCTTAATTTCTTCCAAAGAAACGTTTTTGCAAATGTTACAAATTTGTGGATTAATGATGCCATGTAATGCTTATCTTTCTTTGTCTCGACATGTAGTTTTAGTGCTATAATTATTCCCAGGTACATTTATGTGGTAAAAAATGATAAACAAAGCCATTTTCAATTAATAGCTTTTTGGGGTTTGTGTCTGTGTACATGTGTGTGTGTGTGTGTGTATAGTTAATTTTTTCTTTACTTATTGCTCAGTTAATGGATGATGGATACCTAGACTCTTGTCAGACGTCAGAATGGTGATATCTTTCTGTTTCTGTTTCTCATTTTCTTAGAATACCTTTGCCCATTCCTTCAGTCTAAGGTGGTATTTATCCTTGATGGTGAAGATTGTTTCACAGAATCAATCCTGTTTTCTGATACATTCTTTTATTCTGTTCTTCAGTGGCAAGACCCTAACAGGTGGAACAGAAGATCAGAAAATAAAATTAATAAAAAAATTGCATTTTATTTTATCTCGCATTAGTTTTAGAGTATGCTAAGTAAGCTTATTAAGAAGTACAGTTTTCAGTATAAACAGTTTTCTGTATTAGTATACAGTTTCCAGCAGAAAAAAATATGGTAGAATAAGCAGAAAATTGTCATAAAATAGATCAAAGTTATCAGGAAGCTAATCAAGCAGGATATCTCAAGTACACTGCACACAAAGCACATAGAGGCATTGGAATTGATAATTATATCCCCTTTGGGTGGGAAGAGCTGAGTTTCTCAGAATGAAGTTGCAGCTCCCGTAAGACCCTGGTTCCAGATTATTACAGGCTTTGTCAAACCTGCTTTTTTGCTTTAGACAAGGAATTATGTTCCTTCTCCAATACAACAGGTCCTCAGGAAGACTCTTAGATCAGCTTGGCTCTCAATATCTCAATGCAAGAATAACTTCTAATAACCCCTATATGAGTGAATTACATGATGGATTCCTTTAGTTTTTATGGTCATGAAATATATTCTTTTCTTCCTCATTCCAGATGAGTAGATTTGCTGAGAATATTTGTCTAGGTTTTAAGCTGTGGTCTTTCAAAATTTGAAGTATATATCCAAGACCTGATTGCCCTTAATATTTTTGTTAAATAATTTCCTGTTGACTTTATTGTCCTGGTTTTTATGCTACTTGGTGGCTCACTCTAGCACCCTTTAAGACAATGTCTTTTTCTGTATATTTAATGTTTCAGTTTTGATTTACAATGAGGGATTTTCTTGGTCTTGTTTATTTGCTGTTCTGTTAGCTTTTGAACCTAGTTTTTCCTCTTTTCATGGATTTGGAAATAGTCCCTTATGATTATATTAAAAATGTATTCTTTGTCTTTGGTATGAACTTTTCTCCTACTATGCACCTGAATTAGGAACACTCCTTCATTGCTAGTGGGATTTCAAAGTGGTTCAATCACTCTGGAAATCAATCTGGAGGTTCCTCAGATAATTAGAAATAGATCTACCTGACGACCCAGCTATACCACTGTTGGGCACATACCCAAAGATGCCCCATCTCAACCATAGGGGCCTGTGCTCCACTATGTTTATAGCTCCACTATGTTTATATGTTTACGTGTTATCTGTGATAGCCAGAAGCTGGGAAGAGCCCAGATAACCCACAATGGAAGAATGAATATAAAAAATGTGGTTTATTTACACAATGGAATACTATACAGCTGTTAAGAATGAGGACATCATGAGTTTTATAGGCAAATAGATGGAACTAGAAAATATTATCCTGAGTGAAATAGCTCAGACCCTAGAACATGCATGATATGCACTCACTAATAAGTGGATATTAGTCAAAAAAAGTGCACAATACGTAGGATATAAAACACAGAACTCAGGAAGGTAACAAGCAGAAGAGTCCAAGTAAAGATGCTTCAATTGTACTCGGGAGGATGAAGAAAGCAATCACAGGAGTCACAAGGAGGGAGGGAGAGACCTGGGTGGGAGATGGGTGAAAAAGGTGAAAAGGGAACATGATCAGATATGGGGTTGGGGGAGACAGAAGAGAAGCCCTGAGGGCCAGCAGGATGAATGGAAATATGTAACCTTGGGGAGGTGTGGGAGATAGGGGACCCTATAGAAAGTACCAGAGATGTGGAGGTGAGAGACTCTCAGGACTCAAAAGGAGAGACTTAGATGAGATGCCCAACAATTGGGAGAGGGAACTTGTAGAGTCTGCCTTCAGTAAAAAGACAGGGCATCAAGTGGAGGAATGGGCAAAAACTCTGACCCAGAATTGTTTCTGACTAAAAGACCTGCAGGGACAAAAATGGAAAAGAGACTGAAGGAAAGGCTGTTCAGTTCTTATCTCAACTTGGGATCCATCTAAATGAGAGGTTCTAAGGCCTGACACTATTACTGATGCTATAGTGTGCTTACAGACAGAAGCATAGCATGGTTGTCCTCTGGGAGGCTCAACAAACAGCAGCCTGAGACAGAAGCAAATACTTACACCCAGTCATTGAACTGAAGACGGAGACCTCTTTGATTGATTTAGGGAAAGGCTGAAAGAAGCTGAGGAGGAGGACAAACTCATAGGTCAACTAGCATTCTCAACTAACTCTGACCTCTGCAATCTCTTAGACACTGAGCCACCAACCAGGCAGCATGTTGTAGGCCCCTGACGCATATATAGCAGAGGACTGCCTGGTCTTGCCTCAGTAGGAGATGAAGCAGCTAACCCTGGAGAGACTTGAGTTCCCAGGGAGTGGACAAGCCTGGCATGGGGTGGGGGGCATTTTCTGAGACAGAGAGGAGGAATGGGATAAGGAGCTGTGGGATTATGAACCTGGAAGTGGCTAACAACTGGAATGTTAAAAAAATGTAAAAAAAAAAAAAATGAAGAGAAAATGTACTGTAAATATGGATGCTTCATACTGATAGTATCTCTCTGGTTGCAGCAAGTGGCTTTGGCAAGATTCCCTTGACAATAACTGTATAGTACCATTGTACCAAGGGAAACTTAGGAAGAACTTTCCAGTTCAGTAATGAACCCCAACTATTGCTGGAATTTTTAAAGACCAAATATAAATAAAATAGTCCCTTTAAAATTATATGTAAGAGATTTTTAAATAATTTGTTTATTTTTTAAAATCTGTCCTCTTCTTTAATTAAATGAGCAGTTCATGTACCTTGTTGTCACCCTCTGATAGTTTGTCCTTCCTATGTTACATTCTACCTGTGAAGCTCTCCACTGAGCTTTGTATTTGATTAATTGGTGTTTAATTCTTTGACTAGAATTTCATAAACAGATTTCTTATTTGGGAATCATTATTTTGGGATTGCTAATTTTGGATGGAAGGTCATTTTGTATTTTCATGTTACCTGTGTTTTGTACTGAGACTTGCAACATTATGAATTCAATCTTTGGCTTCTCTTTTTCAGTATTTTAAGAAAGTCTTTTTGGATAATGGGGCCCCATTCTAGAAGACAATATTCACACACCTCATTGAATAAAGAGGTCCAACTATTCCCTGCATGTAACCTTCACCCAAAAGTTCTAGTCTCTTTGGAGGAAGAAGGTACTCTGTAGGCTACTGAAAGAGAAACTTGCACATCAATTCAGCCACAAAACCCATGACCTAGAATCTCTCTGCCTGAAAGACAGGCTAGGGTAATGGTGGCACAGAAGTTGTGGAAATGGCAAACCAATGTCTGGTTTAAGTGGAGGCTCATGCCACAAGAGGAAGCTAATGCCCTGCCCCACTCGGATGACCAGAAACAGGAGACTAGATACCTAGAGACCTAGGATACAACCAAACACTACTGTTCCTCCTAAAAAAAAATAATGAAATGATTCTTAATGATATTCTACTGCAATCATAAATCAGTACTTTGTGCAGTCATCATCAGAGCAGCTTCCTCCAGCCACAGTTGGGAGTGGTTAAAGAGACCAATAGCTAGACGTATATAGAGAGAGTCTAAATTGGAGATCCCCATCTGGTCCCTCACTTAGAGGTGTGGGAAATCCTGTGGAAGAAGGGAAAGAAAGATTGTAGGAATCAGAGGGGTTGGGGAATACGGTCCCCAGTTGACCAAGCAGGTCTCACATGGACTTATAGAGACTGACACAGCAAACACAGGGCCTCCAGGATCTGGACCAGGTCCTCTGCATATATGCTATGGATGTTAGCTTGGTGTGGGTTTTTGTTGTTGTTCTTGTTTATTTTGTTTTGTATTTTGTTGGACTCATAGCAGTAAAAGTGGGTGTTATATCTGACTCTTTTGCCTGCTCTTGGGATCCTTTTCTTCCTATTGGGTTCTCTTTGTCCATCCTCAGTATGAGGACTTTTGCCTTTTCTCATTGTATCTTGTTTTGTTCTGTTGACTGTTGTCTGCAGAGGCCTTTTCTTTTGTGATGAAGAAATGAAAGGGAGTGGATCTGGAGAAGAGGGAAGTGGTGGGGGCTGAGAGGAGTGAAGAGACCAAAAAATTATGGTTAGGATTTATTGAATGAGAACAAGTCTTGCCAAACAATGAGGAGAAAATATTTTCTTTCAGTGAGAATGTTTAAAGTACTGTGGCAGGACTAGACTGTATTATGGTTATTATGTCATTTTTGTTTTTTAGGTTGGTGTTATGAGTCTCAAGTTCTGTCCCCATATCTCACCTGAGAGTAAAATATCAACTGTAACATTAGACACTATCCAGCTATATACTCCTGATTGCTGGGTTAATTTTGTTGATTGTGACTTTCTTATCCCAGCTCCAGGGCTGTCTTACTGCTGAGCTTTTCCTCTGTGATGGGCAGTCACTTTGTTTCACCTCAGTTTCTGAAGACTGTTTCAAACCTGTGTGTGGCCCTGGCTTTCGATGGAAGCAATGCTTTGGCTCTGGCTCCAGACCAGGCTGGGGTTTGGGCTCTAGAGCTTGAAGTCTGGAAATAGCTATACCAGTGGATTCTACATTTTGGAGTAAGTATCTGACACTGAGCTGGGTGAGTGCTTGGCTTGACCTAGAGTGCATCCTCAGCTTAGCTTGACTCTGTAAGGTTGGGTGTCCTAAGAAGACACATGGAGATTTTACTGGTAGAGTAGATGAGGTGATCTCAGCTTGACAAGTGGATTTCCTTATAGTATTCATGGATATGAAATACTAGAGACAGGGAAGGGACTGTGTGCAGGAGTTACAGTTCTCTGACCTCAAATTGACCTGTCTGATTTGGTGCCCTTCATGAAAGAGCTGTAGTTGTAGGTCTTAGGCTTTAGGTAAAAGTCCAAGTTTGTGGTGAGAGAAAATCAAGGTTCTGGTGAGACTGAGAATGGGCTGGGGTTGGGAATAAAGATCTTTGACCTCACACAGAGCTGGTTTGAGTTCACACAGGTTCAGGGGTGAATTGCTGGGGTGTTAGAAAATTCTATTTATTTTCCTACCTGTTTCTTTCATTGCTGTGGACACAGCTTCTTTAAAGAACCTGATATTGCATTTGTAATTTTATAAGTCAATATTGTTAAACATTATTATGTAACCTCAATTTACATTGGTTAAACAAGATTCTTCGTAGTCATGACCACATAAGTGTTACAAGTACTTTTCAAACCTAAATGCTCCACTCCTCATTTTGGGGACTCAGATCCTGAACTGATGGGAGGAACCCAGACACTGTAGGCTACTCTTCCTAGATATGCCTCTTTGATCTGAAAAATGTTTACTGTGTAGTCTGTTTTGTTGTTTCACTAATGGAAAGAAACACTAACACTGTGTAAGAGCCCATTCTCTGGAGCTTGAAGGTTCTTTCTCCCATCTATCAATTTCCTAAATGGCTATTATTGTCTTCCATTCTTTTCCACTCACTTCAACCCAAATCAATTTTGGTCACAATTAATAAAAATAAATATGTAGATGTAACAGAGATGGTACTAGACAAAATTCTGCAGAGAAAAACAATGTTAATTTTATTTTACTAAGTAATTAAAAACTTAGTTATTTTCCTCTAGGTTGGTGAATGTAGATCTAATTGCCAGTAAGTTGCTCTAAGTAGTATAAGTCAACCAGAAGTACTGCGTCCCAGCAGCCGCAGCTCCACTCTCAGCAGCAGCAGCAGCACTATCCACATTAGGAGCGTCAGGTAGATGCCATGACAAAGGCTCTCATATTAATATTCATCGGAAAATGGAAAATTAGGGTGTTCGGCAGCACTAAAATAAAAAGGAAAAATACCCAATCTGGGCTCAATGAATCTGTTTCAAACTCATAAAATGTGTAATTCTTGTTATTATGCTTTATTATTTTTTTTACTGGATTTGACACTAGAATAAAATTGAATTGTTTTACTTTCTGGTTTTAGAATCTACTTTTCTTACTGTCATGAACACAGCTTTATAAAAATACTTTAAAATATCATAACTAAGTTATTTAAATTGTCTTCTCTGGCCAAGAACTGAAAACAAACAAACAAACAAAAAAAGTTTTCATGAATATATGTCTTATAACTTAACTACATTCCATTAATTAAACAACACAAAGAAAATTCCATAATCTTCTAAAATTCGGTCATCTAAGGAAAATATGACCTGACTACATATATTTAGTATGAAGGCAAGTTCAGATATTTGCTAACACACATATAAATGAAGACTTCCTGCCTTATCGACTTGAATTCTGCTTAATATGCACTGAATATTTTATCATTCTGAACCTCATACAGTATCTCTACAATGTCTTTCAAAAATCTTTGATGTTCATGAAACTTTATGGGAGGATCTGTTTATATTTATACTAATATAATATATAAATCAATATTAATAATCATTTTATGCTTTCTCTCTCTTTGTATTATTCCCATACTTTATCCATGGTTTGCTCTGTACTAACAAAACTTAGCAGTCAATCTACAAATCTTTGAGACCAGATATTCCTGGATAACCCAATGACCTTTCAAGTATATCACAGTTATTCCTTCTATGCTAATATTTCCCACAAACAAAAGGAGAAAGGACACACCTCCCATACAAGCAATATCTTTAGACAAAGAATTACAGGAAGCAATTGACTACAGAAAGATGGAGAGTTATTATCTTCCTTTAATGGTTATCCAATACAAAGGGTCTGCCCTGAAATCATATATACAGAAGCAACACTTATCTGATAAACTTCTGTATATATAGATATACACCTATGTAACAGTATTAAAGAAAAAGCAGTCGTCAAATTGAAAGGGAGAGAGAAAAGGCACGAGAGTTTGTGGGATGGGACATGAGAGGGGCTGACAGGAGGAAAGGGAGGGTAAGGAATAATGTATTTATATTTTAATTACAGTAATTATAAAACAGTGCTTATGAATGCCTTACTTGCTCTCATTTGTAACATAAAGTCAGTATCATGTTCCGAAATACAGAATGAAAGAAGAAAAACATTTTAATAAGTTATAAACTCTCTTCAGTGACTGAACTTTTGCATAAATACCCTTTCTTTGCCTTTGAATCTCTCATCAGAACTTGCTTTAGCCTCTTCATGAAAACCTCTGTATTTCAAAAACTCCAAACCAAAAGATCCCCTGTGGGCTTCTGAACAAACATGCACCAATGGAAAGGAGAGACTCAACATTAGGCAAATTGATGCAACGTGCTTGTTGTATAGTAGTTTATTACTTATTGAAGTTACTTACATGTCCACGGGAAAATATCTGAAGTTTCTATTCAGGCCATCTAGGACTTCCATATCCTCTGAAGGTAACTGGAATTCAAATACCTATCACACAAGGAGAAAATGTTTTTTTTACAAATTTACCCTGTAAACTTGCCAATCTTAAAAACTTAGACAAATTGGATTGGTACAGATGCAACATTCAAAATATCTAATAAATTTGTGAAAGAAATTAAAGGCATTGAACAAACTACACAGATTATTGGGGACTATCAGGCAGAATAAAATCATTTTTCTTTTGTGCACTCTTTTGATTAAAACTTTCAGAATTTTACATGTTGTATTTCATGATTTATTCCCCAGCCCCTACCCTTGCCATTTTGTTCACACTCTCACTCCTTCTCATCCAACTGGGAGATTACTTTTTCTTTTGCATCCTTTTTCATTGAACCTATTTGTCAATTCATTTTTGGTATCAGGACAGCCCTACTATGTGGTCAGCTATTCGTGGTTACATTGTTAAAGGAAAGTAACTCTCCTTTCAATAGCCATCAAATATACCAGTAGCTGCTCTGTTAGTAATTTTATTTCATGTACACCCTACTTCTTGCTGCTAGAATTTTGTCTAGCTGGAGCTTGTAAATGTCTTGTGTATGCTGTTATAATTCCTATGAGGTTAAATGCATGCCTGCCCTGTTGTGTCAGGAAACACTGTTTCCTACATGTTATTACCACCCCGACCTTTTACAATCTTCCTGCCTCTTCTTCTACAAAGATCCCTGAGACTTGGGGTGAGATGTGTTGAAATTGTATTACATGAGGAGTCTCAAACATGGCCATGGAAGAAACAAAGATGGTGTCACCCAATGACTACATCGGTGTGTACTTAAAAGTTCTGAAGAATTATGAACAATATTTTTAAACATAGAGGTTAATCTACTAATTTTCTTATATAGAGTTATACTTGAACAATGTCCTTTCAAATAAACTTTAAGCCAGGAGATGTCCAAATACAAAATATATGTTTGGATAAATAACTGGGTTGAAACACAACTCATTTTCTAAATATATGCCATTTTTAACCAGAAGATAATTTTCAAGGCAAAAAATAATTTAAAATTTTATAATCATTAATAATTAATTAATAATTCAAAATTTTATTTTTAAAAATAAAAAGGGTATATGTTATTAAAACTACAGAAAGTTTCAAATTTAGAGCAAAGTACAAAGCTCAATGGAATGATTTCCTTATACTTAGGTTCATATCTTGTGGGATTATTCTAATATTTACCGATATTTCTAGAAGTTAACACAGATATAAGCATTTAGTTTTATAGTATATTAGCAATTTTTGTAAATCACAACACTCAAAACTTCACCTTCACAGGAAAGATTAGAGAAAATGATTTGACAATTGACAAATAAATTACTTAGAGGTTTTCTAAGGGAATTCATGGGTAAGAAAGAAACCCAGAGTTCTAGATACCCAGAGCTCCCTGTTACCTGAATGTTCTCTTTCATCTCACTCTGTTCGTAACTATGGGCCAGGGCAACAACCCCACGCTGCACGTGGTATCGAAGGGCAATCTGAGCTGGACTTCGATTATGCTTTTTGGCCATGCCACAAAGAACTGGATCATTCAAAAGAAATGGAACATTCTGGTCCACCCTAGAAGAAAAAGCAGAAATACTGAACTCCAATAGCTGAGTGTTTGTTTTTTTAGGGGCCTTCCAAACAGTTCAAGATATTGCTCTAGACAAGAGATTGTCACAAAATTTCCCTGGATTAAAAGAATCAATATTCTGTCGAGACTTTCTATTGTTTCTCTGAATTAGTTCAGAGTGAAGCCCTGAAAAGGGAGGGTTATACAAATGAAAAGTGTTGTGCTTATATGACACCTTTTAACCATATCAATGTCCACTATGGCATAATAACCCCAAGGGAGCAATTGTGGCACACATACTGTGATGGTTTATATACGTTCAGCCGAGGGACTTAAAGCCGCTGTGGGCTTTAAGACCTTCATCCCAACTTTTTGGAAGCCAGTGTTCTGCTAGCAGACTTAAGATGAAGATTCAGAATCCCCAGCTTTTCCTGCAACATGCCTGCCTGGATGCTGCCATGTTCTTGCCATGATGATAATGGACTGAATCTCGCAACCTGTAAGCTATCCCAATTTAATGTTGTCTGTATGAGAATTTCCTTGGTCATGGTGTCTGTTCACAGCTAAAACCTGAACTAATACACATAAATGGGCTGTAACCAATAATTCTATAATTATACTTAAGACTCGTTAAACAAGAGGGAAACCATGCCCTGTACATGAAACCTAGTGAATTACTCAGTTCTAATAAAGTCATGGATATTAGAGAACTTACAACTATTACTTTATTAAAGTAGTATAATTTCTAACAAGAATCTAAACACCTATCTTTAAACCCACTAATAAGTGTAGTCGTCCCTCCTCCTCAAAGAAAATTTTTGTTGCAACAAATGGAGACCACTACAGAAAACTAAACCAAAATCAAGAATTGTGGCACCCAGTCCCTATGGATTAATCTACAAAGTACTCCTGACCATAAGGCACAGGGAACATTGCTGAAGAGGGGGCAGAAAATTGTCTGAGCCAGGGGATCAGGAAACATGTTGTAAAATTGTTTAACCTAATGACATTAAAAGCAACATCCATAAAGTCTCATCAATATGATTGACCAAACATTAGCTAAACAAAGGTAACTCCAATGAGTATATCAAATTGGATGAAGAACACCCCATGAGTCCTAAACCCTACATAAAGACCTATAGGTAACTGAAGAAAAATGGGAACAGGAAACACATTATTCTGTTGTCTAATATCAAATGGTCAGCTCTGAAAACATTTAGGTATTATTGTATGGACTATATAGGCATACACACACATACACACACACACACACATATATATATACATATATATATACATAAACATACATATATATATACATGAAATAATAATTACTGAAAATGAGGCCATGAATTTGAGGGAAAGCAGGGAGGGGCATATTGGAGGATTTGGTGGAAGGAAAGGGAAAGTGCTATAATTAAATTATAATTTCAAATAAAAAAGCTGTCCTTATTACCAAGCTATAGGACGTTGAGACCCCAGGGCTGCATAGGCAACCAGAATAATGTCTCTTGACTTGCAGAAATCCAGCAGCTTGCTCTGGTTCAGATAAGGGTGACATTCTACCTATGGATGGACAATAAAAAACATATATTGTACTATAAAAAATTCCATTTAATAAAATAGTTTTAAGTCTATCTATCTATCTATCTATCTATCTATCTATCTATCATCTAGTGTGTGTGTGTGTGTGTGTGTGTGTGTGTGTGTGTTGGTGTGTTCTTTAAGGGTCAAATGAGTTATTAGATTCATCAAAGCTTTAGAAAAGCAGCAAGCACTCTTAACTGATGTGCCATCTCACTACCCCCAAAAGTGTCAATATTAATATGAAAAAATTATAAAAATATAAATACAACATAAGAAAATATATGCAACATTACAACACAATTAGTGTCTCATATAAAGTGATTTCATACCAGTGATTGAAAGTTATGAGAAATAAGTTAGAACAAAAGACAAATGTGCTTAAATGGTTGATTTGATTGCAGAAGCTCCAAAGAAGATGATGACTATGATGCCATCAGAAACAAGGTCAGCTAATGTTCTGTGAGTGGACTTCATCTACCATTGAAACTCTTGTAAGTAGGTAGCTTGTCAGTCTACTCTGGATACTTTTTATAGCCTCCAGTCAGGAAGCTTTTGACTTTGGGGTTTCATTCATATCCACAGATTCTTACATGCATTGGACACTAATATTATCCTGTCTTCTTTACTAAGGCACAATCAAGAAGAGATTTAATTAAGAATCTGTGATGTTCTCTCAGCTAAAGACAACTGCTATTAGAATTTTGTGTTCTACAAATCTAAAATGAGTGAGAAGTGGCAAGGAATAGTTTACCTGCTATGTGACAGAAAGAACATGAAGAACAGAAAAAGAGGCTTGAGTGGTCTCACCTGGTTGCACACAGGCTTGTACTTGAGCCCAGGCTTGTTCAGGATCATCTCCAGCTGTCTGCGGTTAAAGTTGGACACCCCGATGGACTTAGCCAATCCTGCATCTTTACACTTCTCCATGGACTGAGAAAGGAGAAATTGCATAGGGTCGTGCATATCTATTCATAAAAGCATGGCAGCAAGTTTTATATCACATTGAAACAAACTAGAGTCATTTGAGAGGAGTTCTCAATTGAGAAAATTCCTCCCTAAGATTTGCAGATAGGTGAGTATGTAGGGCATTTTCTTAATTAATGATTGATTTGGGAGAATTCAGGCCATTGTGGGTGTTGATAGTCCCTAGCAAGTGCTTCTGGATGGTGTAAGAAAGCAAGCCAGGCAGTAAAACAGTACTCTTCCATGGTCTTTGCTTCCATTCCTGCTGCTAGATTCGCCCTTGTTTGAGTTTTCCTGACTTCATTCAGGGCTTGACTGTGATATGGAAATGTAAGATAAAATTAACCTTTTCTCCTTCAAGTTGCTTTTGGCTTGTTTTATCATAGCAATAGAAACCCTAACAAAGAACTAATGTTAATATAAATAAAAAATTGAACTGTTTATATATGTTTATATATATACAAAAAAAGCTAAACATAAGTATGACAAAGGATTAAAAAATAAATTAAAAACCAAATAATCTAATTTAAAAACTGTATTATGGAACCAATAATGGAGTAACAAATGAAAAAATATATAAGTGGCTAAGAAATAATTTTAGAATATTCAACCTCCATGTCTATAAGGAAATGCAAATAGAAACAATTTTGAGACTTAATCTTAATTCAGAGCATGTAAGATCATGGGGAGAAATGAGAGCATACCAGTATAAATATGGGGAAAATGAAACACTTATTCACTGTTGTTAGAGGTGAACATTGGTGTAGACACTAATGAAGTCGATTTAGAGGTTTCTCATGAATCTAGAGATATGTCTACCATATGACACAGCCATACCACTAGGAGTACATCCTCCTCTCAAGACACTTGCTCACCCATTTCTGCTCTACTCACAGTATCCAGGAAATGAAAACACCTAGTCTCCATCAAGAATGAAAGGGTAATGTAAATTTGGACCATATGCACAATGCAATTTCATTCAGCTATAAACACCAATAAAATTCTGAAATTACCAATTCCTATTAAAATTCTATTGCAATTGGTAAATAGATAGAGCTGGAAATAAATAATTATTCAGAGGGAAGCATCCCAAAACAAGGAAGATGAATATCACATTTAAAAAAAAATACGTGAATCCTAGCTATAAATCTTACATTTTGAACTTACATTAGAGCATTGTAGAGGTCAGGAAATATGAAAATGGCCATGGAGGGGTCACCTTAAAGGGAGAGGAGAACATAGGAGGGATGAAAACAGGACAGAAGTGGTAGAGGAAGAAGTGTTGAGTAGTTTAGGGAAGGGATGGCGGAATAGAGTGGATAGTACGGGAGAAGTAACCTCTTCTAAATTCTTATGAAAAAGCCAGATGGAAGCCTACTAATTTAAAAGCTTCCACATACATATATATGGAGATAAGGGAAACTTGAATGAGGTTACTCTCCAAGGAGGGGAAAATGCCCTTCCTAGTTACCATAGAATATCAAATAATAAAACAGGTGTTGTTGCTTCTTAGAGTATCATAGACAACCCCAACAATCTGAATTGTTTTTGGGTACCCTCCATAACTTGATAGTAAGATATTATTGCTGCAAATAGCACACAGCTGACTTACAGGACATGAAGAAATAAATCTGGTAGTGATCTGGCTTTTTATAGTGCTGGGAGGTGCTGTGTACATGAATGAGGGATAAAAAATAATCAGCAAGTTTATTTAGCCATAAACCTTGAAGTACAATAATAACCCACATGGAAAGATGTGTCCAGTGGTGCAATATTGCTACATCTGCTTTTAGAGTTGCAGACCACTTTCTGCTCAGATTTAAGGATGACTCCAAAAGATATAATTTATATCTGGACTGTTAACTAACCCACAAATATGTAGTTGTCTAGGTCATAGATCCTCAAGGAGAAACTATTATACTTCTGCTAAATGAATATATCAATAAACTGCCTGCTACCTATTTATGTTTATTTCTACAGCCTAGTGTAGCTCCCAATCCATACCAGAAAGCATCTTTTTTTTTCAGTAGATGGCAATTTATACTAGCTCACAATTGGTCAAGTTACAGAACATAAGAGACTGTGATTTGCTCATTCCTAAGTTAGAAATCTATATTAAAGGTTTTTCTTTAAGGCTCAGGAATCATCATGGGGGTGGGGGTAGAAGTATGACAAGGCCTGAATGTAGTGGAGGGCTGCTGTGAAACAGGTTTGATTTTTTTAATATGTCAAAATTTTGTACACATGAACTCACAGCAGCTGCACCTGCATGAACAGTCCTCACAAGTTTAGAACCATTCATAATTCCATCGTGGATCAGATGGGTCTTACAGATTCCCACTCCTAGCTGAAGAACTATTGATAATAGTTTTCATCATGTGCACCTTCTGATAGCATGCCCATGTTGGAGTACATCAGCCACGCCCATCAAACAGTATTAAGTGGACTCAGGAAATTTAAAAAGAGCACAGGAATTAAAATGACTGTGTGGGTAAGGAGGAGTTGGAGAAAAGGACATAGGCACAGATTTTATTAAAAACAACCATATATGATATTTCAAAGAGACCCCTCTCAATTATATTCCAGTCTTCATTTCTATTTTTCCTTTCTATTTAGTCAGGTTTTCTGTCCTACTACTTTAGGGAGACACCTGTGAACACAGGATGCTTCCTAGACTTAAGGGTGCACACTCCAATTTCATAAGTGAAATCATGGCCTGACATTCTCTTTTCATGTTCTCTGAGGTCTCACCTTTATGGACTCACCTCCCATACAGCACAGAGATCTACCATCTCAAACGACACTTTTCCATTTTCATCTTTTGTATATAGCTCCTCTGATGGCTGTAATAAAAGCAGTTGTTATAGAAATCTCAGCAAAGACATGCACCCCACCCATTACAATGGCCTTAAGATTCTACGGGAAACAGAAAAGTAAACATCCATGTAGTAATTGGAGAACAGCATCATCTACCAATAGCATAGACAAGGTTAATTAGGCTACATGATGCAAATGGCATACCTTAATTGATATCGGGTAATGAATAAGATAGAGGTCAACAAAATCTAGCTGAAAGTTTTTCAGTGATCTTTCTAAGCCAACTCGAACCAGTTCTGGTCGATGGAATGTACACCAAAGCTGTAGGGTTAAAGAATGGAAGTTGTCTTAGATTAAAAATAATCAGAGTTGAGAAATTTTGTAATGAGTAGAAAGTGATAGCCACAGGGAATACTATGCACTTCAGTTGGGCAATTTGATCTGATCTGTATATGTATGTCAACTTCAGAATATTGCTACTTACTAATATTTGAATTAATATGGGAAAACACTACTAAAGATAGAAAATTTATCAAGACATAATATTCAAATCTCTGAATCATATAGTCTTATGGTTTTACTGCTATAAACAGACACCATAATCAAGGCAACTTTTATAAGGACAACATTTAATTGGGGCTGGCTGACTGGTTCAGAGATTCAGTCCAGTATTATCAAGGCAGGAGCTTGGCAGCATCCAGGCAGGCATGGTGCAGGAGGAGCTGAGAGGTCTACATCTTCATCTGGAGGCCACTAAGAGAAGACTGGCTTCCAGGTAGCTAGGCCTAGGTTATTAAAGTTGGCACACACAGTGACACACCTACTTTAATAAGGCCACACTTCCTAATAAAGTCACTCCCTAATGCAAGCATATACAAACCATTTCATTCCATTCCATGGCCCCCATAGGCTTGTTCAAACATATGAGGCTTTGTGTGCCATATGTAAATGTAGCATAATGCAAAGTACATTTAGTCCAACTTCCAAAATCCCCATAGTCTTTATCAGTCTTGACAATGTTAAAAGTCCAAAGTTCAAGGTCTCTTCTGAGATTCAACTAAACACTTACCTGTAATTCCCAAAGCAAGACAGAAAATGAGTTGGGAAAACTTCAATCTCTGCATCTTCATATCTGATGTCAAAGCAGTTTTCAGATCTCCAACTCCTTTTTCATCTCTGTTGACAGCAACAAACTTCCTATTCCTGGGCTGGTTCCACTCCCTGTTAGCAGCTTTCCTAAACAGGTACCCCATGTCTCTGGCATCTTGAACATCTTGGGGACTCCAAGGAAACTTCAACATTACTGCTTCTTGTTCCAATGTTTGAGATCCACACATGATATTTTAGGCTCTTCCAAAGGGCTTGGGTCACTTCTCCAGCTTTGCCCTCTGTAGCACTCTAGGTTCTGGTTGACTTCACTTCACTGTTGCTGCTGTTCTTGGTGATCATCCCATGGAACTGGCATCTCCAATACACTGCTGCAACTAGACTTCACCAATAACCTCTTACAGCCTCTCTTCATGGTGTCAAGAATCAACTTCTTTGCATAATCCTTTCAGTTCTGAGCTGTGAACTGCAACTGAGGCTTCACCTTCACCAATGGCCTTCCATGGCCTCTCACAACGCCAAGCATCAGCTGCTTTCCTTGACCCCTTCATGCCTTCAAAACTAGTTCACCTGGGAACTTTTACAGATTTCCAAGTACAGCTGCAGCAGGAAGCACAACCTTGGCTATCTCTGGAACATAGCTTCCATGTACTCTCAGAA
Organism: Arvicanthis niloticus; assembly: GCF_011762505.2. Classification (NCBI taxonomy): domain Eukaryota; kingdom Metazoa; phylum Chordata; class Mammalia; order Rodentia; family Muridae; genus Arvicanthis; species Arvicanthis niloticus. The sequence continues at coordinate 54,785,370 of NC_047665.1, read as the reverse complement.
AACTCTTCCGAGATGTTTTCACCTTAGTGAAGTTGATCTCTTCTAAATCAGTGCTAATTTCTTACCTCCAGCTAACCACCATTAGTTGTCCCAGTAGTCTTCTTCTCCTCTTAACTATAAAGCCAGAGCCAGATGACCAAAGCTGCTAAGCTCTGTTGCTTTCTGTGGCTGGAACATAGTCTCCTTCTTCTATTAAATTATCACCATCTATGTATTTTCCAACTCTTTCATTGCCTAAGCTTAACTGTCCTGGAACTTGCTCTGTGGACTGACTTTGAACTCATGCCAGTCTCCTAAACACTGGGATTAAAGGTCTGTGCCCCATTCCTGGATCTAAAACTTACTTAGTCATGGGATGACCTTGAAAGTCAGAGATTTGCTTTTCTCAGTCTCCTGCAATTAGAGGCATGTACTACCTACCATGCCTGGTCCTAAACTAGCCAGGTGGGATCTTGCCCCATGATCATTACTCCCTTAGTTTAATTTAATATTCTTGAATACAGGATTCAGCTTCATTTCACCTCCTGCCTCTTTAATACTTGAACCATATATTCATATTTTTTCATTCTAAGCTTGCGATGCTTATTCAAAATGCTCCTAATGAGACTGATCTGAGAATAATGTTATTAATGATTTTTATTTATTCTTTTTTTGTTGAGATTTCTGTTTTCAATGCAATTAATACAAATCTCTTCACTTTAGCCTCAGGTAGCCTCTTCAGACAATGGCACAAAGCAGACACATACTTCACCAAAATACCACAAAAACAGTCTCATGCCACTTACTGAAATTCTTCTCCACTGAACTGTCTTGGGCCAGGTCTGCACAATTCAAATAAATCTCAGCAACAAAATCTTTCATATTCTTATTAGGATAGTCCATAAAGCCCCACTTAAAGCATTCCACTGCTTTCCAAATCCAAAGTCCCCAAATCTACATTCTTCCAGAAAATCACATGATCAGGCCTACCAAAGCAATACTCAACTCCTGATACCAACTTCTGTCTTAGTTAGGGTTTTACTGCTGTGAACAGACACCATTACCAGGGTAACTCTTATAAAGACAACATTTAATTGGGGCTGGCTTACTGGTTCAGAGATTTAGTCCAGTATCATCAAAGCAGGAGCATGACAGCACCCCATCATGCATGGTGCAGGAGGAGCTGAGAGGTCTACATCTTCATTTGAAGGCCTTTAAGGGAAGGTTGACTTCCATGGAGCTAGGACTAGAGTATTAAAGCCCACACTTACAGTGACACACCTACTCCAACAAGGCTACATCTCCTAATCGAGCCACTCCCTAGCCCAAACATATACAAAAAGTAAATTTATATAAGTATCCCATGCCTTCAAATCCCTGGAAATATGTTAGCATTTGTTTATTAATCTAAGTCTTCAAAAATGTGCTTTTTAGACTGAATAATCATTGGACACAAATTTTCAAAAAATGGATAGATGTCATTTAACATTCCATGAACTCTGATATATATCCTGTTGTTTTCAGTAGGAAAGAAAAATAATATTTTAAATGTCCAGGACATTCTAAGCCACCAAGCCATAAAAACCTAAAATTGATCAAGTTAATTTCTGAGTTCACAAATTCAACAGAATTATGCTGCATTAACCCTAGCTCAGGAAAGAAAGGGATTTGAAAGCCATACATTTCTAGAGAGTAAGAAGCTTATGTTCCTCAGTGAATAAAACTAAGATTTATATGTGATGATATGTGGATAAATAGTATTCCAGCAAGCACATTTTACCAAGTACTATAATTTTAGATTTTTATATCACCCTTCATTAATTTATACACAAGCCTAGTATACACACAATACCTTTGTAGTGAGGAATATGTCTTCTCTCTTCACAACACCATCTGCAATCTTGCTTCGAATGGCCTGTCCTGTTTCTTTTTCATTTTTGTACACATAAGCAGAATCAATATGGCGGAACCCAGTATCTATTGCTATTTTAGTAGACTCAAAAATCTTACTTGCAGGAACCTAGAGGAGGAAGAAAGGGTATGATTTGGACGAAGATGTGCCAAGAGATGTGAATTTAAAAATCACCATCATGTATCTACTCAACAAGCAAGCTGGGCAGACCTGATCAAACCTCTGAGGTCCGTGAATTCCATCTGGAGGCAGTGAAGACACAGCATCAGAGGCTTGCCAATTTGCCCTTCCCCCCACTCCTCTTCTAATATCTCAACGCCCATAATCAGCTTGAAGAAGCTAATGAAGAGTCAGCGCCCCTATTCCCTGGGCTTGGAGACTAAGGTGGTAAATGTTGGGCTGTCTTTCTAGGGAAAAGTAGTGGTTTTGTGGGAATAGAGAGGATTAGCTAGGATTTATTGCATAGCCATAACCTATTAGTAGAAATCTATACAATTATTACCAAGATGAAGATATAAATTCTTAAATGGCACCAATTTACTTTGATTACAAATTTTAAGGTTTTCATTGGTACTGAAAAACATATATAAAAGAAAAGGGCCTTATAGATTCTTTCTCCCTAACCTGAGTAGCTAAAGTTGCCACTCTGGTTTGCCAACCAGAGGCCAGTTAATCCATAAACAAAGAATACAGAGTTACATGACAATGGGCTACTGAGTCATCCCAGGAATGAAGATAAGAGATAAACATCCCCCTGCAGGAACTGCTCCCCGCCTCCATGGACCAGTTTGGCAAGATATTCAAAAATTGGAAAACAACCAATCGTGTGCACCCACGCGAAAGTTTCTCCTTTTCCCCACCCCGAGCTTATATTAACCCTAAACCCCGGAGCCACGAGGTCGATGCCCCTGTCTCCTACATTGAGACACGTGTCGGCCCGGAACATTCCACCATTAAACTACCTCGTGTTCTTGCAGCAAGTTGGTCTTCCGTGTGTCCTTTGGGTACGCTCCATCCTGTGACTCGAGTGGGGTCCCCTTTGGGGGTTTCCCGAGCCTTACAGTACAAGCTTCTTATTGATATAAAAGTGAGATGAATATTGTTACTCTTATAGGCATTGTACCAGTATAACACATTTAGGAATACAAGGCTTAGACCCAGTCCTTCTTTAACTTTTTTTTAAACTGATTTGAGATGGACAGCCTGTGAGTTAAGGGACTATAGCAAATTCATGGCTTAGAGTTTATTGTTAGGGTGTTTCCTATGTTTTATTTAGAGATAGCTGAGTGGAGTTAACAGACACCAGTCCAGATTACCTTACATGGATAGCTGGTTTTCAAAACATCAGAAATCCACAGAATTGACGTGACAAACACTTCTGTATTAATGTTCATTTTGATTAGAGACCTGTCTGCTCCTGACAGCTTCCTATATTGAATTCTAAGAAGAAATTGAGCATCTTTGGAGTTACTCCAGTTGTGGTGAGACAGCCACTAGACAAGAATTGCCTCTTCCCATCTACAGACAAATTATTGTCCAGAAAAGGACACACTTGCAGAATAGTCGACTGATTATATCTGCCTAGACAGAGTAATCAGCCCTTAATAATTCTGCATCACTAAGGTCTGTCAGATGATCCTGGGCCAGAAGGCGGAAGAACAGATGTTCCAACGTTTTGAAGTAGAGGGAGTGTCCAGGTGTTCAGAGGTCTCTATAAATTGGCTAGGTTTTAGAAGCTATGCTTTGTACTTCCCACAATTATAGTTAACTCAGTCATTCTGGATTTCTGACGGGGTTGAAAACTTATAGCCTCATAGCCAATCCTGGCTATTTACCTTGAGAGAAAAGATTTGAGTGGATGGTCATCAGCTGACATTCATCCTAAAGCCAGGTTCAGAACTAAATGTTTTAGTTAGGATAGATGACAGAGGTTCTGGTTAGTCAACAAAATGATGGACTGGGTATTAGGACCATCTTGTACCTCACTGGTAGAAATCAGCATATTTATGCTCTAATTGTATTTTGAGAGAAAAGTTTCATTTTAACAGGAAAGGTGATATGTAGGAGGAGCTAAGGTGGGAGGAGTACTGAGAGGAAGAAAAGGAGTAAGAAGAGGAGGAAAAGAAGGAGAGGAGGAGCTAGGTGATGAAAGAGAGAAAGAGGGGGGAGACAGGGAGGCAGATGTTCATGTATCTCTACCAGTCAAAGATAGTTGATATATTGGTTGGGTAGTGGGTTACACCTCTGATTGAACAATACCAAACTTATAAAGCCTATGATTAACATTTTTTAAAAAAATGTATAAATGCAAAAAGGAAAAGGGGGCATTTTCTAAGGGGGGGATGGGGAAAGGGGATGGCATCTGAAGTGTAAATAAAATATCTAAAAAAATAAAAAAAATAAAAAAAATAAAAATCACCATCAAGCCTCTTAATTAAATGACAAGGCACCAGTTCCTAGAATCAGATTTCCAACTTTTCTTTTCCATAAGGCCCTACAGAGCTTCCAATAAGTAGAATGAATTACATAGACAGAAGTAATCACTTTCTCAAAAGTTGACTTTTACCTGTTTGGGGGTTTTCAGTAGAGAAGACTGATTGGATATAGGTTCAAGCCAATAGAAAGTGTTTATTAGCTGGCCTATGACTACACTGGGTAATTAGGATCCTAGTGTAGCATTGAGTTTTCTTCAGTGTGAGCTTTTAAGTACAAAAATCATATCTTGGGTTGACATACTTCAGTTAAAAAGAACAGTTAGCCAGAAGCAGAACCACAGAAGCCAAAAAGCAAGGTTAGTGGTGATAAGTTTATAAAAAGATAAAGAATATGTTCTGTGGAGGTATGTTGTGAGGTTTGGGGGATGGGGATGTCTCAGCAGGCCCATGCTATGGCATCTCTTCCCCTTGTGGTACCAACCACACACTGGTATAGTATAGAATAGAGTTTATTCAGGGCCTGGGGAGGGGAGTTGATAGGGTAGTAGAGGCAGAGAGGGCCATGACCATGTAAAGAGAGGGGAAAAGGAAGGGGGAAGATGTTAGGGGACAGAGGGATCAAGAAAGCAAGAGTACAAGAGCAAGAAAGAGCAAGAAAGAGAGGAGGAGGCAAGCAGCTCCTTTTAGAGTGGGCCAGGTCTGTCTGGTTATTGCCAGGTAACTGTGGGGAGGAACATAACTGGCTGTTGCCAGGTAACTGTGGGGTGGAGTTTAGACAGAATGTTAGCAAGTTTCCAATAACTGTGGACTTTGATAGACTAGGACTTTGTTTAAGTTTTGGCGGGTGGTGCTGTCTACATATTTAGTTTTACAGCCTGAATAAAACCTCCATCCTGTGCTAAGGTCTGGGGAGTTTACTAAGGTCTAGGGACCTGCTACATTCCCTAATGGTCTTGAGGAATAAGTAGAATCATGGACTTATCCTGCTTTAGTTTAAGATGCTGTTAATCCAATCAGAATGAGAACTAAATGTTCAGCAAGTACCAACAGTAATTATCTAATGGGTCCAAGAGAGCAGAGAATGGTACTAATTATTTCCCAACCATAGCATGATTTAAAAAAAAAATACTCTTGATTAATTAGGATAGAAATAGTAGCTTTTCTTTTCTTTTTCTTTTTTTCCCAATCTGCTTTTAAACCATTTTAATTACATGCAAGTATTAAGGTCAGTTCTAGGTTGAGGAACTAGCAATACAATAGATGCAAATAGTCAAGGAACAAGCAAGACAATAAACACAGTCAAAAAAAACAAGCAAGCCAGTAAACAAAGTCCTGTGATCACTCCCTTGATCACTGTTTTTAAGGGCTTAACAGGATGACCAAAATATCTGAGCCTACTTCCCAGTTCCAGCCCAAGGTCTTTTTCATGTCTGAAGCCTACTTCTTTGTTCTAGCCTAAGATTTAGATTCCTGCATGAAATTACTTCTTTGTTCTAGCCTAATGTCAGATTCCTGCCAAGCAGCTCTTTTCTTTGTCCTTGGCCAGTGTCAGATTCCTGCCAAGAGGGTAGTGGGCTTGATTATTGCTGGCCTAACAGCTTTAGTTACATTAATAGCTAGCACCACTGCTTTTGCAATTACTTTGACACAAGAAGTTAAGACAGCTACTTTTATTAATCATTTAGCAAAGAACTGTTACTAATGTGTTGAGTATTCAGGAGGATTTAGAAGGTGTTTGAAACAATGGTTTGAGGCTCCTTATCTTATTCAAATTACTAGAAGGAGGTTCAGAGTTTAAGAATAAGGAGCCACCTTGAGTGTCATGCTAAATACCAATGGATTTGTGTTACTTCTAAAACTTGCAATGATAGTTATTATAATTAGGAAAAAATTTAAAGACACTTGCATGGTATTTGGCATAATTCTAACACCTTTCTTGATGTTTTAACTTTGTATGGTGAGATTACAAATTTAAAGAATGCTGCTCTGCTGAGCTTTGGTGCTGCAGATACTACTGATAAAACAGTAGGTTTTCTTTCAATGCTAGAGATAGTTTTCTTCATCTCATAAGAAGTATGTCTAAGTCTCTCTAGATTTGTAGGATCATTTCTGTAAGGAAATTTAACTGCTGTTGTAGGGCCTCAGGTTCTGATCAACCAGTGTACTTAGTGGGGAAAACATCAGAAGAGCCATGTTTACTCAAACCATTACTACATGCCCACCAAGTTGTCTCAGAGGTACAGTAATATTATCCATATGAATTTACATATAAGGCAGAATAGCAGGCATCAGAATAAGGAGAAGTGCTTAGGTTAAAAGTTTCACATATTATACAAGTTTTAGCCCCTTATAAATCTTGTAACATTAATTTTGGCTGCCTCCCAGCCATAGTGAATTTTGTCAGTCAATGGGCAGACAGTCTACTTAGTTCTTATCTCTCTATATTGTACAGTGCTAGATATCTCAACATAACCAGAAACCCTGGCTGATTTTTGTACGGAATGATTAACACTATCCCCAAGGACCATTACTGTGGCACTGAATCTAACTTTACAGGGTTTGTTTGTTTGTTTTGAAGACCCCCAAACTTGGGAGACCCTTACTGAAGTCTCGGGAAGTTGCGGCCACCCACAAACTCCAAGACACCATATCTGGATGCAATCAGCAGAGGTTTATTAGGGAAGAGAGCTGTCAACCAGCGGTCAAACTGCACACTCATGCAGGAGTAGAGTTTGACGATGTCAGTCAGTCTGAGGAGGGTTTTAAAAGGGGTAAACCACAAACCAGGAGAATGGGAAAGGAGGTGAGGGGTTTTCAAGGATACATAACATAAAAATAGTGGAACATTTCAAAGGAACCCACCCCAAATGATTCAGAGTCATGTGAAAATCACTCTGCACACTTACTCTTCTTGAGAATGTAGTTTTACCATGTCACTGTGCCCTACCCTGTTATTACCAACTATTTCAGGTTAACTATTTCTCACTTGCTCCGGCCATAGCCCCACTTAGATGACTTGTATCCTTTTTGTGGTTAGGAATGTGTCTTCATGCTTTGGGCCTTCCCCATCATGGGTGGGTTCTTTTCACTGAGGCTTGAGGGCCTAAAATCTTACATTCAGTTCTGCCTTCTGGAACCTGCATTCTTTTGTTCAGATCTAGGGTAAAGAAAAAGCCTATATATATATTTCATAAAATGGTCTTTATAATTTTTCACTCTACAGTTTGTTTTGTTTTTCCCCCATAGGCCAGAAGTTTTTAAGAAATATTTTATGATGCCTCAATTTTATGACCCAAGTTTTTACAAATGGAAATTCTCTTGTTTCTGGTAACTGGGGTGGGGGTGGGGGTCCAGCTGCAGGACAGTACAGAATTATAAACTCTATTTTTTATCTCAAAGTTAAAATTTTATATCCTCTGTGCGCGCGCGCGCGTGTGTGTGTGTGTGTGTGTGTGTAAGGTTGGAATATTAGATTGCTGGTCTACAGTCATACTGGCTAATACCATCCCTATATCTGTTTTCCTCTGTTCCCAATCTAGGCCTGATGGTGGTTGGACCATTACCCTGTGTTCAAACTCATAGTGTAAAACACAAGTCTCAGGAGGAGGTAGAAGGCCAGGGAATGAAAGGGCCTGGGACCCAATTGAATCTTGATTTCCATGGGTCTGTCATCAGAGACACTTCATTAGGCAGCATCCATAGCTTTCACTTTCTTGTCCTGGCTGTGGTGAATCCAGGGTTTAATGCCAGCTACCTACACAGCCATAGGAGTGGATAGAATTGAAAGGGTTAAGAATTTTCAAAAACTCCTAATAGGCAAGCAGAACCAAGAGTGCAGGTCAGCTTGATCGTGAGCTCTGTGTTTCAGGAACGTGGCTGACCACAAATAGATGGCTGATTACTTACAGGCTCTTAGAGAATAGCCTATACAAAATGTTCCTTGGATCCTGACACAAACTGAATAACGTGCTGGGACTTTCCACAGATATTTTCCAATAACCCTTCTTCACTTCACCTGGGTTGTAGTTTCTCCCCTGAGTTGTGGTTTTTGGCTTTAAATTCTTTTTGTCTTCAAGGCCCCGGAGTTAGACCCCACTGCCCCTGCGTGGGTCATGGGTCTTGACCTCAGTATACTGATCAGAAATACACCTCTTGCTGATTGCATCAAGTTCGGTTCTTGTGAGTTAAATGGGTGGCTGCAAATTCCCGAGACTTGGGTGAGGTCCTCCCTTCATGGGGGCCTTACAGAATCATTATATGGATTCCTTTTTGAGTTGATTTTCATTCTTCCTGGGTTATATGCTTGACCCAGACACTATCATCAGACTGGAACAAGAGAAACTGGTGGTAGACTCAGAGGTTGGCTGCATCTCTTGGATATTCCAACAAATAACCTTTATGCAGGACTGAAATGCTTATAGTGACTTGAGAAATGAATAGATAGCTAGAGAATTCTGCCAACTGTTGGTCTCTGAGTCTGAGGAGCAATGAGGGAGTCCTTCAGAGATAATCTTATTGGGGGATGGGGGTAAATCTTTCCTTATATGGGATGCGGCAGGCTGAACCAAAGCAAGGCAATAGGTCTCTCCACCCATCATTGCTGGACTATATTGAGCATTTTGTTAGAGTTTATTTTAATATTTTGTTTATTTTTTCATCTCTGATGTCTATATGTAAGATGAAGTTTTAAAGCTTTAGCTGTTAATTGAGAGATTTTAGCTACAAAAGCCAGGTCATGGTCTGACCCCATTGCTAGGCAGATGACAAAGCAGGGGGCCAGTTCCTGGAGGAGCTTCTTAGCTACTATTTGAGTAGTTTTGAAAGGTATAGAAAACTTATGAAAAATATAGGAAGTTTTTATGACCCTTAGACCTGAGCAAAAGAATACAAGTTCACTAGTTCCAAGAAAAAGGAACTGAATATAAGATTTTAGGCCTTCACCGCCTCAAGATACATTCTACATTCCCAGAAGGGTACATTATCCCTGAGTCAGAGGATGCTTCCTGGATTAACATTCAAGATAGGAATAGAGGGGCTAATTAACATTCCTCAGACCTCAGGGTAGAGAACTCACCTGAGGGTAGGGAAGGCCCAAAGCAGGAAGACATATTCCTGATCACAAAGAAAGATGCAAGTCATCTGGGTGGTCCCCAAAACTGGCTAACCACAAGATAGAAGGTTGGGCAAGGTCTTGCCAAAGATGAGTATACAAGATATTTTCGCATGACTCTGGCTGAATTACGGGTTGGGGCTTTTTGAGACTTTCTACTGTTTTTGTGTTGTTTCCTTGGTTTCCCCCTCACCCCCACTTTGTGTTTTTTTCTTTATATATCCTGTATTCCCCTGCCATGAGGTCGACACTCCTCTGCCCCTGTGTAGGTTATGAGTCTCAGCCTCAATCGACTGACCCTGAAATGTACCTCTTGCTGTTGCATCAAGAAAGGTGTCTTGTGAGTTATTGGGTGGCCAAGAATTCCTGAGGCTTGAGGGAGGTCCTCCCTTCCTTGGGGTCTTACGGTTTGAGTCCAGGTAGAGAATGCTTATAACCATCCTGAAAAGGTATCTTTAAAAACACTAGCAAGTAATTGTATTCTCCCCCAACAGACTGGATCTTGGTAAAGTCAGTTTTCAAGAGTTTGTGGGAATGTTGGTCTCTCATTTGGACCCCTTCCTGAGTAGGAGCTCTTGTTTTATATTCACTTCAGTACAAAGCTGGTATCTGGCAGAGACATCCCAAGTTAAGCTGGCCAGTCTAGGTATAACAAACATACTTTGGTCAGAGCAACTCTGAAAGTTCTGTGGACCTGAGATGAGTAGTCTGGTGAAGGTTAGTTACCCAACAGTCCTGCCAATTGTTTCTAGAAGAATAATCTTTCCATATGACATCTTTATCATTTCTTCTTTACTGCAGAGTTTCAGGCAGTACCATGTTATGGTATGTCATCAGAGCCCCAATGTTTGGGTTAAAATCCCCCTTGTCTTTTGTTTAGTCTCAGTCCAGATTAGAAGCTTAGATCTCTCTTTGTACTGGTATACAGAGGCCTTGTTATTTCTACAAACTCTGGTATTCAGAGGCAACAACATTCAGCTGCAAATAGGAACATTCAAATCTATCTCTTGGTCTTTGGAGTTGAGATCTGAAGAATGGTAGTGTTGGACTCTAAGTATCTAAAACCAAGGGATGAGCTCCCACAGAGAACCCACAGGCAGGACTTGTTGCAATAACATGAGGTTTATTGATACTGGTGCACCAGGACTCTGTTGTGTGCAGGCAAAAGGGAGTGCTGAATCAGAGTTGAGGCTGTTTATATATCAATATTCACAAGGCTCATAAAGGCAGTTTTACCTCTTAGTCAATAACCACAAAGGGCAATTTTAACATCTGTTCTCAAGCTTGGTTTCTTTCTCAGTCTCTGTCCCTATTTACATCTGTATCTCACTCTCAATTTACATCTGTATCTTACTCTGGGAGAACTCTTTTAAGTGACTGTTTACCCAGGTGTTTTATTGCCTCTATCTTGGGTCTTTTGTTCTTTTGAAATGTTAGTTCAAGTCCCTGGGATGCACCCCAGGGGCAGCTAACACTTGAGTGTAAATTGAAACTCTGAACCTAAGAATCTTTCATGTTGAGACCTAAAATTTCATTTTTACAATTTATTCTCATATTAGCAACCCTACTCTGAGAAAATGCTTATTTTGCCTCCTTTTGTCTGGTAGCCAAGTTTGGCTTTCTTTGCCAACAGTTTGTAACCTAAGATTTGTAACTCATACAGCAATACCCAGTAACCTTTTATGATCTATTTTGCTAGGCAACCTCTGATAAAAGGGCAAGAAGTCTGTATTTAGTGTGTTTAAATCCTGGGGAAATATGGTCCAGGTATGTTGCCTGCTGTAAACTCCCATTTGGTTTGTCCATTTAAATGCAATGATGGGATGACTCACCCCTTTCAATGGGATGCTGAACAGTGGTGCATCTTTCAGGTCCACAACAGTGTAGACATATTTCTCTAGAAAAACCAGATTCATGAGAATCAGAGGTCCTAGATTTTTTTCATGGGTTGGAGAGGCATACACCAGGGTGTCTGGCAGAACATTAAAATGTCTGTCTCTTTAAGCCAGAAAAAATGGACCATAATTTCCCCCTTTTGTTTCCAAGGTCACTGGGTATTGTTTAACCTGGGCAGAAGTAGTTGATCTACTCGTTGGTTGAACAATGATAGGAGTTTGGTGTTGGGCCAGTCCTAGCATATTGATTATTTCTGACAGGTTCAGACACCAAAATTATGTGTGGTACCTTTCAGTTTATGCAAAAGGTCTTGTCCCAATCAATTCTTTGTTGTTAAACATTCTTTGAGGTATTTCCAACAACTGGGACCTATGTTACAAAATAGGTTCTTACCCACCCTTTGCGGCCATAGAAAAGCCTTGTGATATACCTGTTCAAATGATTGGGCCTTATAGACACAAGATGGCTAACTTATCTTAGAGTTGTTGTACCTACTACTACATTAAAATAACCTATATAACTTTTTTTTTCTAATAGCAGGGGCCAGCTGGGTAACATAGAAACCTCTTTGGTAGCTGTCTTTAATCCTGCAAGCTTTACTTTTATTGCTGAACCATCTTGTCCACTCATGCATTATCAACATAGTAGTGTGACAGAATAAAAGGACCAGGGTGGAAATGTCTCTGTAGTGAATGTGGGAGTAATGTGATACAGGTTTTGGTGAGGATTCTTCCTAGGTATTTTTATGAGAATTTTCCCAAGGAAGACACAGAACTTTCATTCCACCAACTTTGAAATGTAACAATGCGTGAGAAATGTGTACAAGTAAATCTCTTAAATCACATCCTAAAATGTCTCACAATCATTACCTTCAGCCCTATGCAAGCACACCACATATTCTGCTTTTCCAAAGGCAATCAGATATATATTCACTGCTAGCAGAGGCAGTCAAGACACAGTTAATATTCCCAGTTATAAAATAGAAAACAAAATCTGGATGTCAATAAGAGTGAGATCAGGAAGAGGGCTTGAACTGATTCTGCTGTGGTACTTTAAATCTTTGGAATGCAGACCTTTACTCTGTGTCACAAAACAAATTGTGGGTGGGTAAATTTATAATCTTCACATTTGCATTTAGAAATGTGAACTCCCATCATTATGTAAGAGGCTTTTGCTGTATCTGTCATCACTTAAAGCCTAAGTTTATTCTTTGTAGACATTTATCTTTCTAAGGTAGCATTTTAAATTATTGTCTTCTCTTTACATTTGAATCATGACTCGAGAATTTATTTCTTAAGGGTAGAGCAGAAAGTCAAATACAAGTATGCCCATACAGTTTAATAATTCTAAAAACTTTCTTTCCTTAATAAAATTACAATAAAAAGATGGTGGTTTTCACATTCTTCTCCTAACATCAGCCTCGCTTTCTTAGAAGGGAAGGGGATTTGTCAAGGTGAAACTTTAGATGGACACATTGCTCTCTCTTGTCCTTTCCACTACTTTGGTCACTTCAAAACAACTACGTTCTGTCACAATCTTCACAGTCATGCAAGAGGTACATGCATAGATGCAAAATTCAGCTAACTTTTCCAATATCACACAGTAGAATAGTCTAAGCAAGATTGTATACTCTCGACTTGCTTCTAGGGACTTGCTTCTAAGCTACTAAGCTCTCCACTTCATGTTATAGTCTCATCTATCAATTCAGGATCCAATAGTTCATAGAATCTTCCATAAGGTCAGAGCTCTCCCAGTTTTTATATTTTACATGCATGTAAATCTCCCACAGTTGTCAGTATTATGTGGCAAAGTCTACTTATCTCAATTTCAACATTTACTAGGAATTGCTGGAGGCGTTCCTAAAGGAAAACAGACATACTCTTTTGCTATTCTATGCTTCTTATTTGCAGTATCTCTTGACACACCCATTTTCTAGTATTTATCCTTACTGCAAGCAAGGAAGGAAGATGTCCTGTATTGTAGAGATAAACAACTCCCAATTCTATTAGTATTAACAAGGAAGCTGTGAGGCAGCTCTGTGGAGTAATGACTTTCATATTTAGAAGGAAGCTGGGAAATGAACTGAAACAGGGAAAACAGAGCTCAAATCAATCAATCACCAATATCCAAGAACAACCTTTCACTAATGGCCTAATTAGAACCTGTTAGATAATTTCTACTTATTTTTGTTCTTAACATAGAATAGCCCCAGTTAGAAGAAACTGTGAACCAGAGATGAAAAGGACAAGCTCAGTTCCCACATATTATATGTGAGTTTCCTTTTGAGACCCTCCACCCAGCCCTTCACCTTTTGATACCTCTGGGTTTTGATAAGTGCCATAGCCCAGTAGTGGCATGAGGTGGCCATCATTGAGTTGCACACACTGCTGTTTGAAACTCATTGCTCTTCACTCTTCTGATCATGCAGAGACTACATACTTTTTCTTTCATTTATACAGAGTTAAAAAGGATGGACAGAGTCTAATTCCTAGTGTCTGTTCAATGTTTAACCAATAGCATGTGGGGGGGAATGAGGTTGACTCAAAGCAACTATGGAGAGCAATGAGAACCAGTTAAATGATTTATATGATTGTGGTTTCTTCCATAAGCAAGTGTTACTGACACTAAAACGATTAGTTTTAAATAACTTTTTTCTTCATGGTCTCTATATTACTTTAGTAATTATAACATTGAATAATTACCAACAGCTAAAAACTGTCAGAATTGTTATTAATATTTATTTTATTTCTCCTCCCCTTTTCTTCCATCTCTCTCTGTGTATGGAAGTGCAAATGGCAGTGTGAAGCAGATGTTGTATCCCCTGGAGCTGGATTTCTAAGTGTTTGGAAGTAGCTTGCTGGAAATGACTGTCCAGAACTCTGGTCCTCTGACACAAAACAAGCTCTCTTAACTATATGCCATATTGCCAGCACCAGAATTTTTTTCATTATAATGAGTTGTTATTATATATTCCATAAAACAAAACATTTTCCATCATATACAGGTTATTAAGAAAATCTTCTGAGAAGTTCATACATTATGACTCTTTCAAGTCTAGAATTAAGTAAAGAACAAAATCAAAGGCTACTAACTTTTTAACTGTGTCCTAGATAATAAAATATTTTCAGTTTTTTTTCTCCTGTCTGTTTATCCTCCTCCTCCTCTTCCTCTTCCTCCTCCCTCTCTTTCCCCTTTCCCCCCTCTTCTTTCCCCTCCTCCTCCTTCTTCAAGTTCTAAGATGATTGGCTGTAGGTATTTATTGATGAGTTGGTACAATTCTTCTATAATATCCTTCTGGCCCTGATTTTTAAATCTGTAAGTGTTTTTATTACTATTTCAGTTCTTTCATTTGTTATAGGTCTATTTAGGGTGTTGAGTTCATTTTTTAACTTGGTAATTTACTAGATCTTGAAGTTCATCCATTTCTGTTATGTTTCTCAGCTTAATAGACTACAGGTTTTTGAAATGCTGCTCTTAAAACAAAATAAAATTTTAAAATATTGCTTTTAAAACCAAATAAGAAATTTAAATATTTAAAACATAAAACAATACTCTGAACATTTTCTGTCTATTGTAATGTTTTTCTGTTCATTTCTGAATGTGCTAGTTTGGGTCCTCTCTTGGTTATTTGGGCCAGTGGTTGGTTGTTGATCACATTTCTTTTTTTCACAGAACTAGCCTGTAATGAGAATTTCTTATTTCCTAAGATCCCAGTTATGTTATATAATTGTTTTCGTTTTATCCCAGGTGTGCAATATAGAGATGATTAAAATTGTCCACAACCACTAAGTATAATTGTCTTATACTCTAGCAGGGGCATGCATTTTGCCAGATGCATATTTGGAATTGTTTTTCTTGGGAGGGTACAAATGCTAGAGCCCCATGAAGGATGCTGTTTAATCCTGCAGTTGTGCTCTCTGCTGCTGGTCCCTGCTGTTGTCTTGGCTGTTTGCTGGTTTGTTAGACTGTTGGATGAAAATATCCTGGTGATGAAGATTGGACTTGCCTCTAGAAGTTTGATGCCCATAATCAGCAGGATGTACTTTAATGACATCAATGCCCTTTCTTCTTCTAACCTTCTTTCTTGCCTATCTAGATTTGGGGAGATGGAAGGGATTAAGTTGGAGAATGGAAGTAAAGTTTAAAGAACCAAATAAAGTAGTCAGAAAGTATTGTTACCATAGTCCTCAGATTTGTTGATTATATTTTTACTCATATCAGTTTCCTTTTTCACTTTACTGATGTCTACTCTGTTTTTATTATTTTATATTTTCTATTGGTTTTTTTTGTGTTCCAAATTTTGATTTGTATCACTAAGCCATATATTTGTGATTCTTCTGATTTTTTTTCTTGTAGGCACTTAGAGACATAAATTTCCCTTGTAAATTTCTAGTAAATTGTGTATTTACTAGAAATCTGTCTGTTGCCAATTGTAAATGTCATTGCATTGTGGTTAGTTAAGAAACAGTGAGTCATTTCAATCTTTCTGAATTTGTAAAGATTTGTTTTGTGTCCCAGATTATGGTTTATTTTAGAAGAGATTCTGTTGAGAACTGCACTGCCCCATGTTGGGTGCCAAAAATGTTGAGAACCACACTATCCCACATTTGGGGGCCAAAATGTTGGGGACTGCTCTATCAATGTTGGAACCCACACTGCCAAAAGCCTTGCAGGCTAAGTTGTTAGAGCCCGCACTGCCCAAGCTGCTCTGGTCTGCAGGTCGGGGTTCAGCAAGAGAGAGAGTGAGGATTGACACGAAGAATGGAGACCAGACAGAGTGTGATTCAATCCTGTTTATTCTTCAGTCTCTCTTCTTCTCTCCAAGTCCCTAGTTCCAAGTACCAAGTCTCAGGTCTTGAGTTTCTAGTCACTAGTGCCTCCAAGTCTCAAGTCCTGGGTTTCAGCACCAAGTCCTAATCCCAATTCTCTAGTCCAAGTGTCTAGTTCTCTATTCTCTTCCAAGTTCTAAGTCTTGAGTGTCAAGTGTCTAATTCCCAGTTACCTTCCAAATTCTAAGTCACGAGTGTCTGTCTTCTGTCTGCTTCTCACCTTTTATATGTCTCACTTCTAAGTTATGCCTTTAAGTCATGCCCTTACATCACCCCCTTAAGTCTTGTCTCTAAATCACACCTTTAAGTCACGCCTTTTAGTCTCACATCTTTAAGTCTCACACACCCAAGGGAAAATCTTGGGTAAACATGTCTCTTGTCAGGGTATATGGCTCAAGATGGCTGCAAGGATGATAGCCGCCTTCTGTCGGCTCCCCACAGGTCCCCTTCAATTTTTTTTTCAAAAGTGAAGGCTGGGAAAACTTATGGAAACTGTGCCTGCCTTAGGTTGGAACAAAGGACCCCAGCCTCCCTTTCCTGTCTTTGGATACTCAACAGCCATTGGTTGAGCTTCTGTCTTAGGATGGTGAGGCCTCCCTTTTTAGGGGCAAGGGTCTTGAAGTGTTCTCTTACCCGTCAATAACTATCTGGCTTAGTGTGTAAGTTAGGGATTAATCCTCGTAATCCCCACTTCCAGCCTTTAATGATAAACCTGTATGGGTTTCATTTGAACAGTATCTATCTGTTGTCATACAAAAGCCATTGGTTTGTTGAACAGCATGGACCCGAGAGACAAGAGACTTAACAATGCCTGAATAGTCAGTATAACAGCAACACTCTTTTTTTAAGGGCGACCAATAACTCCCTCTATCAGAGGAGTAAAAAGTATAAGCCTCTTCTATTCTGTTTACAAATGTGTTATAGCAGAATCTAAATCTATAGAATACTGATCATAGCTTTGATCTTAACAAAACAAGAAAATCCCTGTTCCTGCTCCAGTCAATCTTAAACCCCAAAAAAACAACTATAGTAACTCTGGTAGTGGGTTTTCTCCTGGGTCTAAATAATGTTCCCCACTAAATCATAAGTTGGGGAACCAAGAGTCCAATAGAGCCACCCTGGAGGTACAGATGGTGATGTCTCCTTCCACATTGAGGACTCCCCAAATCAGGTTTGCTGGCTGATCTGTTCCAGTTTGAAGGCAATTGAGAAGCATCTTCATGTTTCCTGAAAAAAAAATGCTTCTCGGGGGTTTCTCCTCCCTGGGTTTGTTATTGTTGTCTATTTGTTTAATCAGTCTCTCTGGCAGCCAGCATATAGCATCTGCAGTTTGGGAATATATGCAGACAGAACCTCTTCCCCAGATAAGCACTGGATCTGGCCTATTCCAGGTTCCAGTTAATGGGTCTTTCCAGAGGACTGTTGCAAAATTCTTTTTGGTATCAGAATGCCAGAATCTATCTGCAGCAGATTTTCCTTCAGAATCCAAAGTTAAAAAATTTAAAATAAATTTCTGGGGGACCCTTTGATAGGGTACCATTCCCCCTTTTTAATTTCCCTTGATGAATCTTTGCTGGGAGCCAAGAATTTATTACCCTCCTGCCTGAGGGAAAACATTAGCCAGATAAGCAACTTGAGCCAAGAAATGTTTTATTGCCCCTTTACTTGTGAGAAAATATTTAGATAAGTGGTTTGGACTAAGAAATGTTTGTAGGTTTAGAGAACTTTGCAATTATGGGATGGCCCTGGACCCTAACTGTTAGATGACCTTCTCTCCTGTTTGTCTTTATGAAAGCATGCTGAACAATAAAGTTTAAGCACTTGATTAGACGTTCAGACTTGTCCTTCTTCTTCATGTCTTTTGTCCTTTCATTCGTCCACTTCCTCCCCCCAGGTGCTCGTCAAATTCCCTGTGGCTCAGGTCAATTGATGCCCAATGTGGGGCCTTTGGGTTGGGGGTCCAATCAAACATTGCCTTCACATGGACGTCCCTCAAGCATAGGATTGCCACTTCACCATGAAAGCGAGAGAAGATCTGCATTTGTGATCACCACAGAGGCGCCCACCTGTGAGACTGATCTGGTTAAGGTAAGATAAAGCAATACAATTATGGGACAAACATTAAGTAAACATTTCCCTGGCCCATAGGGCAGTGAACACGGGACTGGGGACCATTTGAAAGAGAATGGGGGGAGAAGGGACTTGAAGAATGGACAGCAAGTCAAGAGATCTGATCAAGCTGTTGAATTTTAATTTTTCCACACTGGTTATAAACACATAGAAGAAGGATATAGGATAGGGGGATGACATAGGGTCTCTTTGTCTCTGTAGAGTGCAGGTGTTCCCAAGAACAGGATGTTGGCTGGGTGAAAAATTCAGTAGAAAGTACAGAACAGAATAGGTTGCTAGGAACCTGTCCACAAGATCTATAGCTATTTGTTCTCAACTGGGCTACCTATCCATAAGATCTATAGCTATTTGTTCTTAAGTGAGCTAGTACTTTCTCACAGAGGCTAAGACTTTGTGCCAGTAAGCATGTATGGCTGACTAGGCAGTTAATGTTTAAGCAAGGTCACGTCCAACAAAACATGATTTGTTCTTAAAGAATCTCAAGGAGTCCCTCAAGACACAAGGAATAGGGGTTAAGAAAAAGGGTCTTAAATTTTTTTTTATTTCATTGGTGATGGTTGTCCATGGTTTCCCCAAGAGGGGACTATTGATGAGAAAAGATGGGCTAGGGTTGGAGATTGTTTAAAAGATATTTATGAAGCCTGTGGTCCTGAGAAAGTTCCTGTTCAGGCTTTTTCTTATTGGAACCTGGCGAATGATATACTTCAAGTCTATAAACAATTTCCAGATATTCAGGAGATAGTGAGAGAAGGGGAAAAGGTCTTACAGGGACACTCCCAATCACCCTCTATTTGTGAGTTAGTTTCTATTCCCATGCCTGATTTAGATGCCCCCCCCCCCGCCCTCCTTAAGGCTGCTGCAGTTGATGGCAACCGCAAAAATTCCTCCTGTTAAAATTTATCCCTCCTTTGCAACTTTAAAATCCCTGGCCAAGAATGGGCTTGAGGATGGCCTCTGTCCCACAGAGGCATCTTCCCTAGAGGAGGAGGCAGCTAATATACCATAATCCTGACTGGCTGCCCCTGCACTCCTTTCTGCCAGGACTACCTCCCTATGCTATTGCTCCTCCATTTTGTGCCCCAGTCCTTGATTTGGCCGATATTACCAATTATACCACAAAAGCTAAAGCCCAACTTTCACAAAAAACAACTTCCATTAGAAAGTTAATAGAGGGAAAAACGGGAACATTTGCAATTAGTAAAAGAACTAAGAGCTCTTGATTTAGAATTAACTTCCCTCTCCCCAATGTCCATATCTCCAAGAATAAATCTAAACCAAAATCTCAGAAAATGGCCTTCCCCATCACCAAAAGCAAATATGATGTCTCTCAGTCATCATACAAATAAAAACACTGCCTCACCCTCTGAAAGGGGGAATGAACCCCCTGCTGGGGAAGATAGTGAGGACAAAACACCTTTGGGCAATGAAGCCTCTGATAATGAAAATGAAGCCTCAGGAGACTCAGAAAGTGAGGGAGATGAAATAAAAGATCAACAGTATCACTGTCTAGGGTTCAAACATATGAAAGATTTAAAAATGGCAGTAACAAATTATGGTCCAACATCCCCCTTTACCATATCCTTAATTGAAAAGTTGAGTGGCCATTGGCTTGTTCCCAATGATTGGTATTTTTTGGCTCATGCCACCCTGGCAAGAGGTGACTATGTTCTTTGGAAGACCGATTTTGTTGAAAACTGCAGAGAAATAGCACTTTGTAATTCTGAAAACCTCTAAGAAGTGTACCAAAGATAAACTTTTAGGGCAGAGCCCTTATGATACCAACAAAAGACAGGCTTGGTTCCCTCCTGGCCTTCTAGCCCAAATTCAAATTGTAGGTGTTAAGGCTTGGAAACAGCTCCCTTCTAAGGGATCAGCAACTACTTCTCTTGCTCATGTCTGCCAGGGTCCCAAGAGCTGTATAGTAACTTTATCAGCAGCCTTACTTACAAGGCTGAAAGACTTGTCCATCACAATGAAAACAAAAGCACCTTGCTCAAACATTTTGCATTTGAGTATGCAAACCCTGCCTGTCAGGCTGCAATACAGCCCCACCATAGTGGTGCCAAAATTTCTGATTATATAAAACTGTGTGCAGGCTCAGCTCATGTGATAGGACTTGCCATTGGAGCTGCCCTTGAGGATTTCAAGCAGGGTAGTCACCAGAAAACCTGCTTTAATTGCAAACAGCTAGGACATTTCTCTAAGGAGTGCAAAGTTCCTGAGGCAGAGTATACACTCCCTGCCTTTTTGTGTCCCCACTGCACTAGAGGGAGGCATTGGGCTTCAGAGTGCCATTCCAAGGCAGATATACAAGGTAATATCTTGCCTCTGAAGCAGGGAAACTTCCAGAGGGGAGATCCCCTGGCCCTAAACCCTAGACAAAACCCTGGGGCTGTTAGGTTTGTCTCTCAAACATTAACCCCTCAGAATCAAGCATTGCCTCCCTCCAATGAGCAGCCATAGAGAGTGCAGGATTGGACCTCTATTCCTCCACTGATACAATATTGACACAAGAGATGGGGACACAAGTTCTACATATGGAGTCTTAGACCCCTTGCCCCTTAATACCTTTGGACTTATCCTTGGGCATGCCAGCTCCACTCTTGGGGGTTTAAATATTTCCCCCAGAGTGATTGATAATGATTTTACAGGTGAAATAAGGATCCTGATCTCACCCACCTCTGGTCACTTGGCTGTTAATCAGGACAGAGAATTGCTCAATTGCTTTTAGTCCCCCTTGAACATCCTAATCAAAAATTCCTTCGAGAGTTTAGAGGCTCAACAACCTTGGTTCATCTGATGCTTATTGTGTCCAACAAATTATCCAAAATAGACTCCTTCTTAAATTAAAATTAGAGGAAAAAGTCTTTGAAGGCCTTATAAACACTGGAGCAGTGCCTTACGTTGTGCCTGACTTACCTGTTAATTTATGAGGCAGAGACATTCTTGGCCAGTTAAATCTTATTATGTGTAGCCCTAATGAGAAAGTTACTGATCAAATGTTAAAGTGGATTTTGACCCAGACAAGGACTAGGAAAACATTCATAAGGAATAAAAGAGCCTATCTCAGTGACTGAAAATTTTAACCGCCTGGGACTTGGTGCTGAAAATTTACCCTAAAAGCCCTTGACATCCCTGTACCCAATGCAGACAAAATTACATGGAAATCAGATGAAATCTTATGAGTTGATCAATGGCCATTAACCTCAGAAAAACTGGCTGCAGCAACAGCATTAGTCCAGGGGCTGCCAGCCATATCGAACCTACCACCTCCCCTTGGAACATACCTATCTTTGTTATTAAGAAAATGTCCAGCAAGTGGAGATTGTTACAAGATTTGAGAGAGATTAATAAAACTATGCTCACTATGGGGGCCTTACAACCTTGATTGCTCACCTCTGTGGCCATTCCTGCTGGATTTTTAATGACCTCAAAGATTGCTTTGTTTTTTTCCCCATTTCTGTACACCCTGAAGATAGACAGTGGTTTGCTTTTAGCCTGGTAGTAACCATCTTCAAAGGGCCCATTCCATGTTTCCAGTGGCGGGTCCTACCCCAGGGCATGGCTAACAACCCAACATTATGTCAAAAATTTGTGGCCAAGTGGTTGATCCCTTTCATAAAATATGGTCTTCTATTTACATTGTCCAATACATGGATGACATCCTTCTAGCTGGACCCAATGGTACCCAATTACTGTTGACAAGAATTATCACAGAAGCTGGCAGATAGAGGATTTCAGGTTGCCCCCTGATAAAATTCAGCTACAAGATCCTTATTTTTATTTAGGCTTTGAGTTTTGCCATCAGAAAATTGTTACCCAAAATTTCCAGCTCCAAGTAGGCCATTTGAAAACTCTTAATGATTTTCAAAAATTGTTAGGTGATATAAATTGGATCAGAACTTATCTTAAAACTTATCACAGGGGAGCTTAGGCCACTTTTTGATGTTCTTAAGGTAGATTGCAATCCCTCCTCCCCCCATTTCTTCACCCCTGCAGCTACATGTGCCTTGTGGTTGATAGAAAAAGCCATCCAAGAGCAGGGAGTTTCCTTTATCTTTTATGACACACCACTTCTGTTTGTTATTTGTACCACCTCACATACACCTACAAAATACAGTAGTGTTTTGGCATTGTGGCCTTCTTCTCTGGGTTTACCTATCATCTTCCCCCTCCTAAAGTACTTGCCCCTTTTCCTCCCTGGTTGCTAAGCTTATTCTTTTAGGATATGAACAGAGTTGCCAGTTGGGTTTTTTTTTTTTTAAATCCTGATTAAATAATTACACCTCATTATAAAAATCAACTAAATTGGCTCATGCAAACCATAGATGAATGGCCCATAGCTTGCTCCTCCTTTTTGGGAATAATTGATAATCACTACCCTGCTGATAAATTGCTTCAATTTGCTAAGTAAGATTCATCTCTTTATTTTTCCCAATGTTTACCTCCTTTCAACCAATATTAAGTGTTTGCTTGATGTTTACTGATGGCTCCTATAATGGAATGGCAGCTTATGTTATAGATGGACAGGTTACCCCTATTTGTTCCCCCTTTAAATTGGCCCAACTTGTAGAACTTTTTGCAGTAATAAAGGTTTTTCAGTTATTGATAGATTGCCCCTTTTATTTGTATACTGACAGTGCCTATATTGCTCAGTCTGTTCCCATTCTTGAAACGGTTCCATATGTTGGACCCCCCCCCAAATGCTGCCCCTCCTTTTTCTCAACTTCAAAAATTGATCGCCTCTAGGTGCCACTCCTTTTTTGTTGGACATCTCTGTGCTCATTCCAACTTGCCTGGTTCCCTTTCTAGAGAAAATGCTTGTGAATATGCTGCCAAACATTTCGCCTTCCTGATATTGATAGGCTCTGTAGAACAGGCCCAGAAGAGTTATTTTTTACATCATTTAAATGTTCAGACCGTTCGGTTACTTTTTAAGATCACTCGTAAACATGTACGCTAGATTGTTAAACAATGCCCCGCCTGTGTCACACTTTTTTCCCACTCCCCACCTGGACATTAACCTCAGAGGTTTGGTCCCAAATGAAATATGGCAAATGGATGTCACACATATTCCTAAATTTGGTAATCTTAAATATCTTCATGTGACCATAGACTCCTTTAGTGGATTTATTTTTGCTACTTTACATACTGAAGAGGCTTTTAAAAATGTTATAGCCCACATTTTAAATCGTCTCTCCATCATGGGTAAGCCTAAGATCATTAAGACTGATAATGGTCCTGGCTACAGTGGAAAAAATTTTCAAGAGTTCTGCCACTAATTACAAATCAGACATATTACTGTTATTCCTTATAGTTCTCAAGGACAAGGCATTGTTCAACTGCCCACCAGACTAGCAAAAACACTTTACATAAATTAAAGAAGAGGGAGTTATATCCCCAGAAGGTGTCCCCTAGAAATATTTGCCTGTTCAATAAAGGTTAAGCACTTGATCAGACGTTCAGACTTGTGCTTCTTTTTTGTGTCTCTTGTCCTTTCATTCATCCACTCCCTCTCCCTAGGAGCTCGTCGAATTCCCATGGGCTGAGGCAAATCTTTTTTTTTTTTTTTTTTTTTTTTTTTTTTAAAGCATGGTTTTTGCCTTCTTGATTTGTTTGAAAGCTCTGGCCACAGGCATTTTTGCCTCTTCTGGCTTTTAGCCCTGGTCCTTGAACTGTGAGGTGACTACCTACTGCCCTTTTCACTCAGTTCTCTATATGTCTTTGGGATGCCTTGGACTCCTCCTCTCATAAATGCAAGTGAGTAAAATGTAAACACAGTTACCTATTTTGTTGTGATTAATCAGTTAAAATGTGAAAGTAGTAAGTCTTGGCAAATGTTACAAAAGAAGTACAGTGTCTCAAAGACCAAGAAAAAAGACATGTGGTTCATATGCTTGCCATTTCCAATTTCTGGCCATATGCATGGAAAAGTCTACATTCAGTTAAGTTCTAAATACCATGCACATTTGTAATTTTCAATGAAAAACTATTTTATTTTTACTATTAAGACATTTATTTATATCAAATGTCAATGAACTAGAAGTATGACTGAGAATTATAAATGCTTAATAAAATCTCCTTAAGTCATATAACTAAATATCAAGTTATTAAATGTGACGAATTGAAGAATGTTTTATTTCATAATAGCAACTATATTAATCAATCAATTCAGATCCTGAACGGAAATATTTTCTTCTATAAAGTTGTGTAAAATAGAGAATAAGATGGGTATTTACTGTAGCTTAAATGGCAAGGGAGAAAAGATCTAACACGATCGTATATTTAGCAGTTAGTTTTTTTTTCTTTAAAAAATACAAAGAGAAGTGAGCTACTGAAAGACAAAGTAAGGTGAAATATTACCACCATGTCTTAAGAGTCTGGAATGACTTTGCAGACCATATAGTTCACTGTCTAATATAGAATGTTCCTATCCCTCCAATTTAAAGTCTAATTTGAGATATACACAAATTAAATTCCAGATATAATTTACTATAGTTTGCCTGAAACAAGAAAGGATTCTCCCTGTGACTTCAGTGAAGAAAAGTCACAATCAGAAGCTTTATTATCCTCAAAAGAATGGAAAATTTGTCACACAGATATTATAGAAAATGTCAAAACACAATCATAACATTTTGCAATTCGCTACACAGACTGGTCAACTTGCAGGAACCTCTCCAGAATAATAACCCCCACACCATTGAGAACGGAATACAGATGTATTCACCAAAACTAGGGCACTTCTTCAAAAACTTTCATTCCAAGTCCAACATGCATTTTCACTTCATACTTTAAAATCATAAGGTAAGGTGAGCAGGCAAGCAAGCAGATTTGCCAGAAGCATGCATGGCAGTTAGCTTTTTGCTTTTCAAAGGTATATGTTACAGTTGACAGGTTAAGTTTCAGTGGTCAAATTGCTAAGCATAATAACTATTGCATTTCAGCTATTTCTCCAGACTGTTCTGCTCCAGAAGTAAAGTAAAATCACACTTAGAAATGAGAGTGTAAACAGTGCTTTAAGTAAATCATGAAACACATTAATAAACCACTATCAAATGATCTTTCTTTGCTTTTTATCTGTGACTTCAAACTGTGCCGAAGAATTAACATAATTCATCTCATCTTTGCTCATTACCTTCAGAAGTTGCTTCCATGGTACTGGTCATCTGAATCAATCATAACAAGAAAAGAAACTGAGTCACTGACCAGGAATCCCCTATAAAACTAAATACTTTAACAGGTAATTTTAATGGTAAATTTTACAAAATTAATTTGAAAAAAAAATAGTCCCAGCCATCATATTCATTATAAGTTGGTCCAGGAAACCTGACTGGGGAGCCAGGCAACAAAGAAAGGACAAACAAATATATAGAAAAGAGGGACTAGAAGAGCCATGCACACTATGCTGAGGTGGTACCAACTAACCAATAATCTGGAAACTCTGCAAGTTTATTATGCACAGTACTAAAAGCAGGGGTTATCTACTCTCAGTGCTGTTGTTTTTAACAGCATCTTAAATGCTTATTTTTACCAAAAAAAAAAATAATAATAATAAAATCTCAGTAGCCAATGCTGGTGTAAAAGCTTGTTAACTCAGAGAGGCAGAGAAAGAACCCAGCTGACTTTTTTTCTCAGTTGACTTTGTGAAAAGAAAGTTCTCCAAATCAACTCTCAAAACCCTCAGACTGAATGTCCCTTCCTTCTACTTCCTATGTGTCTCTCTATTCATCCTTCTGACTTCCTCTTACTCTCTATGTTTTTCCCCTATGTTCACTCCCACTCAACTGGCTGCTTGCTCTGACTTTTGACCTATGGTTGACTTTTTGTAAACCTATTTATTTATAAAAAACAGAAAACCCTTGGAGTAAAGGTGTGTGCTGTAGCTGAGCCATACCACAACAGATGTGGCTAGTAACTGGAAACAGGTTTTTTCAGTAAACAACAAAATATTAGGATTCAGTGTGACCAAATATCCTGTAACATTTCCCCCTTTCTACTTAAAAGGAAAGATTTTTAACTCTATCAAAGTAAAACTACAAATAATAATGGTATTTATGCCAAGCTTTCCACAATGTCCAGCTTGGTTATATTTGGCAGTCTTAGGATTAAGTATTTTGAGTTCAAATTCTGTAAAATGTTAGTGTCAATCTCATACGAACTCAGCAATTTGAATGTCCTGAGCAGTTTGTTGTGTAAAGCTGATTTTTGGATGGTGTTTGTCAGCTTAGTAGTAATCATGGCTAGGCAGAACATAGAAGTCAACCCACAGGTGTCCCCTGTTTGTGTAGAAGTTGGCATAAGTGGAATGGTGCAATTTTTCCTAGTGGTTAGTGTTACCGAACTCCAGTGATTCTTCATTGCAGGCCCTCATCATCTTCTTAGAGATCTCAAAGTTTATTGTTAGGAATGACATAAAATGTATAGATTTTAAATGTCATGTAATAAGATCTCAGACAGGTTTGAGGACCACAATCTATTAAGTACATCAGAGGTACACAAACTTCATTCCTAGTTACCTGATTCAGGCTCAAACCTGAAAACATAGAAAACTAGATCAAACTTATTCTAGAATTACTTAGTATTCTGTATGACTACTAGTATCACAACAGGATTTATATACACATGATAATCTTATAGATTTTTAGCTAATATTTATTCCTTTGGAAAAGTTCCAGAGAGTCAAGTGAAAAACCAAAAGATTATGAGATTAATGGCGATAGAACAGTGTCTTACTTTATGTCCTTCTTTGTTCCATAGCAGGTAGATCTTCTTATATGAGACAGAGATTTTGGATATTTTAAAAATAAGTATGTATAGCCAGGCGGTGGTGGTGCACACCTTTAATCCCAGCACTTGGCAGGCAAAGGGAGCCGGATTTCTGAGTTTGAGGCCAACCTGGTCTACAGAGTGAGTTCCAGGACAGCCAGGACTACACAGAAAAACCCTGTCTCGAAAAAAACCAAAAAAAAAAAAAAAAAAAAAAAAAAAAAAAAAAAAAAAAAAAAAAAAAAAAAAAAAAAAAAAAAAAAAAGTATGTATGGGTTTAGAGACAGAGACAGCCATGCTCCAACCCCAAGACAGCTGTAATTATTAATTGATTTGGGCCCATATAAATACCATTTGCCATTTATGTCTGTAGAGGGCAGCAGAGACAAGCATTTGGGAATCTGCTACAAGAGGGCCAACTGCATGGTGGGAGGAAAGAGCAGAGCATCTGCCTAGGCTGTCCAGTCCCACACCACGTGTTTGTCCTCTGCGAAGGGGCCTATGCATTGGCATGGGTGTCAGGGCTGGACCAAAGTTCCGCTGAGGTTTCAGGCCAGTCAGCTGGAGGTGGAACTCTTCCTCAACCCAGGGTTGTTCCTTTTTTGGCTGGTTATATCTTTCCTAGAGCAAAATGTTTTTGGCAACAGAGAAAGTGTTATTTTTCAATTGAAATTAAAAATAAAAAGTCTTTTGAAATGTTGAAACCAAATATGCCTTATTAGTATGTGCACATAAATATACCTATATTCTTTTTTCTCTTTATAAGATAAAGAGATAAGCTCTTTATGTAAGAGTCAAGATATAAGTGTATTTTATATCACAAAGGATATTTCATTCACTTTCAATTTTGTACTCCCTTCTGCAAGGGGATTTTAAGTTTAAATCACTAATTCTTATGTGCCTGCCTCTGCCTCAAAGGATTGTGATTAAAGGCAGCTGTCTCACAAGTGCTGGATTAAAGATGTGAACCACCGCCTGACTATGAATTCCTTATAATAGTTATTCTCATAAGGTTGTCCTGGTTTAATTTGTTCTCCATTTTCCCTCATTTTTTCATGTTCTGTGAAAACTTTCAAGTTTTTTGAGCTTGTATCTATCATTCTTTCTGATTTATTCTGAATTTGTTCCCTGGCAGCTTTTAGTATTCTAGTCTTATCTAAACATGATACCAATTTGCCCACTATTTCATTGTTTTCAGACATTGTGTCTGTCTTGCCTGCATGAGCTACACAAAATTTGGTGTCTTTGCTAAATTTTGCCATTTCTGTTCATGCCTCCCATGACCAGATATTTTTTGCCATTTAACTGCCAGTTAGTAGTTTTCCATTTTGTTGACCATATAGGTATAACGTTGGACATGTACTGTGAATTGGAGAAGATATTTTTTTTGCTTCCTTTCTTACTAGTGTTGTGCTGATTTTGTGGTTTCTTTCTCAGTTTTGGCCATATCATCCCCAGGTGTATAGGCTGCCATATTCTATTAGTTTTGGTTTCATCAGTGGTTGATGAATCATCAGTAAATCTTCCTCAGTGTGGGGAGGCACAGACCCCTTTGCTACCCAATCCTGGTCATGAAGTAGTTCAGATAGGTACCAGATCAACTGTAATACCTTTCCTTCTATGGCTAAGTCTGTAAAGGACTCTGCCTTTGAGCAGTTCCAGCTTATCATTTTAAGTGTTGGAGTTCAAGAATCCCTACACAAACCATATGAACACTGATCTCAGTTAAGCAAAAATAGTTTTTTGAACACAGACTATGTCTGATCAATCAGGACCACAAAACATTAAGAAAGACAGATTGTAAGTCAGGAAAAATAAGTAATGTGACTAAAATCTTTTATGATTCAGTTAAAAAAAATCAAAACTCTAAGCCATTCTTATTGTATTATTAGATTTTACTGAATCTCATAATAGATAAATAGATAGATGATAGATAGATAGATAGATTATCAATATGCAGAAAGTTTTTTTAACATATTGAAACCACTGAACTTATTTCATATGATTCAAAATTAACTTCACTGTTTATTCAACTACAAGTAGTCAGAAAGAGAAATCATCTATTATATATTCACATATCAGATCCCGTATAAGTCTACAAGGCCTTCAAACTGAAGGTAATGATAAACTTGTTTTCTAAATTACAGTTACAGTAAACAAGATGGTTGTAGCACATGCCTTTAATCCCATTAGCCAGAAACAAAACTTGGGTACAACTCCTAATTTGTATGTTTTAACATTAGAGAAATCACATAACACATTTACAGTAGTAACACACACCCCACAAAGTTCTGATACAACCAAGATAATAGGAAAGACAGGCTCCAGTCAGAGACAGCTCAGGTAGCACTAAATAGTGCTATTTCCAGATGGCGAAAGGCAAGCACAAGAACATAAACATCAGGAACCCAGGGTACTTGGCATCATTAGAACCTAGTTCTCCCATACAAGAAAGTACTGAATTCCCCATATCACTAGGAAAGAAAGATTCAGATTTAAAATCACTTCTAATGATGATGATAGAGGACTTTAAGAAGGACATAAATAACACTCTCAAAGAATTTGAGGAGAACACAGGTAAACAGGTAGCAGCTCTTAAAGAGGAAACACAAAAATCCCTTAAAGAATTACAAGAGAACACAACCAACCAGGTGAAGGAATTGAACAAAACCATTCAGGACATAAAAATGGAAGTAGAAACAATCAAGAAATCATAAAGGGAGACCACCCTGGAGATAGAAAACCTAGGAAAGAAATCAGGAGTCGTAGATGTAAGCATCACTAACAGAATACAAGAGAAAGAAGAGAGAATCTCAGGTGCAAAAGATATCATAGAAAATATTGACACAACTGTCAAAGAAAATGCAAAAAGTTCTTAACACAAAACATCCAGGAAATCCAGGACACAATGAGGAGACCAAACCTAAGGATAATAGGTATAGATAAGAGTGAAGATTCCCAACTTAAAGGGCCAATAAATATCTTCAACAAAATTATAGAAGAAAACTTCCCTAATCTAAAGAACGAGATGCCCATAAACATACAAGAAGCCTATAGAACGCCAAATAGACTAGACCATAAAAGAAATACATCCCATCACATAATAGTCAAAACACCAAGTCCACAAAACAAAGAAAGAATATTAAATGCAGTAAGGGAAAAAGGCCAAGTAACATATAAAGGCAGACCTATCAGAATTACACCAGACATCATCAGATACTATAAAAGCTAGAAGATGCTGGACAGATGTCATACAGACCCTAAGAGAACACAAATGCTAGCCCAGACTACTATACCCAGCAAAACTTTCAATTACTATAGATGGAGAAACCAAGATATTCCATTACAAGACCAAATTTACACAATATTTTTCCACAAACCCAGCACTACAAAGGATAATAGCAGGAAAGCTCCAATACAAGGAGGGAAATTATACCCTAGAAAGAGCAAGAAAATAATCCTCTTCCAACAAGTCCAAAAGAAGATAGCCACACAAAGATAATTCCACCTCTAATAACAAAAATAACAGGAAGCAAAAATCACTGTTCCTTAATATCTCTTAACATCAATGGACTGAATTCCCCCAATTAAAAGGCACTGGCTAATTGACTGGAAACGTAAACAGGACCTAGCATTTTGCTGCATACAGAAAACCCACCTCAGTGACACAGACTTTACCTTAGAGTAAAAGGCTGAAAAACAATTTTTCAAGCAAATGGTCACGAGGCAGGCTGCCAGAAGACTAGATTCCAGAATTCAAACAAAAACTTATCTTGATCCTAAAATTTCTTTTGAGAATTGTATATTGCAGAATACACAGCCTTGGTGTATCTACTCATCAAGCAAGCTGAGCAGACCTGCTCAGTCCTCTGCTGTCATGGAATTCCAGCTGGATGCAGTGAAGACACAGCATCAGAGGCTTATCAATTTACTCTTTCCCCTGCCCCTCTTCTAACATCTCAATGCCCATAATCAACTTGAAGTTAATGAAGATTCGGTGCCCCTATTCACTGGACTTGGGGACTGAGGTGGTTAATATTGGACTGTCTTTCTAGAGGAAAGTAGTGATTTCGTTGGAACTGGGAGGATTAGCTAGGATTTATTACATAGTCATAACCTATTGGTAAAATAAGTATAATTGTTATTAAGATGAAGTTATCATTTCTCAGGCTGTGTATTCTGGTCTTATGGCAGCCTGCCTCTGTCATGTCTAATCCTCTGGGTTCTGTGAGATTGGGGACTGAGCTGCCACCTGGGATCTGCTTAGTGCTCAGGCCCAGACCGGAAGGAACCATTGCTCTGGGCCAGGAGTGAATTCCTGGGTCCTAGTGGGTCAGAGTTACTCCCTGTTTGGGGCCAATGTTGCTGTCTCCTTACCTAAGATACTGCCTGGTTTAGAGCTCCTGGGAGGCCTGCTTCCTCTGGGTTCTGTGATATTGGTGGCAGAGCTGCTCCTTGGTATCTGCTCAGTGCTTGGCTCCAGACCGGAAGGCTCCAGGTGGCTATTGCAAATAAGGCTGCTATGAACATAGTGGAGAATGTGTCCTTATTACATGTTGGAGAATCTTCTGAGTATATGCCCAGGACTGGTATAGCTGGATTCTTATGTAGTACTATGTCCAATTTTCTGAGGAACCGTCAGACTGATTTCCAGAGTCGTTGTACCAGTTTGCAATGCCACCAGCCTTGGTAGAGTGTTGCTCTGTCTCCACATCTTCATCAACATGATGAAATCTCAGGATTGTTTTGATTTGCATTTCTCTGATGACTGAGGCTGTTGAACATTTCTTTAGGTGATTCTTGGCCATTTGAGTTTCCTCATTTGAGAATTTTCTGTTTAGCTCTGTTCCCCATTTTTAATAGGGTTATTTGGTTCTCTGGAATCTTACTTCTAGAGTTCTTTGCCTATATTGGATATTAGCCCTCTATCTGATATAGGATTTGTAAAAGATCTTTTCCCAGTCTGTTCATTGCTGTTTTGTCCGATTGACAGTGTCCTTTGCCTTAGAAAAGATTTGCAATTTTATGAGATTCCATTTGTCAATTCTTGGTCTGAGAACATAAGTCACTGGTGTTCTGTTCAGGAACTTTTCCACTGTGCCCATGTGTTAGAGGCTTTCCCCCAATTTCTCTTCTTTTAGATTTAGTGTATCTGGTTTTATGTGGAACTCCTTCATCCACTTGGACTCGATCTGTGTACAGCGAGACAAGAATGTATCAGTTTGCATTCTTCTACCTGTTGATTGCCAGTTGAACAAGCACCATGTGTTAAAAATGCTTTTTTTTCACTGGATGGTTTTAGCTCCTTTGTCAAAGATCAAGTGACCATAGGTGTGTGGTTCATTTCTGAGTCTTCAATTCTATTCCATTGATTTTCCTGTCTGTCAGTGTACCAATACCATGCAGTTTTTATCACTATTGCTCTGTAGTACAGCTTGAGTTCAGGGATGGTGATTCCTTCAGAATTTCTTTTATTGTGGAGTATAATTTTTGCTATCCTGGATTTTCTGTTATTCCAAATGAATTTGAGAATTACTTTTTCTAACTCTATGAAAAACTGAGTTGGAATTTTGATGAGGATTGCATTGAATTTGTAGATTGCTTTTGGCAAGATGGCCATTTTTACTGTATTATTCTGCCAATCTACAAACATGAGAAATCTTTCATCTTCTAAGGTCCTCTTCAATTTCTTTCTTCAGAGACTTGAAGTTCTTGTTGTACAGAACTTTCACTTGTTTGGTTAGAGTCACACCAAGATATTTTATAGTGTTTTTGACTACTGTGAGAGTGTCCTTTTCCTAATTTTTCTAATCAGCCTGTTTATCCTTTGAGTATAGGAAGGCTACTGATTTGTTTGTGTTAATTTTATATCCAACCACTTTGCTAAAGTTGTTTATCAGCTGTCGGAATTCTCTGGTGGAATTTCTGAGGACACAAGTATACTATCGTATTGTCTAAAAATAGTGATATTTTGACTTCTTCCTTTCTAATTTGTATCCCTTTGACCTCCTTTTGTTGTCTAATTGCTCTAGCTAGGACTTCAAGTACTATATTGAATAGATAGGGAGAGAGTAGACAGCCTTGCTTATGTGAATAACACTCTTAAAAGGACAAAATGACAGCCTACAAATGGAAAAGGATCTTTAGCAACCCTACTTCTGACAGAGGGCTATCAAAGTATATAAAGAACTCAAGAAACTTTATTTCAACAAAAAAGTAACCCAATTAAAATGGGGTATGAATCTAAACAGAGAATTCTCAATGGAGGAATATCTAATGCCCAAGAAGCATGAGGGGGGACCAGGAGGAGATAGCTGTTGGAACAAAAATAAATAAAATAAGTAATTAATTTAAAAAGAACAATTCAACATCCTTAATCATCAGGGAAATGCAAATCAAAATGACTTTGCGATTCCATCTTATATTCATCAGAATAGCCAGGATCAAAAACTCAAGTGCTTACACATGCTAGTAAGGATGTGTAACAAGTGTAACACTCATCCATTGTTAGTGGGAATACAAACTTATACAACTACTTTGGAAATCAATTAGTTTCTGAATTGTTAGTTTCTCAGAAAAGTAGAAAGTTCTACCTCAAGACCCAGCTATAGCACTCCTGGACATATACCCCAAAGATTCTCTACCATACTACAAATACACTTGCTTATCTATGCTCATAGCAGGTTTATTCCTAATAGCCAGAAACTAGAAACAACCTAGATGTCCCTCCACAGAAGAATGGATAAATAAAATATGATACATTTACACAATGGAATATTACTCAGCCACTAAAGACAACTTGCTGTTAAGTTCTTAATTGCAATTATAATTTATTTTGTTTATTCTTTAATTTTATCCTTCAGACTTTGTTGGGAGCCGA
The DNA here is from genome assembly GCF_011762505.2 of Arvicanthis niloticus. Classification (NCBI taxonomy): domain Eukaryota; kingdom Metazoa; phylum Chordata; class Mammalia; order Rodentia; family Muridae; genus Arvicanthis; species Arvicanthis niloticus. The sequence continues at coordinate 54,751,433 of NC_047665.1, read as the reverse complement.
CTTTTAGCAGAAAGTGGCTAGAAAGCAGCTATCCACATGCTAGCAATGCCTCCAAGGCTTACGTCATATCCATGCGCCTACAAGGGGCGTGGCAAAAGTGTATAAATACCCCAGATTTCCCTTCAATAAAAGAGACTTGATCAGAACCTCTGTCTTGTCTCCATTCCTTGCGTCTCTTCCCCTTATCCCCACTCTCTCTCTCTCTAGACCCTGACCCAAAGACCAGAGCAGCAGTTTGAAGCTGGGCAGTGGTGGTGTAGCCTTTAATCCCAGCCTTTGAAAGGCCAAGCCAGGCAGAGCCGGAGCAGGCCGCAACATAGTAACTATTCAGGCATTGTTAAGTCTTTTGTCTCAAGCCAGGTAAAGCGGAGCAGGTTGCAACAAGACTTTATCCCCCTCCTGATCTATCCTTCAACTGTTCCACATTACACACTTCCCACCTCCACCCTTGCTCCATCTCTAAGAAGATGTGTGTCGCCTTACACCAGACTTTCTTAGGGTTAGGTGCATTTTCTCTGACTGAGGCCAGACCAGGTAGTCCTCTGCTGTGTATGTGTTGGGGTCCTCATATCAGCTGGTGTATGCTGCCTGGTTGATGGCTCAGTGTCTGAGAGATCTTTGGGTTCAGACTAGTTAAGGGTACTGTTCTTCCTTTGCTTACAAATAGGAGCCTATCATGACTGCCTTCCCAAAGGACCAACAAGCAGCTGAAAAAGTCAGATGCAGATATTTACACCCAGCCAATGGACAGAAACTGGTGACCCCTATGGGTGAATTAGGGAAAAGCTGGAAGAAGCTGAGGAGGGGGTCCACCCTATAGCAAGACCAGCAATTACAAGCTTAATGACAAGTTACCAATTAGACAATAGGTGAAGAAACAGCATCTCCTTCTGGAAGGAGATGCATGGAGGGCATGAAGGTATGAAAATTAGTTGAGATTGGAAGATGGCTGTTACTGTGGATTTACATTTTATAGTCAATTTATCACACATATATGATTATATATGTGTGTGTATGCGCGTATGTGTGTATTTGCTAGAATATTTTCTACTAAACTCCATTTAAAATGCTGTTTTTCCTTGTTTTATTTTTATGATTAATTTTGCATTTCACCAGAGAATAAAACAATTAGCTTTAATTCTGTCATCATTTCCAGAGATGTTGCATTTTATCTGTTTATTGTCAATTATCCATTTCTTGATGAGTATTAAATGGGGTGTTGTTATGACTTCTGACCAAGGTTTCTAAGTATGGATAACCATGATTGAAATGACATTCCATACATGGCTGATTGGTCATATCATTTTTCATCAATACATATCACTTAAAATTCACTAAAATGTAGCTACTTTCACCAGCCTGGAAGAGAAGGTACTGTATTTTAACTATGCTTTAAAATAAATAAAATAGCCTTTTTCTCCAAATAATCTTTTCTAGGGTGTGTTGGTTACTTGACTGCTTTTATTTTTCCTCTTCTGAATCATTATTCCCCTAAACACATTTTGGTGGGATTATGGTCAGGGTTTGGGAGATGATAATTTCCATGTTACAGATATTTTAGGGATGAGTAGAGTGGAGTTCATAGTCTCCAGGGAAATGACATTCAGCAGATGTTTATGTGGTAGTGTATCAGTAATCCAACAAACAATACGTGTTATGACACGTGTATATGCAGGGTATAATTCTAAGTTATGTTAATATGGTGCAACTGTTTGATGGTGTTATTTTATGTGCCTTATAACTTATTTGCCTTGGAATACTTATATAATGTAAAAGAAAGCACACCTAATAAGAAGATAAGAGTTGAGAAAATTGAAGCTCCCTTTCCTTCCTTCCTTCCTTCCTTCTTTCCTTCCTTCCTTCCTTCCTTCTTTCCTTCCTTCCTTCCTTCCTTCTTTCTTTTCTCTTTCTTTCTTTCTTTCTTTCTTTCTTTCTTTCTTTCTTTCTTTCTTTCCTTCTTTCTTTCCCTTTCTTTCTTTTTCTTCCTTCCTTCCTTCCTTCCTTCCTTCCTTCCTTCCTTCCTTTCTCTTCCTTTCTTTCTTGTGTTGACTGTGTAGCTTTAAATAAATGCATTTGTTGACAAGTTGATCTTTCTCCAATGCACATTTTGGCAGATTTATTGAGAATCAAATGATTAATAATTCCATAAAGTCATGTTTGTTTCCATTGGTGCTTCATTCAGCTAATATGGTATTTTGTTTGTATGCTTGTTTGTTTTTTGTTTTTAATTGCTGCTCTTTGTCAGTATTAGCTGTTCTGAGTCTTCAGTGCTTCCATAATAATAGGATTAATTTTTCTAGTTCTTTGACAAAAAAATGGTATCATGAAATTTTCTAGTAAATGGATGGCTATATATTGACTGAGTGAGATCACCTAGGCCCAGAAAGAAAAGATGTAATACATTCTTCCTCATGTGTGGATCCTAGATTTGAATATTTTATTGGGTATGTCTGAACCCTGTTTCATGTGGAAGCCAGACACTAAACATTAACCAATAGAGGTGAGCATGTGAAGAGAGAGAGCATAGCATAATACAGGTAAAATAAAAATAGAGAAGGAAAATACTGGGTGTGAAATTTACAAGCTTGAAAAGGGACATGGAGAAAAGTGAGGGGGTAGTGGAATGCTTGATAAAAATGAAGGGTGGATGTATAAAAAAAGCAATATGGAAATCTGTGATCTTCCAACCTGGTAACAATATTTTAATTAGAGGGAGTAGTGAAACATAACACTGATAAACTGAACAGACATGGGATTCTTGGGGCTAAAGGTTTATAAATGTGTTGGGAGTTGGTAGGAGAAGGAGTGGGGTGAGCAAGCCCATGCTAAAAGTATATGAAAAATCATTATGAAAATCCATTAGCTTCTAACCTAATTAAAAATACAATTTACATTTTAGTGAAAGAGTTTGAATAGAAGAATCAGTCATGAGTGGACATTGCTGCTTCCAGAAGACCTGGGTTCCTTATGAAAATGTCAGTGGCAGGTATAGTGTTTATTATGAGTTATTTATTAGGAAAACCCTTCAGAGGACTCCAAAACCATACAAGTTATTGCTGGTGCTCTTGGCTGCCCCCCCATAATTAGATAATAAGCCCCTATTGCTGACGATATTACTCACTTTGATTGTGGGACATAGAGAAATCAATCTTAACTGACCACAAAACTTCCAGCCTACATAGTGCAAAAATGTGCTACACAAATTGGTAGGGGAGAAAAGACATAAATAGTCTCACCCAGATAGCCAGTTTGTCAAGGCATACCCACTGGTAGAGTGGTAGCATTGCAGTTATGGGGGTAATGGATAGCTTTCTGATTAGATATGAGACTTTCTCCATAAGGGAGCTTTTGTGCCTGTAAATTTGGTTTAAAGCTTATTACTGGTCAAGTTATAGACCTTTTAAGTGAACCTACTGTTGCTTTGCTAAGGGGTCATTCTGTATAGCTGCATTATGTATATGTTTGTACCCATATATTTGTTCCCCTCCCTTTATGTGGTCAGAGAGATTTCTTTTCATTAATGAAGACTCATGAATGGTCAAAACATCATATAGAAATAACTTGAGTGCTCTGCTATAGAAGAGTAGTCTATATCAAATCCCTTCCACTCAAGGTTCAGGGAATTTCAAAGAAGAGAGGGCGGAAAAATATGAGTTGCAGGATATAGACAATTATGAAATGCTGACTTCTGGACATGAAATTGCTGTTGCAGGCATCAACTAAGAGTCGCTGTAGCAGTGTTGCCTGAACAAGACTTACACAACATCAGGTCAGTCAGAATGCCAACATGTAATGGGGAGGGACCCCAAAAGCCTTATTCTTGGCAGAGGACTTATTGGTATAGGAGAGACACTGTCTTTGAGGAACATGGCTCTTGTTTGCTTGCTCACATCCCAGTAGATGGCTGAACACTCAAGCACATATGGGCAGCACTAACTAGACTCAGGGGAGTATAAACTAACAGTAACAAGAGAATCTGAAGCTGTGGGGCACACTAGAAGTTAAAGGGCAGCAGTTGTAGATGAATATGATCAAAATACACTGTATTAGTGTATAAAATTTCAAAGACTAAACAAAAATATTAAATATATTGTTGAGAAACTAAAAACATATCTTTTTACTTTGTAAGAAAATAATAGAATATCATTAATGGTTGGTTGGCAATTGCATTGAATCTCTAGAGGACTATACATTTTATGATAATTTAATTAATGAACATGGTATGTATTTGTACTTTCTAAAGTCTTCTAGAGTTTTATCTATTATGCTTCATGATTTTTATTGTTGAGAAATTTTAGGACTTTATGATGCTTATTTATAGGCACTTCATGTTTGTATATGAATACAATTAAAGTACTTATTTTATATTCAGAAAGTTAATTTTGTTTTAAATAATAATTTAATCTTAATTTAATTAATTAAATCAATTTAATATTAATATTTATAATATAAATATTAATTTCCATATTAAGAGAGAAGATGGTCCAACCTGTACCTGGCATCAGTGTCTTATTATTCTATCACCTGTTGCTTACTATGGGCAGTGAGCTTCCCTTCTTTTGGACTCTTAACCAAGCTGGTAGAAAAAAATGAACTTGAGCAGTCAAGAACATTGTCAGGTTCTTCACAGGGGTTTTACTTGTAGTGGGAATGTCTTCTCTGTTTCTGAAGTTTAAGAACTCATTCTTACCTCAAAAGAGAAAAGATACACAGAAATTATTGTGCCTAAGGATACTGGAAGTAAGGGTTAAGTTGCTGTTTTGTTCTGCCATAACCTTTAGTGTCTCCAAAAAAGAGGGGGGATAATCAATTTGGGCTATTTAGAAATTATTAAGGGTAAAGCCACTGTTATATGTTGGGAATTTACCTGAATCAGTTGGGGTGAACTTCACTGAGACCCACAGCATTGGTGATGTGGAACCTAAAGAGGTAATCTCCTGTAGTCAGACAGGAACCACCGTGGAGCAATAGGGACACCAACCTACCTATAAAACTTTCAACCTTGAATTTAACCTGCCAATAAAAGTCCAGAGATGGGGGATGGACCAAAGACTGAGAAAATGACCAAGCAGCAACTGGCCCAGCTAGTGACCCATCCCATAGGCAAGCACCATTTTCTGACACTACTAATGATACTGTTATGCTTGCAGACAGGAACATGGCTGTCCTTTCAGAGGCTCCACTCACCAGCTGACTCAGAGATGCAGAGACCCACAGCCAAGCACTGGACAGAGCTTTGGTACTCTTATGGAAGAGTTAGGGAAAGAACTGAGGGCATCTTGGGGGATAGAAACCGAAAGACCAGAGTCAACAAATCTTGACCTTTGGGGGCTCTCAGAGACTGAACCACTAACCAAAGAGTAATTATGGTCTAGACCTAGGCATCCCTCTGCACATATGAGTGTAGCACATATGTAGCTTGGTATTCATGTGGGAACAGAACAACTGGAGCAGGGCTGTCCCTAAAGCTGTTGCCAAGTCGTGGAATCTGTTCCTCTAACTCAGTTATTTTGTCTGGCCTCAGTGGGAGAAGAGCTAGACTTGCAAAGGCTTAATGTGATGAGGGGATAGAGAGGGAAGGCATCCACTTCCTCAGAGGAAAAAAGAAGGGGGGATGAGGAGAGGGACTGTGGGAAGCTGGTCCAGGAGGGGGAATAGTGATCAGGATGTAAAATGAATAATAATAAAAACAGACATGAAGTTGCAAGAGGAATGTGTTGAGGGGGATACAGGAAGGAGTTGTAGGGAGAAATGGTAGATAGTTTTACTTATATTTCATTGTATATATGTATGAAATTCTCCAAAATAAATATTCTTTGAATTACTATAGTTATGTAATTGTATATGGATTAGAAGAAGTCTGACTCTAATGTGATGACTCATGAAAAAAATCACTTACATAAAATGGATGATACTTCTTACTTACAAATCAATAATACTGTGAATATATATTTACTGCCAGTATTTAGCACTTTCATGTGGAGTTAATGATTGTTATGAAGAGAGTTAATCTATCTTACTGTCTTCTGTCTGTTCAAGGTCTTGTAATTCTTGTAACTGATTTAGTGTCTCGAAACTTTGACCTTTCATCATGTCAAATCAGATAAGGACAGTGGCTGCCCCTGAACAGTTTGCATAAACTGTAATTTGTGCAAACAGTGTTATTTTTGCCTTCTATTGCAAGAGTAGAATTTAAGTATGTTCTTGCAAGCTCCCATGAAAATCTTAGAAAATATTTTTCAGTAGCTTTCCCTGTAGATTACAATTTCCATGTGCTTTAAAACCCACTGTAGGGAGACATTAGTGTGCCTTCTGTGTCTTTCCTGGATGGAACTTATAAAAGCATTCTCTTTCACTTCTTATTTTTCATTTTCTATTTTTTTAAAAATTGAGATTATAATTAAAATATTATTAAATATTTCTCCCTTCTCTTTTCTTCTTTTAACCAGTGGCTGTCAACGTCCTTAATGTTGTGACTCTTTAATAGAGTTCTCCATGTTGTGGTGACCCCCATAACACTTATTTTGTTGCTACTTCGTAACCATAATTTTGCTGTCATCATGTAAATATCTGTGTTCTCCCATGGTTTTAGGCATCCTCTGTGAAAGGGTCATTTGACCCACAGGTTGTGAACAACTGCTTTAAACCCTTTAATATACCCCTTGCAACTCTCCTTTAAATTCATGTCTTCTTTGTAAACTAATTGCTATTGTGTTGGGGGCCGACTTTTAGCAGAAAGCAGCTATCAGCTTTGCAGCCATCTTGAGCCATATACCCTGGCATGAGACTTGGATTACAATAGCCTACAACAGCTAAGCACACTCCGATAATCTTGGTTTAGATACCTTGAGATTAAAGGTGCATGAGATTAAAGGTGTGTGAGATTAAAGGTGTGTGATTTAAGAGTATGACTTAGAAGTATAGAGATCAGAGTTAGAGACAAGACCTAAGGGCATGATTAAAGGTGTGAACGAAAGGTGTGGCTTAGAAGTGAGACATATAAAAGGCAGAGACAGAACAGATCAGAATCAGACTGAGAGCAGAGAATCAGACACATCAGACATTAGGGAGACACAGAGGAGAGAATCAGACACATCAGACATTAGGTAGAAGACACTTGGCTCCAGACAGAATTAGACACAGCAGACAGAGGAGACAGAGAAGGAGATACTTAGAGGAAGAGAGACTGAAGAATAAATGGGATTGAATCATACCCTGTCTGGTCTCCATTCTTCCAGTCTGCCCTCACCCTTGCTCTTGCTGAACCCCGACCCGCAGACTGGATCGGCAGCTTGGGCTGGGATACAGTGGCCGCCCAAACGTGGGTCGGCCCGGGCCTCAACATTTTGCCCGGGCCCCAACATTATTTTGGCTGCCCCAACGTGGGGCTAGTGTGGACCCCAACATTATATTGGCGCCTAACGTGGGGCTAGTGTGGACCCCAACATTATTTTGGCACTCAACAAGAGGCAGCAAGAACGAGAAATCCAGTGAGGGATGTTACTGGAAGAAGGATCTGTTGATTGTCGCAGGAATCTGCCGCGTTGAGAAAGGTAAGGAAATGGGACAAGAAATTAGTCAACCTGAATCCAACTCTCTGTTTTGGTTTGCTTCAAGAAAGGTAATGAAAATGGGACAAGAAATTAGTCAGCCTGAATTCAACTCTCTGTTTTGGTTTTGTTATTTGCTACTCACATGTGTTAATTTTCTGCTTTTGTTCTTGAATGCTGTCTTTTTTGTTCAAAATAAAAGGAAGCGTAAGTTAGAATTCAAAATACAACCAAAGGTTGTTGACAATTTGTCAGAGCCAGATTGTGCTGACCAAGAGAAAGAGGAAGTCAAATTTTATGACGCTGAAATGCCCCCTCCCTATGCACCTCCACCTCCAAATGCTACTGCAATGGAGATGGTGGTTATAGATCCCATAAGGGAGTTACAGGAAAAATATCTGTTCTTAAACAACAAATAGAGCTAGAAAAAGAGTATCAGGACTTAATTAATCAGCTACAAAAATTAAAGACAGGAAAGATGTCTCAAGAGGTAAACTGTGAAAATCCCCTGGCTCCTTGCATTCCTCAACCAGGAATCCAAAGGCAGTCCCTATCACCTAGCTTAAGATTAACCACAGATCAGCCAGAGGAGGGAAAGGCTGAGGCTTTCCCTGTATCTGAGACTAGAGACAATCAAGGAGTTGCTTGGAGACATCACACAGGTTTTAATTTTCAAATTATTAAGGAATTAAAAAATGCAGTATCTCAATATGGTGCCACTGCTCCTTTTACTCTTGCAATTTTAGACTCTGCCGCAGAGGAGTGGCTAACTCCTGGTGATAGGAATACATTAGCAAGAGCAGTTCTTACTGGTGGAGACTATTTAATTTGGAAATCAGAGTATCATGAGAATTGCAAAGAAACAGCTAGGAGAAATATTCAGGCAGGTAATGGTTGGTCCTTTGATGCCTTAGTAGGAGAAGGGCAATTTGCTTCTAGTGATAACCAGATGCAATATGACCCAGGTTTATTTGCTCAAATTCAAAATGCAACCATGAAGGCTTGGCGTAAACTTCCTGTAAAGGGAGACCCTGGTGCATCTTTAACAACAGTCAGGCAAGGGCCTGATGAGCGATTTTCTGACTTTGTTCATCGATTAATGACAACAGCAGGAAGGATTTTTGGTAATGCAGAGGCAGGTGTAGACTATGTGAAACAACTTGCATATGAAAATGCTAATCCTGCCTGCCAAGCGGCCATTAGACCTTATAGGAAAAAGACAGACCTTACAGGGTACCTCAGACTTTGTTCTGACATAGGTCCCTCTTACCAACAGGGCTTAGCTATGGCGGCTGCTATGCAAGGAAAATCAGTAAGAGATTTTTTGGCAAGTAAAGACAGAAAGGCATGTTTTAAATGTGGTAAGCCTGGGTACTTTGCAAGAGATTGCAAAGTAGAAAATGAGTTAAGCCAGAGACAGCCCAGAAAACAGCCTGGGCTCTGCCAAATTTGCAAATGTGGAAGGCATTGGGCTAGTGATTGTAGGTCTAAACAAGACACACAAGGTAATACCCTTTCCCATAATCAGGGAAACGGGAACAGGGGCCAGCTCCAGGCCCTGAACCAATGCAAGCCAAAACAGGCTTATGGAGCAGTCAGTGTCCTACCAGCAAACCCCATTCCCTTTCTGAACTCAGTTGAGCAACACCAGGAAGCTCAGGACTAGACCTCAGTTCTGCCACCCACACAGTATTAACCCCAGAAATGGGACCTCAGGCCTTACCCACTGGAGTCTTTGGACCGCTCTATCCAAATGTGTTTGGCCTGATAGTGGGAAGAAGCAGTACTACTATGCAGGGACTACAAATTTTTCCTGGAGTTATAGATAATGATTATCAGGGTGAGATTAAAGTAATGGCACAGGCAATTCAGAATATAGTCACCATTCCTGCAGGAAAGAGGATAGCTCAACTATTGTTACTTCCATTGTACCCTACTAATCACAAATATAAGAATCCTAAAAGAGGGGATCAAGGTTTTGGTTCCTCTGATGCATACTGGGTACAGCCTATAGTTAAACAAAAGCCTATGATGACAATTTGGCTAGATGGAAAGGCATTTCAAGGCTTGGTTGACACAGGAGCTGATGTGACTATCCTAAAACAGTGATTGGCCTGCTACCTGGCCTCTGACCCCAACCTTAACCAACTTAAGGGGTATTGGCCAAAGTCAAAATCCACTACAAAGCTCTAAGGTGCTAACGTGGAAAGATAAAGAAGGAAATACAGGAAATATACAACCCTATGTCATCTCAGGCCTTCCCATTAATCTCTGGGGCAGAGATCTGTTATCCCAGTTGGGTTTGGATTATGTACAGCTCTAATGAAGTAATCATGGCTCAAATGGTAAACTCTGAGCTTTCCCCAGGCAAAGGATTAGGAAAAGGTGAAGATGGAATTATTCACCCTACTGAGGTTTATGGTAACAATGAAAGAAGAGGCTTGGGGTATTTTTGATGGGGGCTACTGATTCAGCTGCACCCCTAGGACGTTGTGCGGATCCCATCACCTGGAAAGGGGACTCGCCCGTCTGGGTGGATCAGTGGTCCCTAACCACCGAAAAGTTACAGGCTGCCCAGTTGCTAGTGCAGGAGCAATTACAGGCAGGACATTTAGAAGGGAGTAACTCTCCCTGGAACACCCCAATATTTGTCATTAGGAAAAAGTCAGGAAAGTGGAGATTGTTGCAAGACATGAGGGCTGTTAATGCAACCATGATTAAAATGGGAGCCTTACAACCTGGGCTGCCCACACCAGTGGCCATACCTTTAGGTTATTATAAAATAGTTATAGATTTAAAAGACTGTTTTTTTTTACTATCCCCTTGCATCCTAATGATAGAAAATGTTTTGCTTTCAGTGTTCCCTCTATAAACTTTAGGAAACCTATGAAAAGATATCAATGGAAGGTCTTGCCTCAGGGTATGGCTAACAGTCCTACCTTGTGCCAAAAGTTTGTGGCTTTTGCCATAGAGGGTGTTAGAACTATGTGGAAGCAAATCTACATGATTCATTTCATGGATGATATTTTGATAGCTGGAAAAGATAGAAAACAGGTACTCCAGTGCTTTGATGATCTTATAACAGCTTTACAGACTGCAGGGTTACAAATAGCACCAGAAAAGGTGCAATTACAAGACCCATATACCTATTTAGGATTTCAGATTAATGGTCCACGTATTATTAATAGTAAAGCCACACTGAGGACTGATTCCCTTAAGACACTTAATGATTTTCAAAAACTATTGGGAGATATTAATTGGCTACGACCATATTTGAAACTTACAACAGGAGAATTGAAGCCTCTGTTTGATATTCTCAAGGGAGATCCTGACCCTAAATCTGGCAGGGCTCTAACAGAAGAGGGTAGAAAAGCCTTACAGAAGGTAGAGCATGCTATTTCATCTCAATTTGTAACTCATATTAATTATTCTAAGCCTTTATATTTTCTTATTTTTAACACTAAATTAACTCCTACTGCAGTTTTTTGGCAAACTGCACCCATATTATGGGTTCATCTTCCCTCATCCCCCAAGAAAGTTCTTAATCCATACTATGCAGCTGTAACAGATATTATGTTAGGCAGAGATAACAGTCAAAAATATTTTGGAAAAGATCCTGATATCATAGTACAACCCTATACAAGGCATCAGGTTGATTGGCTTATGCAGAATTCTGAAGTCTGGCCTATTGCATGTGCTTCATTTGCTGGTCAGATAGATAATCATTATCCACCAAATAAATTGGTTCAGTTTTGTAACCATCATGAATTTGTTTTTCCATCTCGTACTGCACATGAACCTATCAAGGAAGCACTGCAAGTTTTCACTGATGGTTCCTCATCAGGAACAGCTGCTTATGCCTTTAAGGATCAAGTAATCTCTTTTGCTACATCATCTGTATCAGCTCAATTGGTTGAATTACATGCTGTTATTGCAGTGTTTCAAGCATTTCCAAATCAAACTATTAATATTTATACAGATAGCTCATATATAGCTCAGTCTATCCCTCTGCTAGAAACTGCAGAACAAATAAAGCATTCCTCAGAAGCAGCTGATTTGTTTTTACAGTGCCAACAAATAATTTTGAAGAGAAAGTGTAAATTCTTTATAGGACACCTGAGAGCCACACTGGGCTACCAGGTCCTCTCTCTGAAGGAAATACCAAGGCAGACCTAGCTACTCGAATAGCTGCAGTGACTTTATCAGATTCGCAATCTAACTTGGAAAAGGCCATAAAGGCTCATGAGTTACATCACATTAATTCTAAAACTTTAAAAGGTATGTTTAAAATTACCAGAGAACAAGCTAGACAAATTGTCAAACAAGGTCAATCATGTGTTAAACTTTTACCAGTTCCTCACTTGGGTGTAAATCCAAAGGGACTGATACCAAACAGTATCTGGCAAATGGATGTTACTCATTATAATGAATTTGGCAAGCAAAAATATATACATGTATGTGTAGACACATACAATGGTTTTATTTATGCAACATTACAAACTGGAGAAGCAAGCAAGCATGTGATTGCTCATATGCTTGCTACAATCGCTGTATTGGGTGTGCCTAAACAGATAAAAACTGACAATGGCCCAGATTATACAAGCTCCAGTTTCCACCAATTTTGTGAAAGATTGGGAATACTACATAAAACGGGTATTCCATATAATCCACAGGGCCAAAGTATGGTAGAAAGAGCACACCAAACCATTAAATGTCAATTTGAAAAAATTAAAAAAGGGGAATGGTACCCTACCAAGGGATCCCCCAGAAATATCCTTCATCATGCACTCTTCATTTTAAATTTTTAAAATTTGGATTCTGAAGGAAAATCTGCTGCAGATAGATTCTGGCATCCTGATACCAAAAAGAATTTTGCAACAGTCCTTTGGAAAGACCCATTAACTGGAACCTGGAATGGGCCAGATCCAGTGCTTATCTGGGGAAGAGGTTCTGTTTGCATATATTCCCAAACTGCAGATGCTGCACGTTGGCTGCCAGAGAGACTGATTAAACAAATAGATAACAATAACAAATCCAGGGAGGAGAAACCCCCTGAGAAGCGTATTTTTTCTTTGCAGGAAATATGAAGGAAACATGAAGATGCTTCACAATTGCCTTCAAACTGGAACAGATCAACGAGTAAACCTGACTTGAGAAGTTCTCAGTGCTGAAGGATACATCACTACCTGCATCTCCAGGGTGGCTCTATTGGACTCTTGATTCCTTGACTTATGATTTAGTGGGGAGCTAGATTGTTTTAGATTTAGTGGGAATTTAGATTGTTTAGACCCAGGAGAAAACCCACTACCACAGTTACTATAGTTGTTTTTTGGGTTTGAGATTGACTAGAGCAGGAACAGGGATTTCCTTAGTTTTCTTTAGATCAAAGCTATGATCAGTTTTGTATTTCTATAGATTTAGATTCTGATATAAGACATTTATAAACAGAATAGAAGAAGCTTATACTTTTTACTCCTCTGATAGAGGGAGTTATGTGTTGCCCTTAAAAAAGAGTGTTGCTGTCATACTAACTATTCAGGCGTTGTTAAATCTCTTGTCTTTTGGGTCCATGCGGTTCAACTGAGTGATGGCTTTTGTATGACAACAGATATACGCTATTCAAATGAAGCCCACACAGGTCCATTATTACAGGCTGGAAGTAAGGGAATGCAAAACCTCTGTCATCAAGACTAATGAGGTATATCCCCTAACTTACGTGCTAAGCTGGATAGTCAAAGATGGGTAAGAGAGCATACAGAGACCCTTGCCCCAAAAAGAAGGGAGGCCTCACCATCCTAAGACAGGAGCTCAACCAATGGCTGTTGAGTATCCAAGGACGGGAAAGGGAGGCTGGGGTCCTTTGTTCTGACCTAAGGCAGGCACGGTTTCCATAAGTTTTCCCAGCCTTCCCTTTTGAAAAAAAATTTAAAAAGGGGGACCTGTTGGGGGCCGACTTTTAGCAGAAAGTGGCTATCAGCTTTGCAGCCATCTTGAGCCATATACCCTGACATGAGACTTGGATTACAATAGCCTACAACAGCTGAGAACACTCCGATAATCTTGGTTTAGATACCTTGAGATTAAAGGTGTGTGAGATTAAAGGTGTGTGACTTAAGAGTATGACTTAGAAGTATAGAGATCAGAGTTAGAGACAAGACCTAAGGGCATGATTAAAGGTGTGACCAAAAGGCGTGGCTTAGAAGTGAGACATATAAAAGGCAGAGACAGAACAGATCAGAATCAGACTGAGATCAGATGAATCAGACACATCAGACATTAGGTAGATTCTGCCCTCACCCTCGCTCTTGCTGAACCCCGACCCATAGACCGGAGCGGCAGCTTGGGCCGGGATACAGTGGCAGCCCAAACGTGGGTCGGCCCAGGCCTCAACATTTTGCCTGGGCTGCGACGTATTTTTGGCCGCCCCAATGTGGGGCTAGTGTGGACCCCAACATTACTATTGCATGCATATGTGCATATACACATATTCTTAAAGATAATGCTACATGTATTTGTGTGTATACATTCAAGTGTATATACAGGTTGTCATTGTCTCTGGGAAAGACCAACTGTCA